>NC_061121.1:68380129-68477492 GCF_002878395.1 Capsicum annuum
CCACCTCAATCTTCAAATACACCAAAATGTTATCTATAAAAATAATGTTAAATGGATCTAGAAACTAATGGAAGACCCTCTTTATCAAATCCATGAATACCACGGGGCGACTGGTCAACCCAAAAGACATAACTAGAAACTTAAAGTGACTATTCTGAGTATAGAAAGTTGTCTATGGGATATCAACCTCCCTAATATTCAACTAGTAATGCCCATATTAAAGATCAATTTTGGAGAAAAACATGGCACCCTAAAAATGATCAAATAAATCATCTATCCTTGGAAGAGGATACTTATTCTATACCGTTACCTTATTTAACTATCGGTAATCAATGCACATACGAAGGGAGCCATCCTTCTTAAGCATGAATAACACATATGTTCCCTATGAGGACATACTAGAATGGATGAAACCCTTGTCTAAAAGATCCTTGAGTTTCTCCTTATGCTCCTTCAACTAAGCTAGAGCCATTCTGTATGAGGGAATATAAATTAGATGAGTGTCTGAAACAAGATCAATCCCAAACTCAATCTCTCTATCATGTGAAATACTAGGAAAGTCATCAGGAAAAACCTGAGAAAATTCATCCACCACTGGGATAGAATGCAACGAAGGACCATTTGAGTTAGAATCCTTAACTTAGACCAGATAATAGAGACATCCGCTAGATATTAATCTCTGAGCTCTAAGATATGATACGAACATCCCCTTAGGAGCTAGGAAACCACTCTTCCACTCAATAGTTGGCTCATTAGGGAATTTAAAGACAACCTTATGGGTCCGACAGTCTAAAAAATCATTGCATGAGTGCAACTAATCCATCCCTAGTATGACATCAAAATCCACCATATCTAATTCAAACATATCCACCAAATTTTATTTACCACCAATAGATACTAAAATTCAAGAGGAGGATGAATTAAAATATTTTTGTGAGTCGTCCACTGACTCGTCACAGTCGACTCGCCTATAGATCAGTGCACTTTACAAACAAGTTAAATTTAAAAAATTTAAGAAAGTAAATAAAAAATATAAAGTAACAAAACAAAGATTTATCCTCGTTTGAAATACCGATGTGGTGCCTACTTCCAGTTCCCTTTGCTTTAAAAGTGTCCTTAGATTGTTCAATGTTTGGCTCGAGTACAATAAAAGGAAGCAAGTCCTAAGGACTTATTTTGCTCTTCAGATCTTGTGACAAAACTTTAGTTGATGTTATAAAGTTGACCCGATCCTAATCTTTATATAACAATCGTAAACTAAAAGTTACAAAGCCTTGTGAGACTAAGATTGAGAGACATCAAATTTTTTGCTTAAAGTTGCGTGACTTGTGTTTGTCTTCAGTCTTCATCTTTTATAGTCTTCGGCTACTACTCTTCATAAAAAAACCCAAGAGATTTCTTCTCAATCAAGGATTTAAATTAATTCCTTGATTGAGGGATGACACCATAATGTATGTCCATATCATATAAGTCTATACGTGGTGTTATTTCTATAATTATATATTCCATATTAGATATGTCCATGTAACGTTTGTAGCCTTTCTTTCTTTATATTTTGATTTTGTCTATCGTGATTCTGGGATTGTGATCCTTCTTCCATGTCAAAGATATTTCATTGATTTTCTTGCCATAATGTTTGGATATTGTGATCCTCCATATCTTTGAGTGGGATACCCTTCAATCTTCCAATATTCTCCATCTTCTTTTACTTGATCATGATTGATCTGATTTTCCATGAATTTTGGGTTGAGATTCTTCTTCTATTTGTTCTTATTATGACTGATTACTTGGATACTGTAGACTGTGAATTGACGTCTTTACATTCATGGAGCCAGCTTCCTTTATGACTTCCAAACATTAGCAGTCCCAATATCCTTCAAAGGTACACTTGTTAGTTTGTCATTATTAAAACATAGATTTAGGAGGATAACAATATCCCTTTTTTTGATAATGACAAATAAGAGTAAACATCAGTTGATTGTTGACTTCCCTGTCTGCCAGCTTGCTCCCCCTGAATTGTAGGCAACTTTGATGTTTCTTCTTTCTCTCTCTTTGACATAAAAAAAAAGAAATAACACATAGGCAACATGTTGACAAAGAAATCTACACATAGATATACATATAGACAAAGTAATGATGACTCTTCTTTCGGAAGAGGTGCAAATAAATATTTATTTAGCAAAAGTCTCGGCAAATTACTATCCAAAAACTTAAAAATTATTAATGATGAGAATACCAAGCCTTTTTCTAAGGGAACATAATCTTTCTTCTAGCAGGAGTTTTGTAAAAATAACAGCTAGCTAGTTTTCAAAGTCAACAAATTTTAGAATAAAATCACCATTTTCCATATGATCTCAAATAAAATGATGCTTAATATCAATATGTTTAGCCCTAGAATGATGTATAGTATACTTGGATAAGCTAATAGCACTGGTTTTATCACACATAATAGGAACAGATTCAAAAGATAAATCAAAGTTGAGAAGCTGATGCATAATCCATAAGATTTGAGTACAACAGCTTCCGACAGCTATGTATTCAGCTTCAGTGGTTGAAGGAGCAACAAAAATTTTCTTCTTGATATGCCATGAGATAAGGGCATCACCAAGAATTTGATATGTTCCACTAGTTCTCTTTCTATCTTTTTTATCTTATGCAAAATCAACATCTAAATAATAAATTAAATTAAGATATGAGGAGCAGAGATACCATAGTCCCAAGTCTTGAGTTCTTATTAGATATCAAATGACTCATTTGATAGCAGTGAGATGAGACTCCTTGGGACTCGACTGGAACCTGACACACTTGCACATACTTAACATAATATTTGGTCGACTTGTAGTCAGGTAGAGTAGAGATCTGATCACCCCCTGTACATTTTTTCATCAATGTCTTTTTCAGATAAGTCTGAATCAATTCTTGTGGATGGGCTCATTTGTGTTCTATAGGCCTTTATTTTTCTATAACAAACTTTTTGATAAGTTCTTTCATGTACTTGGCTTGACAGATAAAGGTGCCTCTGGGAGTTTGTTTGATTTGTATTCTCAGAAAGAATGTGATCTCACCCATAAGACTCATTATGAATTCTCCTTTCATTAAATTAGATAAATTTCATAGATAAAGATGTTAGAACTACCAAAAATGATTTCATCAATATAAATTTGCACAATAAGAAGATTTTAATCAAGCTTTTGTATGAACAGAGTTGTATCAATTTTATCCCTTTGAAAATTTTTATTTAGTAAAAAAGTACCTAATCTCTCATACCAAGATTTTGGAGCTTGTTTAAGGCTATACAGTGCTTTTAATAATTTCAAAACATGATTCGAATATAATGGATCTTCAAATTTGGGGGGTTGTTTTATGAAGACTTCCTCATGAATAAAGCCATTTAAGAAAGCACTTTTTATGTCCATTTCCTATAAGTTAAAACATTTGAACGTGATATAAGATAATAAATTTTACATTGTCTCTAACCTTGCCACAGGGGAAAAAGTCTTCAAATAATCAATACCTTCCTGTTGGGAGTAGCCTTGAGCTACAAGTCTGGCTTTATTTCTAATTACTTTACCTTTTTCATCTAATTTATTTCTTTAGACCCATCTAGTTCCAATTCCTGAGTAGTTTCTAGGTCTTTCAACTAGAGTAAAGACTTGATTTCATTCAAACTGATCTAGTTCTTCCTTCATAGCTTCAACCCATTAATCATCTTTGAGGGCCTCATTGAGTTTCTTGCATTCAATTTGAGAAACAAGGGTAACAACTGCTTGTATCCTTAATGTTGCTCTTATTTTCACTGTATCTTCTATATTTTTTATGATGAGTTTGTTTAGATGACTAGCATGGTTCTTCTAATCCTTTGGAAAACTTGGCTTTACTATTTCTGCTTTTGGAGTCAACTTTTTGGAGGGTGTAGTCGACTTATCTTATGATGGCTCAGGGATTGTGCTGTTACTTTCCTTAGATTGTAGGTTACCCACCTATTCTTCATCATCACTCAAACTCATAGAGAAGTGATTAGATTCATCAAATACAATATGCATGGATTCCTCAACACATAAAGTTCTTTTTTTAAAATCCCTGTAGGCATGACTGGTGGAAGAGTACCCAAGAAAATACCTTTATCAATTTGTGGATCAAATTTTCCCAAGCTATTCTTACCGTTGTTGTGAATAAAATATTTGTAGCTAAAAGAATGGAAATAACTGATGTTGGGCTTCTTCTCTCTCCAGAGTTTATAGGGTATTTTCTTTAGCATAGGTTGGATTAGGCACCTATTGATAATGTGACAAGCAGTTCTTACTACTTCTGCCCAGAAATGATCTGGAAGATTATGTTCTAATAACATTATCCTTGATTGAGGGATGACCCCATTATGTATGTCCATATTAGATATATCCAAAGTGGTGTAGTTTTCACAATTATAAGTGTCTATATCATATATGTCCATATACCGGTTGTTGCCTTTCTTCCTTTATGTTTTGATTTTGTCTACCTTGATTCTGGGATTGTGATCCTTTTTCTATTTCCAATATATTTGATTGATTTGCTCACCATAGTGTTTGAATATCGTGATCCTCCATATCTTGGGGTAAGATACCCTTCAATCTTCCAATATCCTCTATCTTCTTTTACTTGATCGTTATTGATCTGATTTTTCATGATTTTTGGGCTAAGATTCTCCTTCCATTTATTATCCTTGTAATTGATTTACTTGGATGTCGTAGACTCTGAATTGACGTCTTTCCATTCCTGGAGCCGGCTTCCTTTATGACATCCAAACATATGCAGCCCCAATATCTTTCAAAGGTATACTTGTTAGTTTGTCATTATTAAAACATAGACTTATGAGGCTAACAGGTACCATACACCCCCTATACACTCTTATAGCAATCACAGAGTCACCTGCCTGGGCAAAAATAGAAAAAGGGTCTAACAGACACTCCGGACCAAAACCAAAATGCACAGATAGGGTCACATAAGAGAGAGTAGACCCCAGATCAAGTAAATAATACGTATCTTAAGAAAAGAATTTCAATGTACCAGTCACGACATCAGGAGATACCTTGAACTCCTGTCAGGTAGTGAGAGCATAAAAACTATTCCGACTAGTACCGAAACTAGATGGTGCACCCTTTGGTGCCGGAGCTGATGATGAAGCAACTGGAACCTTGTTTTCCCCTAAAGCAACCTTACCAACATGATAGTTTCTGAGCATATACCCTGGACGACCATAGTTGAAGCACCTGCCCCTTCCTTCATCATAGAAACCCTGATGAAATCAACTATAAAACCTGCAGAGAGGATATAATGGAGCTGACTGGGCCTCATTAGCCAGAGATTAGGCACCCTGTGCCCTATAGTCGTCTCCACTCTAAAAACTCTAATTACTCAACGACTTTAGGTAGGGAGCACTAACCGTCGAGTATCTTGGACCATTTACCACCATCTTTGTCACTCTGTTGTTGGCCACCACCCTGTTCAGAGAACCTAAACTTCTTTCCCTGCCTTTCCCCAATTTTAACTTGTTTCTTCTTCTCTTTCTCTACCTGCTGTATGTACACAACCAACCTAGAGATATCTATGTCCTTGATCAACAAAGAAGCCTTACTATCAAATATCAACTCTCTAGACAACCCATAAGTGAACTTTCTTATCCTAGAAACCATCTTCGGAGCATACTGAGATAACTAGTGAAACTTCAAGGCACACTTCTTGAAAAACATCTTACCTTGCTTCAAATTAACAAACTCTTTTTTCTTTGTTTCCCTCAACTCCTAAGAAAAGAAGCGGTCCAAAAAAGCTTTAGAAAAGTCCACCCACAGAGATGACTCAACATCATCACCCCTTGCTTGATCTCATTCCTCGTAACATTGGTACACCATATATTCCAGTTGGTAGGTAGCAAACTCCACGCTTTCCATATTTGTGGCATGCATAACATAAAAGATCTTTCCATCTCATCCATGTATTGTATAGATTGAATGCTAGGTAAGGATTATAAGATGGAATTGTGACTAGCATATTATGACCGAACCTATCTAGGAAACTTTGGATAGAAATGTGACCCGAACCTTAGCATAAAATACTTGTTATGGCCTTAAAATTATGTTATTTTTGAGTATAGACCTGTTTAGTCATAGACTGACATTACGAATCCTTTCGTATAAGACATACATTTGGCTTAGTAAATTGGATTATATTTTCCAGATTAGATCTTTGTACTTATTTTATGCCCTTAGATCATAGTTTCTTGGGTTATAGTGCTATTATTATGCTATTTATGCATTGTTGGCCTCAAGGCCATAGTTATGATTATAGTTGAAATTCAGGTGAGTATTCTATCCTTAAAAGGGTATAATTCTAGTCAGGGGCACACATAAGCCTATGGTTGTATTGTTTGGATATTGGTGATGGCATCATGCTTTTAGGTACATTCATACTCACTTAGTGGTATGATACCAACCAAATCCTTGATTTTACTACTGTTAACTAAAAGGGGATTTATTCTCACTTTCCACTTTTAAACTAAATTCTTTTACAATGGTTATCGTCAACCTTATTTAGTGAATTATAAGCTTTTGAAACTAAACAAGTTATTTTATAAATTAAACCAAGGTTGATTCTAGTCCATTATTAATCCACTCTTTTACCACTACTATTTACTTCGATCAAAAGAGATTTCAACCCTTTTTATGCTATTATATAAATTTAGTCCTAAACTTGATCTCGGACAATGAATTTATAGATTTATACTCCTTTTATTCTATTTCATGTGTCACCATTTGATCGGGCACAGATTATAAGAAATAAGTGATAAATTTGTACAGTTTAAGAAAACCTTGAGGATCCTTCTCCACCATAATACCATTAAATGTCTGAGGGTTCAACTTCATGAACTGGCCAACCCTTGTCGCCTCAGAAGGTGGAGTAATAAAAAACCACGCTCAGACTGAGCAGCTACCAATTAAGCTAACATATGAATGGACTGATAAAACTCAGCGTTCGTCACATCATCCCAAGGAGTTTTAGATGGACTAGAGGGAATTGGTGGAACTCCAAAACAATCTAGAACTGGAACCCTAGATCGATTCTAGACCCCATAAGTAGAATGGGTCCCATCAATATTGTCCTTATCTAGGATAGAGGAGTTTTCGCGAGCTTCAGATTATCGAGGAAGCATGATCTAAAAAGCAAAAAATAGGGATTAGAGGATAATTCAAGACCTTAGACTCTATATCTTGAAAATAGAACATAAGAAAAAAAAACATTCCTAAATGCCTTGTAGCCTCTCCCTTATGAGTGTGGCGTGCTACACATTTTTAAAAGAGACTCTACTCGACACGGCTTTATGGACTACCAAGTCAACATGAACCTAGGGATCTGATACCTATATTTCATGACCCAAACTATGGTGTAGTCGTGTCGGGTCCCTCAAGTCCAATCGAGATCGAAGACCACCCCCAATACCCAACCATAGCCGCCCAACACCCTATGTCGGATGAGTTTCAAACATATAACAAGATAGAACAATATGTAATCAAGGACAAAAATAAAATCCATAACCATAACCAACCAACAATCCAATCAAACATCCAACCAGTGTAAGCCCCAATACCAATAACAATGCCAAGGATGAACATCTGATCAGTAGATGCCCTTGACTATAGCCAAAACCAAAAATAATGAACATCTGATCGGTAGATGCCCTTGACTATAGCCAAAACCAGAGTCTAAGAAATAACCAAAAGTATGAAAAGAAATCCATAGCAAAAAATGGAGTCTTCTGGAGTATAGAAGCTCACCACTTCAGTCTGACACATATGCTGTCCCCGAATCCAAGTCACTAAGAAGTAGGAGTAGTATGGCCAATTCTTGCACCATGTGGGGGTACAACTCCTGAAGATGGGTTAGCAGGTGAATGCTAGCATGTACTTAGGAGTAAGGATAAAATAATCCCATTATTCAAAACCAAAGAAAATAATTATGTGCAATCACATACAAACGCATATATATATATATATATACCATGCCAGGTAAGGAAATCGGGTTTAGCATGCATTTAAAACCTTTAACCTGGGTTGTGGAGCTTGACCATCTTAAAAATACCCATGGGCTAGATGGGTCTAGTGTTACCCCCTAAACGGGCACTAGTGCATGTAGCCGCACAAACTAGAGATATTATAGGGGTCGAGGATTCCCATGTACCCTTCGCCCTCCATGATACATATATATATAAAATTATAAACTTAGGGGATTCCTGTTTACCACAAAAGTATATGGTCACCATAAAAAACCCATGTCGGTAAATATGTATTTCCAGTGTCTGTCCAACGGACTCACACATTCATAGCTAGCTATCCAACTCACCATTATTGCCCAATTAAAACCTTTATCCCATAATCAAACCACCAATTCCAGAGTTTATTACCAAGGCACTTGAAGTGGTATCATTATACATATTATATCTTTCAAGCAATGTCATTAGCCAGTACTTAGGGATTCCCGTGTACCTTATAGAATTTCTAGCCAATCAAAAACATGGCCACCAAGGCCTTTCCAAAACATGGACCTCTCACTCATACCCACAACATACGAGTGGTACCTTCCACTCATACCTTGATAAAAAAGTTAGACATCACATTCTGTCCAATGTAATACTTCTTATCCTAACTCGTACCCTACCATACAACTAGTACACGCCAAGTTGTATTTGAAGTAGAAACATCTAGTCTAGACACTAAAAAATATATAGTTGGATCCTACCTCTCTTATTATGCTCGTATGACTCGTACGGAGTCTCCTTATACGAAGGAAAAAACTTGGCCAACATCACATTGAACAACATACGACTAGGGTCCCTAGACCCATACCCACACCATACGAGTGTTATAGTGAGTCGTATGATCAATAAAGACTCAAACTCACACAATTTTGCAAGGACCAGAACCCAAGGTGTTTCACTCTCTTCCTTAGCAGGATAGATATACTACAACCTAATTTTTATTGCCCTTTTGGTCCTTTACCTCAAAGTCAAACTCTTGAAGTAATAGTACCCATCAAAATCAGTTTAGGCTTAGTATCTTTCATCACCATAAGTTACCCAAGAGTTCTATGGTCAGTGTGCACAATAACTTTGGTTCCAATCAAGTAGGATCAAAACTTCTCAAACTCAAACACCACTGTAAGTAATTCTAATTCAGTAACTATATAATTTTTCTATATAAGGTTGAGTACTTTGCTAGAATAATAAATAGCATAAAGTATCTTCGCACGTATTTAGCTTAGGATAGCTAATAGGGCCACACCACTCGGGTCAAACATCATCTCAAATAGAAGGGTCCAATCTGGAGACACAATGATAGAAGCAGAAATCAACCTCTCTTTTAGGCACTCAAAAGCCTTGAGACAAGCATCATCAAACACAAACTTCATTTCCTTCTCTAATAGTCTGCACAATGGATTTGCAATCTTAGAGAATTCCTTCATAAATCATCTATAAGAACCTGAAGGACCTAAGGAAATCCAAATACCTTTCACATAAATTGATGAAGGCAATTTTTCAATCAACGTTTATCCCCATCGACCTCTATCCCCTTCTTCAAAATTTTGTTCCCAAGAACTATCCTTTTTTTAACGATGAAGTGAGGTTTCTCCCAATTCAGAATCACATTTCACTCCTCAATTCTCTGAAGTACAGTAGATGAGTTAGCCAAATAGTCATCAAATAAGTCGCTCATAGTAGAGAAATCATCTATGAAGGCATCAATAGTATCCTCTACCATATTATAAAAGATAGACATCATACAATGCATTGAAAGGTAGAGGGGGCATTACAATGACTGAAAGACATCCTCTTGAATGAAACATACTTTATGGACAAGTGAAAGTGGTTTTCTGTTGGTCCTTACGGACAATACAAATATGATTATACCTTGAATAACCATCAATAAAACAATACCATCCTCTAACAGCAAGATGCTCTAACATCTGGTCCATAAATAGCTTAGGAAAGTGATCCTTCCATATCTAAGTATTCAAATTTTAATAATCAATACAAACTTTCCATACCATGACGTGTCATGGTACCTAACTTTCTCTTCTCATTAGGGACCATAGTGATCCCACCTTTCTTTGGCACACACTAAATTGAGCTCTCCCACTTTCTACCAGTAATAGGGTAAGCCACTCCTGCATCTAACCACTTAATAATCTCCCTTTCACCATATCTTGCATAGGTGAATTATTTGATTCTCAATGGTAGGCACACACTTTGGTTTAAGCTGAATTTTGTGAGTGCAAATTCTGAGTAGAATTCTGATAATGTCACCAATAGTCCAGGTAATGGCCTATTTGAACCTTATAATACTAAAATCAAGGCCTCAACCTATGTATCCAATAAATTTGCAGCAATAACAAATGACAAGGTATTATTATAAACTAAGAATATATAATACAGTTGAGAGGGAAGGGCCTTCTGATGCCACCCAAAACTAACCTCTAAAGAAGTATATTGTGGTCGATGCCAAATATAGTAATCCAACTAGGTTGGGGTCAAACCTATAGGGAAAACGTTGAACATTTGCTTAACTTGGACAAAAATCCACGAGTAGTGCAGAAAAGTACATAAGGGAATTTTGAAATAAATATTAAGTAGTAACCAAATCTTGAAAGCTTTGAGTATATAAACAATAGAAGACGAACACTAGGACTGTGTGCCTCCTGGCTTCTCAACTCTGCAAGTTTCTCGTATTCAACCCACCTATTTTACTACTCTGTATGTAAAGTCGATAAGATATGTATTATAAATAGTCTTATGAACGTGTTGATAAATCTCACCCTTTACCTTGTGAGTCTCAGGGTGTTGCCTTATGGCTCCTTGTCTACAAATTTAGTTCAACTCTTACCTTTTAAGTCTTGAGTTGATTAGATAATATGGCCAAATAATAAGATGGAGGTAAATCTCAAATTACTGTCTTAACCCTCTTTTCCCAATCTCAAACTCCCTTGTGAGGATGTTATCAAATATAGGAAATCCTCAAGCATCTGTAGTAGCACTGAGATCAATAAATATGAATAAAACTAAGATACATGCAACTATTTTAGAATAGATAAATCTCCCACTTCTTTTATGTAGTTTATCCACCAGGGTTCCCACAACCCTAGTCAAGGAGATTAGCTAATCATGTTCATGCAACAATCTATGATAATCAATAAATAAGCATGTAATTAATTGCACAAGAATTAGAGAAACAAAATCTAAAGTCTTTAATTTAATCAAAACCCAAAAATATCAAGAACAATGTAAAAGTATGTAATAGAGTGTCAAAGGACGTAAAATAATGTTAAGGAACGTAAATTAATAAAGGAATAACCCTAAGTATTTATATTTCCTCAAAATAACTTAGAAATCCTAATTAAAAAGAAATAGGAAAAGTAGTGTCGGCACAAGGTACTACTCGCTTGTCCACACATAATGTCTTTTTATGAGTTGTACTGTGCTAGTCGTATGTTTTCCATGCCTAATCTTCCAAGTTTCTATTATCTTTATGACTCATGCTTACGAGTTGTACATTGACCATATGACTCATGGACTTCACTTTTTACCACTTGGGACTTCTTTCTTTAATGCTCTAAACACTGGTCTTCTTACGTTTTACCCATACGATTCATACTCAGACTTTCGACTCGTCTTCTTCTAAGACTTCAACACTGAATCTAACTTTAGTTTCTATTCTCTTGACAATTGCTTCTTCAGACTTGTATCCTCATCTTACAATCTGTATACTCCAATCGTATCTTATCATCAGTTGGTCTTTTTGTTTGGCTTTTGTCACTGTTATGCTTACGAGTCAACCTACGAGTTGTATGATATGTTAACTATTGGTAAGGTTACTCGTATCATCTGCAACTTTGTCTTCTTTAGGTCTTTTTCTTTCAATTTTATTCCAATACTATTATTGACCAATTTCACCTGCAACAAGCACAAAAGTACATCATATCTACTAAAATAACCTCGTACAAGCATAAATTCTTTGTTTTAAGTATCAAAAGTGTCATGTTTCCAAGGTGCATCCCTTTAATTCCAAAATTGGTGGTTCCTCAATAGATGGTTGAGCTGGTAGGATTGCTCTATTCTTCACATTAAGGTGTAACTTCTTTGGTGCATTAGAATAAGAACCTCTACCAACAAGTATGCTCACTATCTCATTATACTCATTGATACCATCTCTACCAAAATTCATGATCATTGCCGCCAATTCCTCAACACCAAGTCTCTCCTTGGCGGATACAATTAATGCATCTTTATTAAAGATGTTTATCACAGTCGCCACCCTTATTTCTTTTGTCTTCTTCATAGACTGTCACATATTAAAAGAGACTTATTGATGACGTCTAAGCAACGCCTCCTTTTAGATGATGGTACGATTGATGTCAAGATATAGTAACCCAACTAAGGTTGGGGTCAAATCCTAAGGGAACATGTGGTTTGTAGGTATCATCAGTTGTAGTCTACAGGCAGTATTGGAAAGTAAATGGGGAAATTTTTGTAGTAGTCCTGAGTAAGTAATAATATTAACTCTAGTTGAAATCAGTTATGGGTGAACACTAGGATTGTGTTCCCCCTAGCATATCAACTCTGTAGGATTATACTGTGTTGTTGAACCAATCCAATACCTTGTATATTGAACTGATAAGTTATGAACCCCCTATAGTCTTTTGGACGAGTTTGAGGATTTCGCCCTTTACCTATTGAGTCTCAGGATGTCGCATTACTAACCCTTACCCTGGTCCCAGTTAACTATCACCTTTTGAGTCTCAAGTTATTAGATGAAAGCTTATAATCATTCATTTATACCATTGTTATAATCATTCACATATACCATTGTGTGGCAAAGGATCGACTATTAACTCCCCTAATTACTGTTGTCCTTATCTTTTCCTAGTTACTACCCCTTTGTTAGAGCAAGTAGTAATATCTAGGTAGGATCCTAATGTTTGCACCGCTAAGAAAACTATTATAATGAATATAAAGCATCATGCCAATGGTATTGGTTTTCTATCAACAATCACACTTCCCTTACTTTGTTAATTTGCTAGGGTTTCCTACACCCGTGCTATAGGTTTTAGCCGCTTGTGATTATGCAGAAATCAATAAAATTCATGTCTGAAAGCAAATATGAAATCACAATGATAAGATAAAAGAAACCCAGGACCATAAACTGAATAATCAAGCAAATTCAATACAACGAAATCCCAAGATCAAAGATGGATCTTGAAATCAAAATATGTTTCTAAGTGTTAAAAGCGATGAACCTCTACTAAAAAGTACATAAAAGGTATTTATAGTATAATAAAAACCCCAAAAACTAAGCCCAAATGAAATAGGAGAAATTAGGGTCGGTGGCTACCCGCTTCCGGCACTCGCAGTTTGGTTCTAGTAGCGGGTTATACCTGCAGTCTACTCCGGGTGTAGGTACCAACCACAAGTACCGGATGAGAATTTTCCTACATGTTAGCTCTTAGAATTTTGGACTTTTAGTACCCGCTTAGTGTACCTGCGGTCCATAGGTTCTACCCGCAGTCCGTGGGTTAACTTAGTAGGTGTCGAGAGTCAGTTTTTCAGCTCTTCTTTAATTTTCGAACATGGTTTGATCACAATCAAGCTGAAAAAAATCCCAATAATTCATAATTACTCAAAAAGTGTCCAAAATACCTTTTCCATGAACTTATCATCCAAATCATGATTTTCTACAAAACATACCTAAAACGGATCATATATAATAGAAAGGCCTCAGAAACCTACATATTTTCCTTGTTTTAAGCATCAAAAGTGTTATATTTCTATAGCACATCAACTCCATCAACTCAGAATGTTTGTATATCCTCCGGCAACAAAAATACAATAAAATAAAAATAACAATTAACAAGGAGACTATAAGATATTCAAGGTAGCCAACTACCGCTTTTAGTTCAAATCACAACAACCCATCCAATCTCACTTTTCAAAACTAACTATATATGAATATGAAGCACAAAAATATGACACAATGGAATCAAGCTATGTCAATTACTAGACTACCGCTCATATGTACAAATTACACTACCCGAGACAAGAAAATAACTAGTAATATGACTCAAGTACCCTCATAACAAAAATGTCCTACTCACTCATATAAAATCATGCATGTCAATGTATGGATGGTCAACAGAAAGTCACACTAGATAAAGAAGTTCCAGTCAATGCAAGTCAAATACCATAGGCTTGCCCTAATTTTCTTTACCTTAGCATTCAGATAGTCAAGTCAGGATCACTATAGGACTTTACTCGACTTATAATGTAAGCTTGGGGATGGTATAAAGATATGGATATATAAAATGACTAAGACTCCTTGGCACTACACTAACTTTGGGTCTCACTTACTGGCCAATTTCCTTTTATTCCACCCTTATTTCTCCCTTTTATTCATTATGCACATTGAGGTTGGGTGTGGTCTTTTATTCTTTCTTTTTCACTTTTTTACAATTTTTTTACCACACCCAGCCCTACTTTATTTTTCTCTTATTTTACCCTTCTTCAAACTTATTTTACACTATGCACCCCTATGATAGCCACCCTCAACTTAGGCTTTTTTCTTGAGTTGAGGAGCTTACTGTCCTAGAAGGAAAAGGGCCAAAATAGGTAACTTGTAACAAAAATGAGAATGAGGTAGCATCTCACACTCACATAACACAGATTCAATATCACCAACTACCACCTATTCAGTTCATGCAATTGTTAGCAAATAGTTATCATGTCCCTAACACTAATACCATAACAAGATCCAATAAGGTTCACATATATGTACATCAATCAGAATTCTAAATCACAAATTTTGGAAGATTATCAAAAATCAGTCAAAATCTGACTACTGCCCTAAATATTCAAAATCTCTTAATTACATACAACATCACGCAACAAAAAAAACATACCTAAGCATTTCTGCTCTAATAGAAATAAAACTCTGGGGAAAAGAGACACGACAACAAAAACCCTAAGAGAATATCAAGACCCATAAGCCATCCTACCCCAACTAAAAATTATTCTTTGTCCCCAATGCATCAAACCAAAATGAGAGAATAAGGAACATACATGTGTCAACGTAGGTGCAAAGATCCAAAGTCAAATATGCAATACGAATACAAAGAAGATAATACCTTGGGTTGCCTCCCAAGAAGTACCCAATTTATTATCGTGGCACGACTCAGCACCGGGAGGCCCAATTTATTATCATGGCACGACTCAGCACCCTTGACTACTCAGACTTTATCAAGGTCTTTATCTTCACAATCTCTAACTTCTCCCAAGTTTCCTATATAATGTTTCACACGCTTCCCATTTACTTTAAATAGAGCGTCACTATCATAATTTACCTCAATAGAAATATATGGGAACACCTTAACCATAGTGAATGGTCCGGTCTATCTTGAGCTCATCTTGCTAGGAAACAATCGTAGTCTTGAGTTATATAGTAAGACCAAATCACTGGGCTTGAACATTTTTTTCACTATATTCTTATCATGGTATAGCATCATTATTTTCTTATATATGGTTGATATCTCATAAGCACAGAGTGGAAATTCATCCAACCCATTCACCTTGCTCAGCCTTAAATTTGCTGCCCACGGCGTTGAAATTTAGCCTTTTTAATGCCTAAAGTACCATATGCTCCAGCTCAACCGGCAAGTGAGATGCTCTGAGATATACAAGATGATATGAAAGACACCTATGGGAGTTTTATAAGCTTTTCGATAGGCCCACAATGCATCATCTAGCTTTCTAGACCAGTCAGTCCCGTAGGCATTCATAGTCTTTGCCAATATGGAATTTATTTCTCTATAGAAGACTTCCACTTGCCTGCTAGCCTGTGGATGGTAGGGTGTTACCACCCTATTCCTCACACCATATCTATCAAGTAGGGCCTTGAACAACTAATTGCAGGAGTGAGAACCACCATCATTAATAATTTCCCGTGGGGTGTCAAATCTGAAAAAGGTGGTTTTCTTTATAAAAATAGTGACACTTTTTCCTTCATTATATGGAAGTGAAATTGCCTCCACCCTTTTTAATACACAATCAACAACTAATAGAATGTACCCCATGCCATAGGAGCTCACAAATAGACTCAAGAAATCAATCCCCCATACCCCAAATAAATCTAACTCCAAGATAGGTATCATAGAGAGTTCACGGCATTGCAAAATATTACCTTAACATTGGCATTAGTCATAGGATTGTACAAAATCATGAGTATCTGTGTTGATTTTAGGCTAATAAAACCCATATTGTAGAATCTTATGGGCTGTTCGTGTACCACTATGATGACACCCAACCAGTGGTGAATGACAAGCCTTTAGAATGCTCATCATCTCCACCTCTGAAGTACATCTTTGAATTATTGCATCACCATAAAATCTAAACAAATATGCCTCATCCTAAAAGAATTTCCTTACCTCATGCATAAATTTGTGTTGCTGCTGGAAGGATAAGTCTTCTGGAATGAGATCACTTACAAAGTAGTTGGCAAAATCAGCAAACCAGGGAATCAGATCATGAGATGCTGCTAGTACACACTCATATAGAAAATAATCATCTATCTCAAGATTTTACCATTATTTCTGGGTTGACTCTTCTTCAAGTCTGGATAAGTAGTCTGCGACTTGATTCTCTTTCCCTTTTCGATCCTTGACCTCAAAATCAAACTCTTACAACAAGAGTACCTAATGAATCAACCAAGGTTTGGCATCTTTATTTGTCATCAGATATCTTAATGCTACATGGTCAATATAGACTATTACCTTGGTATCAAACAAGCAGGATCGGAACTTCTCAAAAGCAAAAATCACTGAAGTAGCTCCTGCTCTGTAACAGTGTATTTTTTCTATGTGGGTTTAAAGCTTTGCTTGCATAATAAATGGGATGATAGATTTTCACTCTTCTTTGGCTAAGGACAACACCCAAGGCTACTCCATTTGCATCATACATAACCTCAAAAGGTGCAGACTAGTTTGGTGATACAATAATTGGTGCTGAAATCAACTGCTCCTTTAGGCATTTGAAAGCCTTGAGATGCTCATCATCAAAAACAAACTTCACTTAATTTTTTAAAAGTTTACAAAAGTGAGTTGTAATTTTTGAGAAGTCCTTGATGAATCTTCTATAAAAACTAGCATGGCCCAAAAAGCTTCGTATACTTTAACTAATATTGGTGAAGGCAATTTCTTAATCACCTTTATCTTCGCTTTGTCCACCTCAATGCCATGTTTGGAGATCTTGTGCCCTAGCATTATACCTTCTTTCACCATGAAGTGACATTTTACCTAATTTATCTCTAAACTGCATTCTTCATATCTCTGTAGTGCACTGGATAGACGGGATATGCAATCATAAAAAGAATCTCCAACCACTGAATAGTCATCCATGAATGCCTTAATTATATCTTCCACCATGTTAGAGAATTTAGACATCATACATCTCAAAAAAGTGGCAGCTGCATTACAAAGTCCAAACGATATTCTTTTAAAAGCAAAGGTCCCACAATGGCAAGTAAAGTTAGTCTTTTCTTGGTCCTCAGGTGCAATCCTGATTTGATTATTTCCCGAGTACCCGTCCAGAAAACAATACCAAACCCTGCTGGGATCCCTATAATGTCAGCAATGGTCCATGCAATAGCTTTCTTAAACTTCTGTAATATCGATATCAAAGACTCTACCTATTCTCCTTCCAAGTCAGTTGCAATAATCACTAGTAAGGTATGGTTGGTCCCTAAGAATGCATACTACAAGTGAGGAGATCGGGGGTTCTTCAATCTATGGTCTTTCAGGATGTGTGGTTCTATTCTTCAAGTCAAGATTGATATTCTTTAGGGGATACATGTAAGAGCCTATGCCATGTAGGGCATGAAAAATCTCATGATATTTAGTTATTCCATCGCTCTCAAAATTCATGATTACTGCAGTTGATACTTCTACCAATAGTCTTTCCTCAATAGGCACATTAACTATGATCTATCCACCATATCTATCACTGCCATAACTCTTATGTCATCTTTCTATTATACCTTCATGCATAAACTCAACACAATTTTCTCATCATTCCACTTTAAAGTGATTTATTCCAATTCCATGTCAATTAATACTCTGAAAGTAGCTAGGAAGGGTCTGCCTAATATAATTGGAGAATAGGTATCTCATTCAAAATCTAGAGTCCTAAAATCTGTCTAACAACTGAATGATACAAGTTTTATCTCTACGCCATACATAATACATATTCGATCCCTTATAGATGATTCAGCCATCAATATCCTTGCAAAAGTAGGCTTGAGTTCTCCCAAACCTAGTACCTTGTATATTACTAGTGGCATGACCTCCATTTCTGCTCCTGAATCATATAGGGCCTGGTTGATCTCATAAGGCCTAATAAAACATGGGATGGTCACTGCACCTGAATCCCTTTTTTTCAATTGAAGTAGTGTGAAAGCTTGAGCTAAATTCATTAACTATGCTTTAGATATATTTGCCAATCCATTCATCATCACCATAACTATTGAAACCATTATCTGTAAAACTCAACATCTCAAACTCTTCTCAGGTGGCTTAACTGTGTCAATGTCTTTCTGATTAGGCTCATTTGTAGAAGGTAAATAGTATTTCTTCGATAAGGATTCATCCCACATATCAATGTACATATAGTGAAAAAGTGTATGAGGACTCTGCATATTATTATTAGGTACTTTTACTGACTGTCTCTCTGCCAAAGTGATAGAGATTTGCCTATACTACTGCTCCAACTGCTTGATAGCATTTTTATGTGACTCCACCTTTTGGACTAGTCCTAAATTTCAAGTTTAAGTTCATTTAAGCGATCCACTTGACTCTTTCGTACCCTCATCAACATGGTCAACATCTCTTCTATTCTAGACTCTGTCTCTTGTCTGCTTGGTGGAATGTATTTATCCATCTTATCCTGATTGTTCCAACCTTAATTTCCTTGCCCTTGGGCTTCGAAACCCACCAACTGATGATCCACACACTTTGAATCCTTAGATACCTATAACCCAGGCACTTTTGAAGAATTGATGGTTGTAAATTTCTTGACCAACTCACCAATTTCTATCTGTAATACTGAAATCTCCTGGGCTACATCATCCTTCACTACTCTCTGTGTAATGGAAGCTTCAATGTCATAAATATCTGAACCTCTCTCAACCTCCATAGTTTACCACCCTTGGTTAGTTAACAAGATCTAATACATAATAACCGAAGCTAT
Organism: Capsicum annuum; assembly: GCF_002878395.1. NCBI lineage: Eukaryota > Viridiplantae > Streptophyta > Magnoliopsida > Solanales > Solanaceae > Capsicum > Capsicum annuum. The sequence continues at coordinate 68,399,439 of NC_061121.1, forward strand.
CTCCCATTGTAATCTTATAAAGGCTCCTCAAGAAATAGTGTCTACTTTTTGTCTTGAATTAGTAGTCAGGGCTCCATAGAATATCTATCTGGTGGTTGGGTACCATACTCAGTTTCTTATTGAATCTGAACTATACATCATACATAGATTCTAACTTCAGCTTCTTAAAATTATAGATCTCATCCTTGCGCTGTAATACCCTGGATAGAGGAAAGAACCTATTCAATAACTATCTACGTAGCTTCTTCCATGTAGTAGTAGATCCTCCTGGAAGTTCCCCAAGCCATAATGATGCTTCTTAAGTAAGAGAGAAAGGGAACAAATTCAGTCTTAGTGCCTTCTAATCTATCTTAGTATGGTATATGAAGTGCATATCTTACTAAAGTTTGCCATGTGCATGTTTGCGTCATCTGTCGGTAACCCTAAAAATACACACTTTAAGAATAAGAGCTGAATCATAGAAATGGAGATATTGAACTTCACCATCAAGAGAAAAGGTAGGAGAAATAATGGCTCTTATATCAGCTGGCTAGCCATATCCTAAATCTTCTTCATCATCAAGATACGATCGAACAAACTGACATGTTTGGATTGCTTGAGGTCAGCTTCTATTCTAATTTCCATCAAGTGCTGATCGATGATCTGCTATCTGTCTCTCAATAACATCCTGAACCCTATATGTAGGGATTGCCTCTACTCCGTGTGCTAGACATACACTGGCGTATCCCAAATAAGAACGAGAAGAAAAAACTAAAAACAATAATAACTTCAATCCATAAATCAACACCGTGCTCCCTAATAATGGCGCTATTTTATTTGATGATGTCCAAGAAACACCTTCTTTTAGATGATAGTATTGTCAATTTCAAGATACAGTAACCCAACTAGGGTTGAGGTTGAACCCCAAACGTGGTTTGTAGGTATTAGTTGTTATAATCTACATAAAATATTGGAAAGTAAATAAGTGGATTTGTTTGTAGTAGTCTCGAGCAAGTAACAATTTTAACTCTGTTTGAAATCAGTTATGGGTGAACAATAGGATTATGTTGCCCCTAGCATCTCAACTCCGTAGGCTTATATTGCGTTGTTGAAACAAGCCAATATCTTACATACAGAATCGATAAGTTATGTACCTCCCACAGTCTATTGTACGTGTAGGAGGATTTCACCCTTTACTTATTGAGTTTTAGGGTGTCACATTACTAACCCTTACCCTGGTCCCAGTTAACTATCACCTTTTGAGTCTCAAGTTATTAGATAAAGGATAATAATCATTTACATATACCATTGTGCTGCAACGGATCAACTATTAACTCTCCAAATTACTGTTGTCTTTATCTTTTCCTAGTTACCACGCCTTTGTTAGAGAAAGTAGTAATATCTAGGTGGGATCCTAATATTTGCAACCACTAAGACAAGTACTATAATGAAGATAATGCAATTCATGCCATGGGTATTGGTTTCCCATCAACAATCATACTTCCCCTACATCATTTATTTGCTAAAGTTTCCACAACCCTAGCTATAGGTTTTATCCGCTCATGATTGTGAAGAAACAATAACATTTATGTTGAAAATCTAAGATGAAATCACAATGATAAGATGAAAGAAAATCCAAAACCGTAAATTGAATAATAAAGAAAAGTCAATACAATGAAATCCCAAGATCAAAGATGGATCTTGAAATCAAAATATGTTTCTAAGTGTTAAAAGTTGTGAACCTCTACTAAAAGGTACATACAGAGTATTTATAGTACAAGAGAAAATCCTAAAATCTAAGCCCGAATGGAATAGGAGAAATCAAGGTCAGTGGCTACCCGCTTCCCATACTCAAGGTATGGTTTCCGGTCGTGGGTTGTACCTACAGTATACTTGTCATGTAGGTACCAACCGCAGGTATCGTAGGGGAATTTTCCTGCAAGTTAGGTATAAATATTTTGGACTTATGGTACCCGCTTTGTGTACTTGTGGTCTTTAGGTCTTAACCGCGGTCCTTGGGTAAACTTAGTAGCTGCTGGGAGTAAGTTTTTCAGCTCATCTTTGATTCTTGAACATGTTTGGATCACTATCAACCCAAAAAACATCTCAATCATCCATAATTTCTCAAAAAGTGGACAAAAACACTCTTTTTCACCATTTTTACAAACTTATTATCCAAATCATGGTTTTCTATAAAACCTACCCAAAATGGATTATATCTAACAAAAACCCTCAAAAACCTATATATTTTCCTTTTTTTAAGAGTCGAAAGTGCTATATTTCTATAGCACATCACTTGTTCATCATTAACCCTAATGTTTACCTATCCCTACTCTATGTCAATAAATGCCCTAACTATAGCTAGGAAGGGTCTTCACCAGATGATAGGGATGTTGAAATCAACATCATAATTTAGAATCACAAAGTCAGCTAGGAATATACAAGAATCCAACTTCACCAACACATCATACAATATTCAAACTAGCTTCTTCAAAGTGCGATCAGCCATATGTATTGTCATAGAGGTCAGCTTGGGTGCTTCAATCCCAACTATTTTTACGCCACTAGCAACATCAGATTAATGTTGGCTCACAGATCACATAATGCTCCTACAAAGTTAAAGGACACAATAGTACAAGAAATAGTGAATGCACTGGAATCTTCCTTCTTCTAAACCAAAGATCACAAAGAAATAACACTATAGTATTTTATATATTAGTGAGCTCAATACTCACCATATGCTTCTTCTTCAGTAAATATTCATGAATTTTACAAAACCAAAAATCTTTTCCTAAGCTTCTATTAGATGGATATTAACAAACAATTCCATCAATATCGACATAAATTTTTGATATTTAATTCTTTCCTCTTTCTACTTCAACCTTTTAGAAAAATGTGCGGGAGGTCGTCGAATGGATTTCAATACTAATTTGACCTCCTTACTCTTTTGTTTATAATTTTTAGCTCATTTCTCTACACCCATTGATTTCTATGATATCTGACCATTAGTCACCAACTTCTCAAATTTAGCTTCAGGTGCATCATATATATCCACAATATCATTCCTTTACTTATCAACCAAAGGTGTAGGTAGATGAATAGTATATTTACCACTCTAAATGGTGATATATAGTCAAAGCCTATCATACTTTGTATTATGAATGTTATTTCTCAAAAGAGTGCCCAGTTGATGTTGATTTAATGTAGCTAACATCTGCCCAAACTGTTGCTCAATTTACTCAATCAAGGAAACATGTGATTCTACTTTCTGGCTCAATCCTGATATATCTACCTTAATCTCCTTAAAGCAGCTCTCTTGTCTCTCTAAACCCTTTACGACCTTAGCAAGAAACATTTCTATTCTAGAGTTATCATCATGATTCTTCGATGGAATATTAAGAGCACTCTTCTCCTTATTATCATTCTTTCTCCTCCAGTCACCTTCACTATTTCTACTCTAATCCCTATATCTATCTCCGTAGTCGTTCCAAACTTAATTCCCTCGCCATGAGTTTTAAGTACCATAATTATACCCTTGTAGATGGTCTCAAAAACCCTTTATTTACTTATCTAAGTACATTTTCTTCCTCCACTAAACCAGATTAATCATGTCCTAAAGATTTCCTTGTACTCCCACTACAGTCATATTTTATGCATTGATAGTTGCAAACTACTTAGTAAGCAAACCAATCTCAATCCTTAGTTGTTCCACCTCTTTAGCCACTATCTCATGTAGGGCTATCTACTCATTTGAAGCACCAATGGCATAAGTATCGACCGACCTATCTGTCTCCCAAGTGTGCCACCCTCAGTTAGTTTTAGTGATTTGGTCTATGATCTTTATAGCCTGATCCAAATTAAGATTTATAAAATCCACACCATTAATAGCATGAGCCACATCCTTGCTATTTACTATACAATTTCTCCAGCAATTTTCTCCATGAAATTATGTGATTGGGAACCGTCATCAGCTTATTCTTGAACCTCAACCATATTTTATACAGTGCCTCTGAATGTAACTATCTAAAATTGTAAATCTCATCCTTCAATTGCAATATTCTAGAAAGTAGGAAAATTAGTGTAAGAAGTATGGTGTCAACTCATTACAAGTGGTAATGGACCCATGAGATAGCTCTCCTAACCATAATGTCTTTTCACGTAAGAGATAATAAGAACAACCTAATTCGTAGAGCTTTTGACTTATCTCTAATAGATTTACAAAGTATAAATCCCAACACACGTCATAATGTGTATGTTTACATCTTCGATAGGCAAACCAGAAAAAACTCCTTTAAATTCAGCAGCTAAATTATTGCACTTGTAATGTTAAATTTCGTTCCTTAGGGAAACTTTGGAGGAATGATAGCAGTTGTCTCAATCGATTTAACATACCCCAAATGTTCTTTTGAATCATCACAAAAAAAGTACTAATAAGTGGTTGGTTGAATGATATTCCTTCGAAGTCTGTCCCTATTGAATATTGCTCGATGGTCTTATTCTTTCTTTCTAGACCTCTCATCAGCACATCCAGTAAGTGATAACCTTACATTCTTTTTGGCTATTAATTGTTAGTGGTTTGTGCAATAGTTTCTTAAATACCTTATGGAGGTGGCCAATTCAAAATAGAAGGGTCATCATGAACTACTTCATGCCAGGATCCATGCTTATACTCTTAGCTTTTTCTCTAATAGTTTTCACAATGGATTTGTGATCATAGAGAAGTCCTTAATGAATTGCTTATATAAACCTACATGACCTAAGAAACTATGAATACTTTTGATAGAAATTGGTGGAGGTAATTCTTCAATAACATCAATTTTAGCCCTATCAACCTCTATCACCTTCTTTGAAATTTTATACCTAAAAAAAATCCCCTCTTTAACCATAAAGTGACACTTCTCCCAATTCAGAACTAGGTTGCACTCCTGACATCTCTTAAGTGAATTTCCAAGTTAACCAAATAGTCATCCAACTAGCTGATCACAATAGAGAAATCATCCACGAAGACCTCTATAGTATCCTCTACTATATCATAAAAGTTAGACACCATACAATACTTTAAAAGGTGGCAGGGGCATTATGAAGATTGAAAAGCATCCTCTTGAATGAAAACGTACCATATGGACAAGTGAAAGTTGTTTTCTATTAGTCTTCAGAAGCAATAGAAATATGATTATACACCGAATAACAAAAAAAAATAATACCATCCTCTACTTACAAGATGGTTTAATAATTAGTCCATAAATGGCATAGGGAAGTGATCCTTCAAGGTCTAAGTATTCAACCTCTGATAATGCATACAATCTCTCCATCTCGTGACTAGTCTCTTTGGAACTAACTCGTTCTTCTCATTAGGGACCACAGTGATTCCACCCTTCTTTGGCACACACTAAATCAAGCTCACCCACTTAATAATCTTAGTAATGGGGTAAGATACACCTGCATCTAATGACTTAATAATCTCCTTATTTACTACATATTGCATAGGTCAATTTAGATGATGTTGATGCTCAATATTAGGCACACACTTTGGTTCAAGTTCAATCTTGTGAGGGCAAATTCTAGGTGAACTTTCGACAATGTCATTAGTAGTCCAACCAATATCCCATTGAACCTCTGCAATACTAAATTCAAGGCCTCAACCTATGTATCCAATAAATGTATAGCAATGATAACCAACAAAATATTATTGGCCCTCAAGAATGCATAATGCAAGTAAGAGTGGAGAGTTTTCAATTCCAAAATTGGTGGCTCCTCAATAGATGGCCGAGCTAACGGGGTTGCTCTATTCTTTAAATCAAGTTCCAACTTCTTTGGTGCATAATAATAAGAACCTCTTCCAATGAGTGGTCGCACCATCTCATCATATTCATTGATACCATCGATACCAAAATTCATGGTTAGGGTCGCTAAATTTTCAACTCGAAGTTTCTCCTTAATGGGTGCAACTAATACATCTTTATCTACGGTGTCTATCACATACACCACCCTTATATCTTTGGGTTTCCTTATCAATTGACACATATTGAAAGTGACATGTTCATCATAAACTTTAAATTTCATTTGTCCTATCTCCAGGTTAACCAATGCTCTACCCGTGGCTAGGAAAGGTTTACACAAGGTAACAGGGATGTTGAAATTAATCTTACAATCGAGAATCACAAGGTCAGCTAGAAATATAAAAGAAGCCACCATCACTAGTAAATTACATAATATTCTAACTGGATTCTTGACAGTATGATCAGCCTTCAATAATCTCATAGAGGTGGACTGGAGTACTCCCAACCACAACAACTTGTACACAACTAGCAGCATCATATAAATGCTAGCTCCTAGATCACATAACGGTCATGTGAAGTTAAAGGACCCAATAGTACAAAGAGTAGTAAAAGTTCCAAAATCCCTCTTCTTCTTAACCAAAGATCAAGAAGTAATAAAACTACAGTGGTGCATATTATAAGTTCCTTAAAACTTACCATTCATTTCTTAGTCACTAAATATTTCATGAATTTTGCATAACCAGGAATATGCTCCAAAGATTCCACAAGAGGGATATTCACAAACAATTTCTACAATATTGACATGAGTTTCTGATATTTCCTTTCCTCTTTCTTCTTTAAACTTTAAGAAAAAGGTGAGGGAGGTCATGGAATGGATTTTAATACTGATTCGACCTCCCTAGCCTTTTCTTTATCATTTTTAGTTAGTTTTTCTATTTTGTTGATTTCTACGACGTCTCACTATTAGTCAACAACTTTTCAGTTTTAGCGTGTGTGCATTATATACATACACATTATCATTACTTTGCTTATCAACGATAGGCATAGCTTTACTACTCTGAGCGGTGATAGCTAGACAATGACTATAATTCTTTGGATTATGAAGGGTATTGCTCAGAAGTGTAACTGATTGATGCTGATTCAATGTAGCTAATATCTGCCAAAATTTCTACTCAAGATGCTTAATCATGAAAGCATGCAATTCTACTTTTTGGCTCAATCCTGATTTTTCTTCCTTAATCTCCTTAAGGAAACTCTCTTGGCTCTCTGAACCCTTCACGAGCTTAGCAAGCAAAACTTCTATTCTAGAGTCAACATCATAGTTCCTCGATTAACAAAAAGACTACTCTTCTATCTTTAATCATCCTTCTCCTTATTCGCTATCATATTTTCTACTCCTATCCCTATGCCTGTCTATATAGTAGTTCCAACCTTAATTCTTTTGTCTGGATTTCAAAGTGTCTTAATTAGATCCTTAGCCATTGGATTGTAAACCTACAATATCTAGATCAAAGTACTTCGTAGTCTCCTCTAAATAAGTCTCATCATGTCTAAAAGATTTACCTTATTCTCCCACTATAGTCATCTTTTCTACAATAATAGTTACAAACTACTTAGTTAAAAACCCAATCTCAAACTTCAGTTTTTCTACATCTTGATCCACTGCCTCATCTAGGGCTCTCTACTCATTATAAGCACCAATATCATAAGTATCATCTGACCTATCTATCTTTTAAGTATACAACCCTCAATTGGTTTTAGTGATCCAGTCTAAGATCTCCATAACCTAATACCATCGAAGGCTCATGAAAGCCCCTCCAATAATAGTATTAGCCATAGCCTCGATATTTACATTCAAGGCTCTATAGAATATCTCTCACAAATTCCTTATTAAAATTCTATGATTCGAAACATTCATCAGTTTTTTATTGAACCTCAACTATATCTCGTATAGTGCCTCTGAATGTAACTGTTTAAAATCCTAAATCTTATCCTTCAACTACAACATTCTAGAAGACAGGAAATATTATTCCAGGAACTGTGTTCTGAACTCACCAAATGGTAATGGACCCATGAGGCAGCTCTTCTAACATAATATTGCTTCACTTGTAAGAGAATGGGATTAACCTAATTCGTAGAACTTTCTAACGCACCCTCGGTGGATTGTACAAAGTGAAAAAATCCCAATAATGTTCATAATGTGCATTTTTTCATCATTGGTAGGTAAACCAGCAAGAAGCTCCTTCAAATTCAGCAGCTGAATTATTGCACTTGTAATGTTAAATTTTGTTCCTTAGTGTATCTCTAGAGGAATGATAGCACCTATCTCAATCGATTCAAAATAACACAAATTATCATTTTAATCTTCAAAAATTGGCAAGTATTGATAAGCTAGTAGTAAAATTCTATTCCTTCTAAATTTGTCCCTATCGAGGGCTACTCAATGATCTTTTTATTTATGTCTAGCCCTCTCTTCAGCACATTGGGCAAGTACTAACCTTACATTCTCTTAAGCTATTAATTGGTTAGTGGTTTGATCAAAAGTTTCTTGAATACCATGAGAAGGTGACCAATTCAGAATAGTTAGGTCATCATAAACTTTTTTGTCTTGGACTTCTTACTCATACTCTTCTTCTCTCTCTATCTTATGATTCTATTATAAGGTTTTTTCAAACTCAAAATCAAATAGAATTAGAGGATTGCCCAGACTATGAGTACTAGGCATACAACGACATGTGTCATAGAAATAGTAGAAAACTAAATATCAAAAAATGAAACCAATCAACTTCAACAACCTCCATCAATCAATCTGTAACCGTATTCCCCAAGAACGACACCAAAATTTAATGTCACCCAAATTATACCTCCTAGAAGTTGTAATACCCCAGGTCCTGGACTTTGAATATTTTTGAGTTTTGATGACACTTCCCAGGCAATGACTCAAGTGATGAGTCACTATCACTCATCAGAAGTTGTTAGTAAGACACGTTGTCTCACTAATGAGGTTTCCCAAGGCTACTTTTGTAGTCACGACAAGACACCCTCGAGTTGTAGGGTCAGGTCACAAGTCGTGGTGAGGGTCTCATGACCATAACTGTGTGGTTTCCCTATGTTGCTGCCTAGACCACTTGTCCAGGCGATGACATATGACCAGTCACCATGAGTCGTTACCTAACCTGTAATGACTAGCGACAGTTTTCCTACACATTTTCATTAAGGGAATTTTGGTCTTTTCCTCCCATCCAACTATTATCCCATGACTTAAAAACCCCAATGGGTCCCTTTTTCATTATTTTATAAAATCATAAACTTTATTCTCTCCTCTCAAACTTCTAAAGTCAATAGAAAGCTAGGGTTTAAAAGGACTAATCATCTAGGCTTCAATTGGTGTTTTTCTCTCTAAATTTCTTTGGCTTTTTAGGTATGTCTCTCTTTCCTAACTTGATTTTCATAAAATAATGTGTTTATTTATTATCTATGTGAAGTTAATTATTGGATTTTGAAATTGGGTTGAGGGATTTGAATGGTTATTACTTGGATTATTTTTCCATAGTTTTGAATTTGCCAGTCATGCTTTATCTTATGGGTTTTTAACTAAATAAGTTCTTGGGTAGGGGAATTAGAATGGGGAGAATGGGTTTCCCCAAATTTATAGATTTTGGTGTGGAGTTTACATGAACCTTATCTCACTTTGTGAAATGGTTTTTGAAACATAGATATATGCACAATTTAACTCACTCTTGAAACTTTTCATTGCATAAAAGGTTAAGGGAACATAAAAATTGTTTTTGCGAGTCCTTGGTGGCCATAGTTTGGTTTTAAATTTGAATTTAGGAGGAATTTGGTTTAATTGGATTGGAATTGCATAACTGGACTTAGCTTGCATGCATAATTGGTATGACAATTCCAACGGTAAATGCCTTAATAAATTACTCCTATGTTAATGGATGGGATTATGTGTAAATATTTTAAGTTGGGTTTAAATGGGGTTGTGTATCTCTTCATAAAGGTAGAGGTCCCTGGGGACCAATACTGGAAACCACGTTCGCCGGTGTGGGGGCTTATATGACCGTGTGTATAGTTCACACACTATATATATTTTAGGATGGCTAGATCCTTGATTTCTTCAGCCCTTCCTTACATTTTCCAAGTTCGTGTGACTAACATATGTTGGGACCCTTTCAACAGGGGGAGCTGAACCTATATAGCTTGTGGGTGCCCTTAGGATGGATAAAGCTACACAGTACAGGTTAATGGTTTTAAAACTCTCATTTTCATAACCCTTAACCTATCCCGGCATCTTATATATGTATATATGAATGTGTGCATATAGTTTTGATGAATTTTGTACATGAAATTATTTTATTACTTCTCTGAGTTACATGCCAATGCTTATCCCACAGAACATCTTTGTATGCTACTTTATTTTATGATGTAGGGTTTGAAGACATTTCTATTTCTCCTATGTAGTGTTAGGTGGATTAGAACATTTATCGAGCTGCTGCGAAGTGGTGAGCCTCTATTCTTTGGAAGTATTTGACATTTCATCATTCTCTCTTTAGTTTCATAGTACTTTGGATTTGTTTGGTCATAATCGAGGGCATTTCTCAACTTAGTTACTATTTTGGTTTTAGAGGCTATTGTGGATAGGTGTGGGTTGGTTGGTTATTGATTGAGTCTTAGTCTTCTTTGAGTAATTATTCATCTTCTTTTTACTGTTTAGTTGGCTTCTTCATTGATTTTCTTATTATTATCATGCTCTTGAGGTTGGGTTAAGAGGGTGGTCTCCGATCTATGGTAGGCATAAGATACATATCACGACTTGGCCCTGGTTTGGGTTGTGATAGAAGTATAAACTGGTCACTTGTCAAAGACAAAACCCAACAAAGTTTGGGTCGATCTCACGAGGAATGGTTCAGAAATCTATCATGAGCATGCTGGTGTAATTTGAAATTGCAGAAAGTAAAAAGGAGGGGTTTTGTAACAATAAGTGTAAAGTAACAATGATGGGTAATTAGGGTTATTATAAATATAATATTATCACTAGGATTATGTTCCCTTAACTTCATAACTCCGCATACTTATCATTCTCTTAAGACTGTCTTGGTGCCTTGCCTGCAAAATCAAACAAGTTATGTATCTCCTACCGTCTCTAGACCTTGTTTTGGATCAATTTCACTCATCTCTTCTTGGTCTCAAAGTGTCGTATTACTCACCCTTGTTTTGGATCTCAAATTAACTATATTCTCTTGATCTCAAGTTAATTAGATAAAGGTTGGTAGCTTTAAATTATTGTTATGATTTCTTTTTCCTAATATCTACCTCTCTCTCAAGCAAGTATCAGATATAGGTGAGTTCTTAATGTTTGCAACCATCAAGAAAGAAATCAAAATGAAAGAGATACCAATACATACAATAATAATAATTTAGAATGACTTTGCACTTCCTCTACTTTGTTAATCTTTTAGGGTTCCAACAACCCTAGTTATCAGGTTTAGCTGCTTATGATTATAAGAACACACCTATAATTCATGGATAAAAGCATAAGAATGAACGTACAAAGAATAATAATGAAAACCCAAAATCTCAAATTAATTTAAAACCCTAAAAACCAAGATCATCTATTCCAAGATTAATAATGTATCTTAGAACTCAAAACAATGTAAAAAGTGTATAAAGTGAATAAACTGATAACAAAGCATCCAATGGATATTTATAGATAAGTAAAAAAACCTATGCTAAACAAAAAAAGGAAACTTAATTCATCACCAACCCCCTCCCCCATTTATGGGTCATAGGTTGTACCTTCGGGCCGTAAGTAGGCTCGTGAGAATTAATGAAAACTTTAGGGTATACATCACCTACCAACAAGAAAAACCTAAATTCTATAGGTAGTACCTATATCTCATAGGTAGGCTTAGAAGAAATTAGACTAAGTCATCAACTTTTAAAACTTTAGATAATCATCGTACATGGCCAACCTATGGTCCTGTAGGTACTACTTACGATCTATATGTAGGCTCATCGGTAGCCTTCCCAACTACACTTTATCCTTATTGCTTATTCTTTACTCCAAACTTTATTTTCCTACAGAATAAACACAAAAACATATCATATCTAATAAAAATACCTATATACTTTCATAATTTTCTTATCTTAAGCATCAAAAGTGTGATGAAACCATGGCACATCAGTCCGCAACTTAAAATCTTACAAGAGTATGTGGATGATCCCGAGGTCAGGGACAAACTACAATGCATCCCTAACCAAAGAACATGATAAGGATCCCTCACTAGACCCTATTACTACTCCCATGCCAAATATTCTCCACCCCAACCAGTGGTGGGCCAGGGGCTAGCCCAAGCTCTATTGGGGTTTATTTCTTTATCACTGCTTAGGCATGCATTGGCTCAAATCTTAGTTTTAGTTGGTGGTGAACCATTTGATGGAACTCATTCTGTAGAGCAGAGTGGTACTAAAGTAAGAGCGTAGCCTTTAGCTGCGGCTCCTGGAGTTGAGATTCCTCTACTGCTGGTAGTTTCTTAATTGGTAGTTTCCAGTTTTCTATGTCTATTGAGGAGAACAATATGTTCTTTAGATTCTTGAGATTGACTCTGCCTAGGTTTTCTATGGTACTGGGTGAGGATTCTTATGAGTTTTGGTTTATATTGAGGATAGGCTCCATAATTTGGGTAGAGTTGAGACGCGTAGTGTTGACATCCTAGCCTCAAGAATTGGCTCACCTAGTTGGAAAACTCATGCATGTCATTCAATCAAATACATCATACAATTCACCCAACTATCATCAAACCTGTTCCCACACAACAAGAAAGTTACCCATAATCTCTCCTATAAATGGAATTTATAACTCAATGGGTACAAGAATCAAGTTATGCTCACTCTCATAAGGAATTCACAAGTTACACATAATGAACCATAAGCTTGCCCTTAGTGTAGTACTCCACTAATATCAGAATGATGAAGCTCAAAATCAAATAGGTCTTTAATGGTTGTAATGTCGGCTAAGGGATAGGTAGGAACTATTTTGGCAAAGAATAGCGACTATCTTCCCTAAGCGCTTCAATACATCACATTTTTCAATTAAGAACAATCTCTAACAACTAACTTACACCACATTTGTCTACCTATATCTTTTTTTTTTCCTATCTCATCAAGGTCATTCATATATAGTACGGTGGGAGTATTTTCTATTCACTACTTATCCAATTTGAAAAAAAATTTATTCTTTTCATTACTCAACCCCCAACGACCACACAAATTATATTTTTGAACACCAATAGCTATTACTTTGGGGATTCAATTTCACCTTTTTCCTCTTGAATTATCAACTCCTTAACCCAACTAATTTTACACTAAAGCGCTTAGGAGCATTGCATGAAGTTAAGGTCAAACAAAGAATGGATTAGGATACATATGAGAGTGCTCAAGGGTAGGTAAAAAGAAAGTATGAAACATGGCTATCAAAGAAATGCCTATATCATCTCCTAAACCCACACACTATTTCGCTTTGCACACACGCCATACAAATTCTAGACATCACATGCAACAAGGAATATACAATAATCTTACACGCATATGGCAAATTTTCAAGTCAAGTGGAATCAGCATAGTCTCTCAATCAAACAATAGCATGAATTCAACATTATGCCAACAAGTACGAGAGTCATAAACATAAGCTTAGGTGTCTAAAAAGTAGTAATTCACAATCAACATGCTTTTACCATTAAAACACTTACATCATGCAGTCAAATATAGCACCAAAAAGAACATCTCACACTTATTCTTATCATTAAAAATTTAAAATTACTCCTAAAAATGGGAATTTCCCCACCCCACACTTAAAAATATATTTTTTCCCCAAAGTATACTTAAAAGTATAGATAGAAATACTCCCTAAGCCCTCTCATTCTAGATAGTAGCATATTTAAACATCAAGAGGGTATGGGGACCACATACTTAGTCTCTGCCATGCTCCTTAACTCAATTTTTCTGATACACAGACTTCCCATCAACCTATGAGTTCACAAAAATAAAAACTAGTGAAATAAAAACTAAAAATACTAAAAATAAACGTACTTACTTAACTTGGGTTGCCTCCCAAGCAACGCCTGATTTAGTGTCACAGAACGACCCCATTGATGACTAAATTGTATTTCTTCATCCTCTTTCTTACACTTGGATACTATTTTCTTATTTGTTTTTGACCTCTTGAGTGTGAACTTTCACGATCAACAACTTTTTCAAATTTAGCGTTTTTAGGCTCATCAATCTGCATTATTCTAGTCTTAAGTATTGGAGGCTTGGGCTACTCAATAAGAGAGTCCAAAGAGGTCTTTTTTGGAATAGACTCCACCACCCCACACTTATCCCCTTTAATTACTGTAATGATACACAAATCATTGTAGTGGAAAAGTTTTGTGAGTGGTTTGTAAACTTTAAAAATTGCCTTTTCATCATCCAACCTCACGGTGAGTGTGCCCCTCTCACATCGATAAATGCTCATCCTGTAGATAAAAATAGACGTCCCTAGATGACTGGTACTCTTTTATCTTCCTAAAAATCTAAAATAATAAAGTCAGCAGGAATAATAAAATTACTAACCTTGACTAGGACATCCTCTATGATTTCTTCAAAGCTGGCTAGGTCAGGTCTACCAATTAGAGTATCACCATGCTCGGTCTCGGCTTCCCCAAGCTTAAGGTGTTGAACAAAGAGAGAGGCATCAAATTGACACATTCCCCTAAATCACTCAGTGCATGGATCACCTCATTGCTACCAATTTGAATGGGAAGAGTGAAACTCCCAGGATCTTTGAGGTTTTGTCATATTTTTTGCATCTCTACAAAACTACACTCCTCAGTGAGTGCTACTATCGTAACTTTCTACAGGTTAACTGTATTAGTGGACTACATCCTTCAAGTACTTATCTTACTTGGGATTTTCTTGCAAAATATCTAAAAGAGATAAGTTGATGTGCAACTGTCTGAACGTGTCAAAGAACTTCCTGAAGCATGCATCCTCCTTTTCCTTTATATTCTTGTATAGGAAAGGTAGTGGTGGGATCTTCTTTATTTCTTCAATAACTTTTTTTTTGATTACTTAGACTTTCTCAAATTTTCAACAACTTGGTCAAATACCAGTGGAGGAACCTTTTCTGTATTTACCTCCTTGGTTTTCTTTAGAGGTCCTTCATTCAACTCTGTACCACTCTTAAAAGTGATTGCCATGGCTTGCTTTAGATTTTTTGTAACACTTGGCAAACCATCTTGAGGCCTAGAATTTAGTGCCTTTGCAAACTGACCAATTTCCAAGCTCCTTGTAGCTACTTGCTGACTCTTTATATTTGCTGCTAATTGTGCTTGAGCAGCCATGATTTACTTCAATATTTCTTCCATATTTCTTGTGGACTGATTTCCTTATGCTTGTGTTCCTGAAACTGCTGCTGGTTGTTTTATGAGGTAATTAATGGCTGAGTCTGCCATTTTTTACTGTAAGCATTACCATAATTTGGCCTTTGAACATTACCCACATATATCATAGACTCAGGATTTGTAGCACATATAGTCGTTGAATACCCACTGTTACCACAAACATCACACCAACCTACAGTCTACTGAATTGAATTAATTGTGGCTACATGCTATGCAACCCCCAAATCCATATTTCTTATTTGATTCTAGAGAGTGGCAAGATAAGTGGATAAGTCAATAAAATGGTCACCTTCAACGTACAAACAACCTTCCTTGTAGCACTCTTTAAGTCTAGATGCCACTCAGGATTACCTTGTGCAATTCGATTCAACAAGGTATACAACACATCATACGTCATTTTTAGAGCTTAATTACATACAGTTCAATCTAGAAAACTGTTTAAGTTTTGGTCAAGTGCCTCAATAAAAGTATGAGCAAATACCTCATTGGACTACTGATGGTGAGGAAAGTCCCGAAGAAGAGCCTTGAAGCACTCTCAAGCATGATATAAATTTTTTTCACACAATCTCACTCTAAAGTCTTGTAATCTTTCCAGACAGAAACAATCAGAGGAGCAATCTCTCAGCTAACTCATCCCAAGTAGTGATTGAATTTGCTAACTCAGTATTCAATAACTTCTTCACTTCCCCTAATAGTGAAAAATGGAATAATGTTAGCCTAATATAGTCAATTGACACACTCGTAGGGATGAATGTTTTACTGATTTCCAAAAAGTTTTGTAGGTGGACTTGTGGATCTTCATAAGAAAGCCAGAAAACTATCCACTACTAATGAGAAGTTGCACCATATTTACCTCTAGCAGCTGGTTTATGAAAAGAGGAGGTCAAATTTATCAAAAGTGTAATTGCCACTTCTCTAACTATCCTGCAGGCTGATTTTTCTTCAGACATGAGAGCAGGATTATCTTGGTCTTATTCAAATTGAGGAATATAGGGGAGAAGGATTTCTTCTCTCCTTTATTGGCAAAATCGTTGCTTGGTTTTAGGGCAACGTTCAACCAAATCTCGATCCCATTCTAGCTAACTAGTTTGTAAACCTATTTCCTGCAAATATAAAACCAAGACAAAGTGTAAAGCACCAAAGAAATATAAAGAGTTAAACTAAAAAGAAAACAGTATCTAACATACAAGTCCTCGGTAACGGCACCAAAAATTTGTTGTGGCCAAGAGCACACTGATGTTGGGCGTATTTATACGTCTAAGCACCATAACTTACCCATGTTTTAGCTAAGTTTTGAGGATAAAATATATAATTCTTGCACTTTTAGTCTATTTTTAGTTAAGTGAACTGACCTATGTAATTAGCATGCTTTTCAGGTACTAATGAGGAAGATTACAGCACTTTGGGGACCTGTGGACAGCAAAGGAAAACTTCACATAAAAAGGAAAGCAACTTTTGGACTGAATGTGATGTATGGGAACTTTTTCCCGGGCAAACTCAATATTTTTAAATAGTTAAGGATGAAGTAGCAATTTATTAGAGAAGGATGTTATTAAAAGCATTATTGCTGAAATTTTAGGGATTATTCATTATTGACATTCTGTATTATTTGAAAAGAGGGAAAAGCGGCTCAGCTTGAGGACAGAGAGAGAGAAACGTGTTTCTCTCTTAATTTCGCTAATCATCTTTATCACCAAGATCATTCTAATTTTTGGTATGATGAATATTTCTATCTTGATTTCTGTTTTATTCATGAGTAGCTAAGTTTATTTGTTAGGGTTATGGAAACCTTGTAGTATACTCTCTATTACTATGAGTTTTTGAATTTATGATATGTTAATCCACTTATATCATTACTCTCTTCATTTTGATTGAATTCTCATGGTTGCAAACATAGGGAATGTGCCATTATAGCAATAACTTGTTTGATAGAAAAGTTACTATTTGGAAAAGAGAGTGTGACGAGAAAATAGGGTTTCCAATCTCTATTTTACACGTTAATGCCCTAGCAGGATTAACTTCTTGGAGAGTTCGTACAATTTGTTGTACACTTTGGATTCGAAAGAACTAAGGTGAATAAATCCTTGATGGTTGAAAAACAGTTGGATTTAGAATTAGAATACGTCTCTCTATAAGTGCATGCATGTATAAAATCCGTATTACTCAAAGTTAATAGAGAAGTAGAACTACAAGGTGAACATAACCCTAACTTGTTATTCTCTGTGATCAAATATTATTACACATATCATCTCATCGTTACACTAATAATAGTATTGTGCACCTAAACCGAAACCCCCTTATCTTGGAACCTTCGACCAACAGTCTAATAATAATCGGCATACTTAGTGATCATAGTATTCCCTGTGGGATTCGACACCCAACCCAGTTGGGTTCTATATTTGACAGCGACCGCTTGCACTTTCTAACGAGAGCTGTAATTTGGGCATATCAAATTTTGGCGCCGTTGCCGGGGAGTACGATTGTCAACAAAGTTTGTGATAGTTAATAGACCCTTTGGTCAAAGATTCTCAAATTTTACTTTTTGTTTGTTGTTTTTGTTTTGTTCAGGTTTGTGGGTTGCATGCCAAGTACACAGAGATCTGGTCAGCCATTATTACCTATAAATCCTGAACCACATCTCATTGGCAGAATGGATGCGCAACGAGAGCTTGAAAGGATAGCTACTTAACAGGAGTAGGCTAGATTAGCTGCATTGGCAGCTGCGCAAGTAAATCAACAGAATGCT
Source organism: Capsicum annuum (assembly GCF_002878395.1). Classification (NCBI taxonomy): domain Eukaryota; kingdom Viridiplantae; phylum Streptophyta; class Magnoliopsida; order Solanales; family Solanaceae; genus Capsicum; species Capsicum annuum. The sequence continues at coordinate 68,417,396 of NC_061121.1, forward strand.
GATAACCCAGGTCGGGTACCAAATCTTGATGATAAGGACCTGGGTGATGATGAGTTATTAAATCCAAGGCGTGTAGATGATGTGGCTGTACCAGTGAACAGGAATGTCAAAAAAGATCATCAAGCTAGAATGAGACCCAAACCCTGAGCTGTGCAAGTTGCTTTTGATAATAATGATGATGACTTGGATGGGGTTGGTGCCACAGGGGCTATTATTCCTCCGCCCTTGGCACCCGAAGCCAAGTTCAATATCACTAGCACCATGATCCAGCTATTACAACTCAAAGGGTTATTTGGTGGACTTGCAGGCGACGATCCAAATATGCATCTGATTAATTTTATCTCAACATGCAAATCGTTTGACAATCCAGGGGTTGGACAAAATATGATCCGGCTGGGTTTATTTCCATTGTCTCTATCTGGAGAGGCAACTCTATGGTTAAACGGGCTAACTCCTGACTCTATTACCAATTGGAGGCAATTGAAAGAAGCTTTCCTAGAAAGATTCTTTCCACCATCCAAGAGAGCACAATTAAGAGATGAGATAAGTAATTTCAGACAGCTTCCAACTGAAGCTCTCCACGAGACATGGGAGAGGTTTAATAAGAAGCTTATGCGGTGCCCAAATCATCAGATGACCAATGTCCACTTGATGGAAATATTATATAGGGCTTTGAACTCGGTGACTAAGCCAGTGGTTGATAATGCTGCAGGTGGGTCATTCATGGACCTTACTTTTATTGAGGCATGTGATATGCTGGATCGTATGACAAAGCAGAGTAGAGCTTGGCATACCAGGGATTCTAAGGTAGCAAGCTCTACTGTATCTAGTGGCATGACGGCAGAACAGAGGTAAAGAGAAGAAGAACGTGACCAGGATATGGCTCACATAAAAACACAGATGGACCTTCTTACTAAGCATTTATTATTAGGGAGAACAGAAAAGGTCAAAACTGTTGTATCACAGGGAAGAGATGACTCTGATTCTGAGGAGGAAGTAAATTACTTAAATAATTAGAGGGGTTTTCGAGGCAATGTCCAAGGAAACCAAGGTAGGAACTATTATGAAAAATTCAGATACAAGGACCGAGACCAAGGGAATTGGAAGAATAAGAATGACAAAAGCGGTTTGTATGTCCCTCCTGGAAATCGTGAAGCTGTTGCACCCAGCTCTGGGAAGATGTCCAAGGAGGACATGATGGCTAAGTTGTTAAAAGGAGTGGAGGCAACCAACACGGGAGTAGCTGAGGTAAAAAAATGATTTGTCCTCAATGAATCAGTTGGTTGACTCGCATTCCACTTCAATAAAATAGTTGGAACAACAAATGAGTCAACTATCGGCGGCATTCAATCAAAGAAAAGCTGGCACTTTACCAAGTGACACTGTACAAAATCCAAGAAAAGATGGATCATGTTTGGCTATTATAACCAGAAGTGGTAAGGTGTTGGAAAATCCATCCAAGGGCAAGCCTGTGGTTGATAGTATGGAGGAGAATGTTATCGAAGCAGATTGTGATGATTCTATAGAAGTTGAAAATCAGAATAAGAACGTTCATGATACTACACCTAGATGTCAGCAGTCTAAAAAGATTGATAATGGGAAGCACAATAAAAAGGAAGTAGTGGAGAAAACTCTTCCAAATCCACCACCACCTTTTCCTCAGAGACTGAAGAAGAAAGATGATGACACTAGGTTCAGTAAATTCATGACCATGCTGAAGTAGCTGACTATTAATGTGCCTTTGGTGGAGGCACTGGAGCAAATGCCAAGGTACGCCAAATTCATGAAGGACCTCTTGACAAAGAAAAGGGCAGCGAGCTATGAACTGGCAGATAATTTTTATCATTGCAGTACAATTTCCATGAGGTCTTTAGTATAGAAGAAGGCAGATCCGGGTGCTTTCACTATTCCTTGCACGGTTGGATCTTTAGATTTTGCTAAGGCGTTATGTGATTTGGGGGCTAGCATTAATTTGATGCCACTAGCCATTTATAGACAGTTGGGGTTGGGGGATCCTACACCAACCAACATGCGGCTTGTAATGGCAGATAGGTCGGTAAAACGACCTATTAGTATCTTATATGATGTATTAGTAAAGGTTTCTACCTTCATTTTTCCTGCAGACTTTGTTATTTTGGATTGCGAGGTGGATTTTGAGGTGCCCATAATCTTGGGTCGACCTTTCCTGGCAATAGGAAGTGTGCTTATTGATTACGAGCAAATAAGCTTTTATTTTGGATGAATGACGAAGTGGTACATTTTGATGTATGCAAATCAATGAAGCAGCCCAAAGATATGAATATATTCTCTATAGCTGATGTTTATTATGAGGATAAGAAGGAATTAGCTTTAGAGAAGTAGCTTACTGTTGAGCCATTGGCTGCTGTGCTTTTGAACTTTGAGCATGAGGATGTTGAAGAGTACGAAGAAACTATCTGTTCTTTAACAGGAATGGGGTCGTATTCATCTGCCCCCAAGAAGCTGGACCTTGACATTAAGAATCAACCTTCACCACCGATAAAGCCATCCATTGAAGAGCCACCGGTGCTAGAATTGAAAGAGCTACCCAGTCATCTAAGGTATGTGTTCTTGGGTAGTGGAAATACACTGCCGGTTATTATTGCTGCTGATTTAGGTGAACAACAGGTAGAGGCTCTCATCTCTATTCTGAAGAGGTACAAGATAGCTATTGGTTGGACTATTGCTGATATAATTGGTATCCCACCTGGTATATATATGCACAAGATTCAGCTAGAGGAAGATTGTGTACCCACTATTAAGCATCAGCATCGTCTGAATCTACCTATGTAAGAGGTGGTGAAGAAAGAAATCATAAAGTGGTTAGATGCAGGGGTGGTGTATCCAATCTCAGATAGTAAATGGGTGAGTCCTATACAATGTGTGCCCAAAAAAGGGGGCATGATAGTAGTAGCAAACGAGAAGAATGAGCTAATTCCACTCAATCCTGTCACAGGGTGGAGGGTGTACATGGATTACCGAAAGCTAAACTCATATATGTTAAAGGACTACTTCCCAATGCCATTCATGGATCAAAAGCTTGATCGATTGGCAGGGAAGGGATGGTTCTGTTTCTTAGATGGTTATTCCGGATATAATCAGATTTGCATTGCTCCTGAAGATCAGGAGAAGACCACTTTTACATGCCCATATGGTATTTTTGCATTCAAATGAATGCCATTTGGGCTATGTAATGCACCTGCCACTTTTCAGCAGTGTATGATGTCCATTTTCTCTGATATGGTTGAAGACACCTTAGAGGTGTTTATGGATGAGTTTTCGGTTGTAGGTGAGTCATTTGAGTTATGCTTGGCAAATCTGAGTATGGCTTTACAGCGATGTGTTGAATTCAATTTGGTGCTAAATTGGGAGAAATGTCATTTTATGGTTAAGGAAGGCATTGTTCTCAGGCATAAAGTCTTCGAAAAGGGAATTGAAGTTGATCGAGCCAAGATTGAAGTTATCGAGAGACTACCATCTCTAATTTCTGTGAAGGGGGTTTGTAGTTTTCTCAGTCATGCTGGTTTTTATCGGAGGTTTACTAAAGACTTCTCCAAGATTGCAAACCCTTTATGCAAACTTTTGGAGAAGGAGGCAAAGTTTTACTTTGGTGAAGATTGCTTGAAGGCATTTGAATGCCTCAAAGGAAAGCTAGTTGAAGCCCCTATTATTGTAGCACCCGATTGGTCTCTACCTTTTGAAATTATGTGTGATGCAAGTGGTGTAGCCTTGGGTGCTGTCCTTGGTCAGAAAAGAGAAAAGCTATTTCATCCAATCTACTACGTGAGCAAGGCCTTGAATAGAGCACAGAAGAACTATACCGTCACTGAACAAGAGCTTCTTGCGGTTGTTTATGCTTTTGAAAAGTTTCTTGCTTACTTGTTGGGGACCAAGGTAGTGGTTCATATAGATCATGCGGCTCTAAGATATCTAATGGCAAAGAAGGATGCTAAGCCAAGGCTAATTAAGTGGGTGCTACTGATTCAAGAATTTGATTTTGAGGTAAAGGATAGAAAAGGTTGTGAAAACCAAGTAGCTGATCATCTATATAGACTTGAGAGTGAGCACACAGTGCAGACCGACCTTGATATTGATGATGCATTCCCCGACGAAGAGATTCTAGCAACTATGGTGGAAAACTTACCATGGTATGCAGATTTCTCTAACTACGTGGTAAGCAAAGTGATTCCTGAGAATCTCTCCTTTCATCAAAAGAAAAAGTTCATACATGATGTGAAACATTACTTCTGGGATGAGCCTTATCTTTTTTAACGATGTGCTGATGGTATTATTAGGCGGTGCATCCCAGATGTACAGGTGCCTAGCATACTGGAAGCAAGTCATTCTTCCCAAGTCGGAGGTCACCATGCAGGTGAACGGATGGCCAAGAAAGTACTGTAAAGTGGCTACTATTGGCCTTCATTATTCAAGGATGCCTATGATTTTGTAAGAAGATGTGATCAGTGTCAGCGGCAAGGTTCTATCTCAAAGGACCATGAGATGCCCATGTCCAAAATTCTTGAAGTAGAGTTATTCGATGTCTGGGGTATCGACTTTATGGGCCCGTTTGTTAGCTCATTTAGGATGAAATATATCTTAGTTGCTGTGGATTACGTATCCAAATGGGTCAAAGCAGTCGCTCTAGCTGATAATGAAGGTAAGAGTGTTGTGGCGTTCTTAAAGAGAAATACCTTCTCTCGTTTTGGGGTACCTCGTACCATCATAAGTGATGGAGGATCACATTTCTGCAACAAGCTGTTCAGGGCCGTATTGGAAAAGTATGGGGTTAAGCAACATAAGGTAGCTACACCGTACCACCCACAAACTAGCGGGCAGGTGGAGGTTTCAAACTGGGAAATCGAGCTGATCCTTGCTAAGACTGTGAATGCCAGCAGGAAAGATTGGTCCAGGAAGCTAGACAATGCCTTATGGGCATATAGGACGGCGTTTAAGACACCAATTGGCATTTCACCATGCCAACTAGTTTATGGAAAGGCTTGTCACTTGCCAATTGAGCTAGAACATAAAGCAATGTGGGCACCGAAGCAGCTTAACCTAAACTGGGATAATGCTATTAATATGAGATTGGGGCAGCTGAACGAGATGGATGAATTTCATCTAAATGCATATGAAAGAGCAGATCTTTACAAGGAAAGGATGAAAAAGTACCATGATCGGAGGATTATCCAACGAAACTTTTAGAAAGGCGATTTGGTACTCCTTTTCAACTCCAGACTGAAGCTGTTTCCAGGTAAGTTGAAGTCTAAATGGTCTGGTCCATTCAGAATTAGCCAAGTTTACTCATATGGAGTAGTGGAGTTAGAAAATGATGATGGTAGTGTCTTTAATATGAATGGACAAAGAGTGAAGCTATATATCAGTCCAACCGACTCGATAAAATATATAGCCACCATATATCTTGGTGAAGTCTAAGTAATCGAGATAACTATGTCGTGCCGCTATAATAAATCAAGCGCTACATGGGAGGCAACCCATCATTTTAATTATTTTTGTTTTACTAGGAGTTTGTCTTTGATAAATAAAAATTCAAAAAGAAGAGTCGAGCCACGACCAAAACTAAGGCGCTTGGTGGGAGGCAACGCTTCCTTCTAATCATTTTTTGTTATTTTTGATTAAGTGTAGGTGCATGAAGTACAAAGGAGGAGATTAGCCCCAAATTTTGATTTGAAAGTGAGCCATGTCAATAGTGGTAAGTCTAGGAATAATGGAACATAGGCAATAGGCTAGGCGCCGCGTATGCCAACATGGGCGATAGGCTAGGCGCCGCCTATGCCAACATGGGCAATAGCTAGGCGCCGCCTATGCCTACATGGGAAATAGGTTAGGCACCGCCTACTTATGCTTAGGCGATTCTATAGGCACCACCTATCAACGTGAATTTTGCCTACTAACCCGAGTGTGAATAGACCAACCCAACCCATGTCTCATCTTTTAAATATATCCTCTACCCTTAAATATATCCTCTACCCTTCCCGATTTATCATAAATTAATCACCAAGTAAGTTGTTCTTTCATGTTCCATAGTTGTTTTAGTGCTACGCTTATAATGGTTAACTAGATTTTGTAGTAGTGCTTGGTGATAAGAGTATGGTTAGTTTGTTATGATTTTTGCAAAATACATCTCATTGAGTGAAAGGATTCTCGTAGGTAATCTTGATTTTACTCCAGCATGTATTGATTGGTATTCACTGTCATAATTTTCCTATTATTATAGAGTTGAAATATTGAAGTTTAATGCATAATTTTGGGAGTTGTAAGCTTGACTATGTGAGTGACTCGTTCATCGATGTAATGCTCATGGTTAGTCAAAAGCATAAGATTGTGTAATTGTTTCTATGCTATAGCATGATAAGATTTCTATGTGGTAGTCTTGTTCAAAGATTGCATTGCCCCAATGAAATAAAGTTGGAAATGATAGTCAAGATTACAGGACCATTGTGTGCTGCTTCTCTATATCAAACTGAGGAATTGTTATGTAAAGTAAAAGGTTGAAAGTGTGACTGCACTAATAATGTTTTGGCACATACCATCTAAATGTATGTCGATAAAGTCTGAGTAATCGAACACACTCACTCAGTTAGTTTGTGCAAACAAATTAAGTGTGGGGTGGTGCCATCGCTATTTTCTTTTTCGATTATAGTGAATTTTCCGAAATGAAACTAACATGACTTTATTGTGATTTCAGGTAACATGGCTCCGAAAGGACGACAGGGAAAGGAGAAAGCATCCACCTCACAAAAAGGTCAAAAAAGGTCAAGAAAGGACCAGTTTGATTCCTCCTCTCTTCAAGTACCTCGATGCACTTTTGGGATCAAGTGGGTTCTGGAGGAGGAAGGGAAGGAATGGTATAGAAATAATAAAGTGAAGAAATATGTCCATGTGGAGTTGATGCAGAAGGAAAGTTTAGCAAAGAACTGCCCTCGCATTTTGGCAAAGATTATGGCACTAAATCTTGACTTTATCTTTCGAGACATAGGCGAATGTAATCTTGATTTGACTAGAGAGTTTTATGCCAACTGGTCCCTAAGGACTACGGGAAATGAAGTAAAGATTCGGGGGCAAGTCTTGCAATTAAACGCTGATTTCTTCAACTCTTTACTGGGTACTCCAAGTGTGGATCAATCACCACTCAAGAAGCTCTACAACAGACCTCCCTACAGAGCCATCAAACATACGTTGTGTGGATCAAGGTCCATGACCCGGTGGACTCGTCACAAAGATAATGGTCGTCACAATACTTACCCATATACTTGTTTGAATAGAGAAGCTCGCATATGGTTAAGAATAGTCAATTCCTTCTTGATTTTTGGGAAAAAATACACTAAGGTCAAGCGTGATCGAGTCTGATTGGTATATGCTCTAATGACGAATGTTCCCATCAACATTAGTGCAGTTATTTGAACGTCGATGCGAAAAGCAAGGGTGCACAAAAGGTCTCATTTCGGCTTCGGCAACTTGTTGACTACAATTTTAAGAAAAGAGCACATTGAGGAGGAGCCAGCAGACCATAAGTTGCCACATAACCCGAAGAAGGTATATCTCACAAAAATCAAAGATCCTGAAACTGGTCAAGGCATCAACATTACCATTGCTGAGAGACATGCTCGAGATGAGAGTTTTTTTTGCCATCTGTATGGCATGACTAGGTTTACTATGATGAATGAGGGTCGTGTGCCGACTGATGCAGAGCTTCGGCAGTTGGACTATGACTACCCGCTTAATGAGCATGCTCGGGCCATGTGTGGAGTGGGGGTAAACTTTGAAGAACCTCTATATGTTGATGTGCCGACAGACGATGATCACCAACTGCTAGACTCTGATGTGGAGGACAACTCTGATGGTGAAGACTCTAATGATAATTCTGACGCAGGGGGTATGACCCCGAATGTAGAGGAGGAGTCTACTAACCAGGTTTTTGCTTATTTATTTACACTGAGGGCAGTGTGTTCCTTCTTAGTGTGGGGTGTTACGCTGCGTACTACTTGCCCGCATTTATTCTATAGTCGTTTTGATTTAGTCATAGTTAGTTAGTTGTAATTAGTTAGGTTTTGCATGAAATTGTTCTTATAAATGGCATGGCATTATAACAGGAGTTTGTGCTGAATCACTACTATTGAAACATTTATGCTCTAAGTTGTGACTCATTCTATGATAATTGTTTGTGGTTTAATTCATTTATCTGTTGGGTTAAGAATCTATAATGCTCCTAATTAAGTTGACCATGTGCCATGTGTATGTAAGGTTATTGTATATTCTTTGTTGTGGCTGATGCTAGAACTTGCCTAGTGTGTGTGTGAAGCAAAATAAAGATTGTGAGTTTAGGAGATGATTTAGGCATTTCTTTGGCAGCCCTGATTTTTTATCTTTTTTTTACCTACCTTTGTACATTGTCCTAGTGAATACCCATTGAGCCTTTAGCTATTTTCTTTGGCAACCCCATATGTAGCCTAATTCTTTTTTTTGAAAAGACCATAATTTGATCCAAAAGCTCCTAAGCGCTTTGAATTTTCGAATCAAGTTGCGTAAAGAGTGTTGCAAAGTAAGAGGAAAATGGTGAAAGTGATGCCCCAAAGTTTAGTTATTGGTACATGAAAATGTGATCGAGGGTGGCTATCATAGAGATGCTTGGTAAAAATAAAGAAAAAAAAGAGATGAAAAAAATAAAAAAATATAAAAAAAAAAGAAAAGAAAAAAAATGGTGCGTCTGTCGTGAGTTGTATATTCCCATCATAGTGTTTTTGATTGAGTAACAAAATGGGTGAAAGGGGGTTGGTAGATGAAAGGAAGGTAGAGTGGTTGTTAAAAGTTAGTGTAAATGGCATAAGGTAGTGTATTAAAGCGCTTAGGGAGCATAGTCATCATTTCTGGCCAAAATAGTCCTACCCGTCCCTTTAGCCTACTTTATAACCCGCAAAGACCTATTTGATTCTAACCTTAGCATTCTGATATTAGTGGAACATTACACTAAGGGCAAGCATATGGTCATTAGTTATAATCTAAGAATTCTTTGTGAGAGTGAGAGCAAGCAAGTTCCTAGACCCATATTTCTGAAAAATGCAAAACTATGAATGATTATGGGTAACATTTTGTGTGAGCGCACATGGTTGATGATTGTTGGGTAGTTTTATATGATTTTTTTAGCTTAACTTGTGTATACGAATTAACCAACTTAATGAGTCTATGTTGGAGGGTGAGTTGTTTCTAGTAATGATCAAGAGATCTACTCTTTGTTAATGATTGTCGTGTATGTCTTGTTGAAAATTTTGTGTTGATCTTATGAAGTTTAGTTAGGTATTCGCATGAATGTACTATTTTATTCGAGTACAAACAAAGCCTTAAGTGTGGGGTGGTGATGTTGGGCGTATTTATACGTCTAAGCACCATAACTTACCCATGTTTTAGCTAAGTTTTGAGGATAAAATACATAATTCTTGCACTTTTAGTCTATTTTTAGTTAAGTGAACTGACCTATGTGATTAGCATGCTTTTCAGGTACTAATGAGGAAGATTACAGCACTTTGGGGACCTGTGGACAGCAAAGGAAAACTTCACATAAAAAGGAAAGCAGCTTTTGGACTGAATGTGATGTATTGGAACTTATTCCTGGGCAAACTCAATATTTTTAAATAGTTAAGGATGCAGTAGCAATTTATTAGAGAAGGATGTTATTAAAAGTATTGTTGCTGAATTTTTAGGGATTATTCATTATTGACATTCTATATTATTTGAACAGAGGGAAAAGCGGCTCAGCTTGAGGACAGAGAGAGAGAAACGCGTTTCTCTCTTAATTTCGCTAATCATCTTTATCACCAAGATCATTCTAATTTTTGGTATGATGAATATTTCTATCTTGATTTCTGCTTTATTCATGAGTAGCTAAGTTTATTTGTTAGGGTTATGGAAACCTTGTAGTATACTCTCTATTGCTATGGGTTTTTGAATTTATGATGTGTTAATCCACTTATATCATTACTCTCTTCATTTTGGATTGAATTCTCATGGTTGCAAACATAGGGAATGCGCCATTATAGCAATAAATTGTTTGATAGAAAAGTTACTATTTGGAAAAGAGAGTATGATGAGAAAATAAGGTTTCCAATCTCTATTTTACACGTTAATGCCCTAGCAGGATTAACTTCTTGGAGAGTTCGTACAATTTGTTGTACACTTTGGATTCGAAAGAACTAAGGTGAATAAATCCTTGATGGTTGAAAAACACTTGGATTTAGAATTAGAATGCGTCTCTCTATAAGTGCATGCATGTATAAAATCCGTATTACTCATAGTTAATAGAGAAGTAGAAGCTACAAGGTGGACATAACCCTAACTTGTCATTCTCTGTGATCAAATATTACTACACATATCATCTCATCATTACACTGATAATAGTATTGTGCACCTAAACCGAAACCCCCCTTATCTTGGAACCTTCGACCAACAGTCTAATAATAATTGCAATACTTAGTGATCATAGTATTCCCTGTGGGATTCGACACCCAACCCAGTTGGGTTCTATATTTGACAGCGACCGCTTGCACTTTCTAACGAGAGCTGTAATTTGGGCGTATCACACACGCAAGTGTACGTGGTCTCACAAAGTAATATAATGGCCCTTTCACAAGCCAAGTATCGATCCCATAGGGACTAGTGTTAAGAAACTATCAAATTCCAGTCTAACTATAAAGATTAACTTAGTGGAAGAGTAACCAACAGATTTTAGAATATTGATAAACTAGAAGTAAACAGTGCGTAAAGTAAATACTTGAGACAATCTATGGAGGAAAGCCCAGGGTTAAGGCACTATGAATAATCGTACTATGCTATTGAACTGTATTTGTCAGATTACTTATATTGGTTATTTATTCATAGGGTTTATCACATGATCATGGTCTCCCGACCTCTAAGCATCTACCTAACTTGGACATTACAACTACATTGCTGAGCAGGGATGTAATCTTTGGTCCAATCACCAATATTCACCCATATTTGGACGTTTTCTGAGTATAAAAAGTGCTATTTTGATTTTAATTGAGCTTTAATTGCATTTATTATCTAATGGACATGATTAGTGTATGCAGGACTAAAATATGATGGAACTGAATGTGATTGGACGCATAAACAAAAAGTTAACAGTGAATGGAATAATGAGGTTAATTTACTGAGATGAGTACACTGGAGCTTATTTGGAATAAAGAGAATGACCAAGGAAGAGAAAACAATTCGAGAAAACATACCTAGTAGCCTATCGCGATTTCACCGCAGCACGGTGAATGTAAATCTTCTAGAATTGAAATTCCAGAAGCTTGGCGCGATAATGCTGTGATGTGTGGATGATAATATTTGTAAATATTAAATTTATATGGGCCATCATAATAGAACCACATCACGGTGGAGGAGAAATTTGTAATACATGATTTCCAATAGCTCACCACAATAGCACCACATTACGATGAGGGTCCAATTCCCAAAATGCAGATTCCAGTAGATCACCACGATAAGGCCGCATCGCAATGCTTATAGTGGTGAGACTTATACCAAAAATAGTAAGAGGCAAAAGTAGGTAAAACTCGACCCAGCTATAAAAGGAACGAATTAAGTCAATTGAAAACACTTTGAAAAGCACAACATCAGCAGAAAAATAGCAAAATCTCTCTTTTAGGGTTGTTAGAATTTCCTTGAACTTCTTTATTTCAATATTAATTCTTAGTTTTATTAATTATTTTTTTTTTATGTTTAATTCAAACATGAGTGTCTAAACACCCTTGTTCTAGGGTTAAGGCTAAGAACATGATTACTCTTTGACATTCTTTATCGTAGTTAATGTTGGATTATAATCTGGGTTGTTCTTAATTTCTTATGCTTACTATTTTGATGAGTGGCCACCATTAGAATAAATCTATATTTCTATGTGAATCTAGGAGGAGAATCATAGGATAGAGTGAAGAGATTAAGGAGCAAGGTTCTCATCCTTTTATAAAAGAGAGGATTTGAATTAGCATCTAGGATAGGGATATACCTAGAAGCCTTATTTGGTTTAATTGTAGGAAGATATACATATACATCTAAATGGAATATTGCATCCCACTCAATGATGTATTTGAAAAGTGCATATAGGTAGAAGATTACAGGCCGGGAGACCAAGTAGACTACAATAAGAATATAGATTTGTAAGATTGTTAGATGTGCCTCAACCCTTGAATTCTCATCATTACTATTTATAACCTCTGCTTTCTTTCCATTATCACAAATTATTATTTCTTATTTATTTATATTTTTATTTGAAACTTCAAAATTATCTTGATTCTTTACAACACTTAATACCTCCTTGCCTAAAACTAAAGTTGGTTGAATCGCTAGTTGCATAGTCCTCATGGGTATGATATCTGACTGTTTAAGTCACTATATTACTTGTATGATTGTGTACACTTACATGTGCATTTGAATGAAACAAGTTTTTGGAGTTGTTGCTGGGGACTAGTATAATTAATAATATGTGAATTTTTTGTTTTTTTCTAGTAAGTTTAAGCGTTAAAGACTTGATCTTATTGGCTGACTTTTAGCAAGATTAGCTGAATACAGGACTGGAGAGCGATACAGAGTTGGTAAAGCCTTATTCGGAACCAGTACTGGCATTTCAATAGAGGAAAAGAGCTTAGTATCCAATCCAGCAGGTACAAATGTTTGAATAAAGAGATCTTAATCTTTTACATCCAATTAATCCAATTGATTCAAATTTCAGATATGTTCTAGCTCCGGTTATTCCAGTTAATCCTATCAAGAAGCTGCTAGATCTTTTCATAAGGTGGAAATCCCACTCACGAAGCATGATACTTATAGCATTCACAATCCAGAGCTAGGTGGTCGATTTGAGTTGATGGAAATTATGGTGCAGTTACTGAATTCGGTTAGGAAATTTATTAGATTTTCACATAAAGACCACAACAACACATACAGACCTTCCCAAGAATTAGTGATACCTACATTCCAATAGAGGTAAATTCTGATGATGTCAGATTGACTATCCTGCCCTTTTCTTTAATTAGGGAAGAAAAAATATGGATGCATGTTGAACCACCACTCTCCATCACTTCATGGGATGATATGGCTCAGAAATTCCTTATTACATTCTTTCCATCAGGGAATACAACATGTTTGAGAAGTGAGATTCTAATTTTCAGGAAGAAACAAGGAGAAAATCTTTACCAAGCTTGGAAGAGTTTTAAGGGTATGCTTAGAAATTGCCCTAACCACCATCAGTCTAATCATGTTCTTGTTCATTCTTTCATTGAGGGTTTAGAACCAAATACCAATATTCTCTTAGATTCAATAGATAGGGGGCAAGCTCTTGAAAAGACTTATGATGAATTATATACACGGCTAAATAAGATTTCACAAGGGAATCCTGAATGGCATGCTGACTCAAAGAGTGCTCGTAAAAAGGTTACAGGTATATTAGAAGTAGACAAGTTTACTACATTATCAGCTCAACTTGTTGCACTACAACATTAGATTACTAATTAGTTCAACTGTATGAAGTTGGGAGTTACACAATAGCAGCAATAGCTAATGCACTTCAATAGGTGAATGTGTGGTGTGAATTTTATGGTAGTAGTGAGCATATAACAAATTCTCGTGTGGTTAATCCAAATTCTATCAATTATGTAGGGAATTATAATCATCAAGGGCACCAGAAATATGGTAACATTTAAAATCCTAGTTGGAGGAACCATCCTAATTTCTCATGGGGTAGAAATCAAGCACAAAACAATAATCAACATAAAGGGTCAGTACAACAAAACCAACTACAGCAGGTTCAGAGTAATTAATCCACTACTCAAATGAGCAATATAAAGGATATATTGAAGCAACTTCTAGCTTCACAAGCACAAATAAAAGTAGATTTAAAGTGTTAATAGGAAGATATAAAGACTCAACAGTTGATTACAAGGAATTTGGAGTTGCAACTCAGTCAAATTATTGGAGCGCAAAACACTAGATCTTAGGGAGGTCTATCTAGAAATACAAAGACAAATGCAAAGTAGGTAAATACATTACAACAAGAAGTGGTTTGTAGTTAAAGGAGGCAAAACCAGAGTAGGTTAGTCCCACATCTATTGATGATGATCTTAAAGAGAATGAGGAGAAAGGGGTCAAATAAAAAGCTGGTAGTGATGAAACTCAAGTGGAGAAGAAGAGTGTACCTTTACCATTCCCTTAAAGGCAGTGAAAGCATAAAGAGGAGACAAGTTACAAAAAGTTTTTGGATTTTCTAAAGTAGGTTCATGTAAATCTTTCTCTTGTTGATATTCTACAGAGTGTTTTGAAATATGCAAAGTATCTTAAAGACATAGTGGCAAACAAGAATTGGTTGACACACTATGCTATAGTTGCACTTACTAAGGAGTGCATATCTAAGATACAAAACAAATTGCCCATGAAGCTGAAGAATCCAGGTAGTTTTACTTTAGGGATCACCATCGGGCTGGACATTAGTGCTTGTGGATTATGTCTTATGGGCGAGCATCAATCATATGCCCAAATCTTGGTTTTGAAAGATGGGTCTTGGGAGTCCCAAATCCATGACTATTATTTTGCAGTCGGCTAATAGGTCCCTTGCTAGGCCTGATGGAATTATCAAAGATGTATTGGTGCAAGTGGGATCATTGATTTATCCAGTAGAATTTTTTATTTTTGATTTTGAAGCTGATCAAGTTGTTCCATTTATTTTTGGATGCCCATTCCTAGAAATAGGGTAGTTACTTATTAATGTAGCTACAGGGAATATGACTATTAGAGCATATGATAAAGTGGAGGTTTTTGATGTGTACAAGGCACTAAAGTGCTTGCTATATATGAATAATTGTCTTCTATATCAGTTATAGACCTTGACTTTGAGCTCTATTTATTATTGTCTAATGATCCACTCGAGCATGCTTTGAAGGGTCATGATCTTTATTTTGATGTAATGGTTGTTGAATTGGTTTAAGTTATGGATTTGGTGGTTATTGACATAAGAAATCTTGCTTTCGATCCATTAAATAGGTCAATTAACCCCTCTCCCAACCTTTTTATTGATGAAGCTCTAAAATTAGAGCTTAAGGCTCTTCCTTCTCACTTGAAATATGTTTTTCTTTGTGATAATAATACCTTTCCTATTATTTTTCTGTAGGTTTATCTGATGTATAGGTGAGAGAAGCAATGACAGTTCGAATAGAAAAAAGAAGGCACTTGGATGGTAGGTGTCAGATATCATGAGAATTAATCCATTTTTTTATATGCACAATATATACATGGAAGAAGGCCATAAGGAAAGTGTTTAACAACAACATAGATTTAATTTGGTGATGAAGGAAGTGGTATGAAAAGAAGTCATTAAGTGTCTTGATGCTGGAATTATTTATCCCATATCTGATAGCAAGTGGGTCAACCTAGTTTACTATATCCTAAAGAAAAGTGGGATGACTGTGGTGACCAATGATGCTAATGAGTTGATTCCCGCATGCATGGAAATTGGATAGAGAATCTGCATTGATTACGAAAAGCTGAATGAAGCACCAGAAAGGACTATTATCCTATCTCATTCATTGATCAAATGCTGGATCAATTGGCAAGGAAAGAATTCTATTAATTTTTGGATGGTTACTCAGGGTACAATCAGATCACAATAGAGCCAAAAGATCAAGAAAAGACCATTTTTACCTGTCCATATGGCATATATTCATTCAGACACATACCTTTTGGCCTTTACAATGCACCCACAAAGTTTTAGAGATGCATGATGGAAATTTTCTATGACATTGTTGAAGAATTTTTCAAAATAGTCATGGATGAATTCTTTGTTTATGGTAACTTTTTTGATGTGTGCTTACAAAATCTAGATCAAGTCTTAGCTCGTTGTGAGGAGACAAACCTTGTACTGAACTAGAAAAAATGCCACTTTCTTATCAAAGAAGGAATAGTCTATGGTCATAAGGTGTCATGTAGAGGACTTAAAGTGGATAGAGCCAAAGTTGAATTCATTCAAAACCTACCATATCTAATAACAATAAAGGGAGTGAGAAGTTTTCTAGAGCATGTAGGATTTTACAGGTGGTTTATCCATGATTTTTCAAATATTGCAAGACCTATGTATAAACTGTTGGAAAAAAAAGCTAAGTTTGATTTTAGGGCTGATTGTCATGAAGCTTTTGGGAGGCTGAAGAAGAAACTGACAGAAGCACCCATCTTGATTTCTCCATACTAGGTATTGCCATTCTAGTTGATGTGTGATGCCAATGATGTAGTTGTGGGAGAAACTTTAGGGCAGTAAAAATAAAATGTATTTCATTTTATTTACTATGCAAGTCTTGAATGATGCCTAGATAAATTACATAGTCACAGAAAAGGAGATGTTAGAGCTGGTCTATGCATTCAACAAATTTAGATCATATTTGGTGGGGACCAAGGTAATTTTTCACACAGACCATGCTTCCATCAAGTATTTATTCAAAAAAGAAGATGTAAAGCAACAGTTGATAAGATAGATTATATTGCTTCAAGAATTTGACCTAGAAGTACGTAACTAAAAGAAGCAGAGAATTAAGTGGTGGGTCATCTTTCAAGCCTATAGAATCGTTATCATATTTTTGATAATTCACCTTACATTTGAGAAGAGTTTCTAAATGTGAAATTGTTGGCTCTTGATTTGTGTGATTTTTTTTGTTACGCAGACATTGTAAATTTGCTAGTGTGTGGGTTTTACCCTCCTGAAGCTACCAGCCAACAGAGAAAGAAGTTGTTACATGTTTCTCGTGCATACATAATGGATGAGCCTTATCTCTTCAAATTAGTTCTTGATGGTATTGTTCACAGATGTGTGTATGAAAGGGAATCTAATCAAGTGCTATAAAAGTGCCATTCATCTCCTTACTGTGGCCATCATGGCAGTGAACTAATAGGTAGAAAGGTGCTACAATCAGGTTTCTTTTGGCCAACATTATTCAAAGATGCAGTTGCCTATGTAATATGGTGTGATCAATATCAGTTATTAGGAACAATATCAAGGATCGATGAGATTCCCCTAAACAATATTTTTGAGGTTGAGGTATTCGATGTTTGGGGGATAGATTTTATGGGACCATTTCCAACTTTTTATGGAAATTTATATATCCTAGTGGCAGTCGATTATGTATCTAAGTGGGTAAAATTTGCTGTCTTTCCCATGAATGATGCGAGAGCGGTGATGATGTTTGTGAAGAAGCATATCTTTTCTTATTTTGGCACACCCAAAGCTATTATCAGCTTTGTAGGTATATATCTTATTAACTCTTGGTTTAAAAATCTTCTAGTTAAATGTGGTGTTAGGCACAAGGTGACCACTGCATATCACCCACAAATAAGTGGCCAAGTAGAAGTCTATAATTGATAAATCAAGAAGATATTGCAGATGACTGTTAATGGACAGTGTAAGAATTAGTTAAAAAAGGTAGATGACGCATTATAGGCTTATAGGTCATCCTATAAGACGCCCGTTGGGACCTCTCTATATCGGTTGGTATATGGGAAAGCATGCCACTAGCCTATGGAAAGAAATTAAATCTCGATAGAAGGAAACTGGTGAGAAGAGATTGTTGAAGCTTAATAAACTCAATAAGTTTCATCTCCATGCTTATGAGAATGCTAAATTGTACAAAGAAAAGACCAAGAAATGGCATGAAAAGCATATTCTTAATAGAGTTTTTGAACCTGGACAACTTGTGTTACTGTTTAATTCGAGGTTGAATTTGTTTTTGGCTAATTTGTGTTCTAAGTAGTCTGGTCCATTTTTGTGGTACAAATGACACCTCATGAAGCTATTGATTTATGGTACAAGGAGAGACTTAAAAAGTTTTGGTGAATGGATAGCGAGTGAAACATTATTGAGCAGATCATAAATATCAACACAATATATCCATCATCTTTGTAGATGAGTAAAGTTGTGTTGAGTCATGCCATGATGTAATCTAAGGCACCACGTGGGAGGCAACCCATGGTGTAATGTAATAGTGTAGTTCAAATTTTTTAGTTGTTAGAGAAGAAAGAAAAAATACAAAAAGATGAGTCATTCCAAGGCCAAAACTAAGGCAGTGAGTGGGATGCAACCAATATTTTCTCATGTTGTTTTATTATTTTTGTCAGTGTGCAGGGATGGGAAAATTTGAGAAAAAAATTGAGAATTAAAATCAGGCTAATTGTCACTTCAAAGGAAGCAATCATCTTTGTAAAAGATGTGTGTAAGTAAGGTAAATATAAGGTAAGAAAAGGGGGTTGAAATGCACTGAAATTAAATTCCAGTGTTTGATCGCGATTCCACCGCATCGCGATAAGGTGATGTTCTCAAAAGTGCAATTTCTAGTGTCTCACTGCAATTGCACCATATCATGGTGAGGGATCAAAACACAATGCGTTCTTTCTAGAAACTCACCACGATTAAACCACCACACAGTGAGTGGCAATTTTAGAAAAAGTTCTCTTAATTTGTCAGATTTAACCCGACCGACTCGAATTAATTGGACCCCTCTATAAATACCCCCAAAGTTACTCCATTCTTTCCCACTTTAAACCCTAGTTCCACCCCCATCCCTTTAGAATATCTTCTCTCTTATTTTCTTAGATTACCAAATCCTGGAACAAGATACTCATTTCTCTCTTTCACTTCACATTAGGTAAGTACTTCTTGTTTATTCCCTGTAGTTGTTGGTAATTTCAGACATCATTTGGTTTGTGACATTGTGAATAGATTGTTATATAAATTTTTATGTTTCAAACATATGTGAAGTGTGTTTTTCCTTATTTAGCATTACTTCATTTATGTACTTTCCTTCTCTACAAATGGATGAAATTGGTTGATGATTGAACTTTAAGGTTAATGTGGAATTATTTTCTACTATTGAAATTGAATTGATTTAAGATAGAAATTATGTATGCACTATTTGAACTTGATTAGCATAGGGGAGTGCACCAAAAGAAAGGGAATTTTAACTACCTTTCTTGGCTATAATGCACACCGTAGTGCATGACTAAGTGTGGGTTGATACCAACTTGTGATTGTACTAAGTAACTGCTGATTTTCCATTGGAAGAGTATGTGTGAATTTGCAAAGAAGATGTACAATGTCTTAAATATGTGTAACTGTGTTTTACTAGTGATGGTGTATAACGTGCTTTTACTTGATGTAACCCTATCTGTGCGTAACTTAGGAGCATAATTGTGGATAGACATTAGTTGAACTTGATTTGAGTAATTGCTACAAATTGTGGTATGTTTACGAGTGAATTGATTTTTTATTGTCATGGTTCTTGTGTAAAGATGTCGAGTTGGGAATATGTATAAGTAAATGTTATTTTGGTTTGACTGAAATAATGAATTAAGGTGCACATATAATTTGATAAATTAATATAGATTTTCACTGTAATATGATGGAATAATGGTTGGAATTAATCATTAACTAATTTTTAGAAAAGTTGTACTTATGCGAAGTGTATTGAATAGGGTAAATTTGAGTACCCTAGTCCCATACTAATGCACCTTTATTATAAACTAAGTGTGACGTGCCCTTAAAACTTATTCATACTTAGTTTAGGCTAGCGCATTAAAGGACTTATGTCTTACTAGTTTGTTCCATGTGCTGACTGACACGTACTTTGGATCGAACACAACAAAAAGAAAAGGACAAAACTGGGTTCTCTAAGCCATCAAAGAAAAGAATCAAGAAGACTGATAGGGTACCACGAGCTTTGGCAGTCCCTTATGGTCAGGCAAAGAGGTTTAGATATAAGGCAGGCAATGCAGCTGGCAAGAAGTGGTATTCAAAATACCTTGACACTAAGTATTTTTTGAAAGTGTTTATTAGTAGGGAAATCTTGTAGCATGAGTACCTTATCATGGTTTGCTGGTTGGAGCAGCTAAATATGACTTTTGTGGATTACAAGCCTACGGAGTGCAATCTGTACGTCGTGCTGGAGTTTTATGCCAAATGGTACCAGAGGGACCCAGAAGGAAAGTTGTCACATTTACAGCTAAGGACCTAAATGACTTATTGTGTATTCCTACGACTGATGCAAAGCCGTTGAGGTAGGTGATCATTACCCCTCCATACGCCCATATCCAATATTTATTGTATGGAACAAGATCTGCTGCTAGGTGGACTAGGCAATGAGACATTGGTCTTGATTCATCCTTCCCTTATGATTAAATGGATAAGGAGGCACACATGTGGGGAACAATTGCCTATCTTTGCCTTATTCAAGGAAAACACATGACGGAAGTCACACGTGATAGGGTTTGTTTGATATATGGTCTTATGTGTAATGATATTGACATCAATTTAGATGCGGTGATCTTCTCTACAATTAAAAAGGTATGGTACCATGAGGGTTGCCAATACTGATTTAGAGGATTATTGACTAGGTTTTTGAGGAGGCATAAGGTAGAGGAAGAAGAGTTAGATTATAAGCCAATGGTGAATGATAGTTTGATTGATGCGACTAGAGTTAGGAGCACAGCTGGAGCTCATGGACTGATCTTTAATATACTAAAGCGTCAAGCTCGGACTGATGAGATTACTATAAGAATGTGTGGACTATACCAGAGTTTGTTGAGCCTGTGGATGATGACGTGCCCACCAATGAGGAAAGCCAGTTACTTGATTAGGATATTGAGTAGGAGGATGACGAACAACCTAATATGGGATAGGCAGATGACGATACAGGGGAGGATACAGATGATGACATGGCTGATGCCTGAGTAGTGAGTAGTATGCCATGTCACTATTTGAGCTTATTTGTAAGCACTAGGATAGTGCTTCATTATAAGTATGGGGTTGTTGTATCTCGTATCTCATTTCTTTTTTCCTAACACGTTGCTTTTTATTTTGGTTTTATATTTTTTTCTTGTTGGATTTTTATTTTTATTTTTCTTTCTTGATGTTAAACTAAGCCATTCTAACTATTTAGAACATTATGTTTTGTAATAGTTAGTATATTTTATATTGGTTTGCTCTTTAGTTTAAAGTTTTTATTTTTTCCCTCAAGGTAATTCTCGTTTTTACCCCCAATGCAATTCAAAATAAATCATCATAGTTAGTTTCCCTCCCCTATGATAGATGGATGATGACCATCTTAAGGGGAGTTAGTTGTAGAAAGTTGAGGAGTGATGAGAAGCTAATCACGACTTATGAAAAAGTGCTTTGTGTTAGGCAATGGAGAAATAACAGTGACTTGGAATATATTGGTTTTAAAACAAAAGAATGTCTTAAATTAAAAAGGGAGCTAATATTAGATACTTAATCTCAATAGGTGTAATTTGGTTTGTTTGCTTAAAGTTGAATTTGACAAAGAGTGAGATCGGAAACCATAAGGATCCGACTTGAATCTAGCATGCACCAAGAGTGAGAGAGTTTTTGTTCATATTCTACATGTTTAGTAATGTCAAGAATTTTCCCGGTGTGTTTACAAAGCGAAATAAATGATATTGGGTGTAGGAAAATGATGTAGGAATTTTGTTGATAGCTGAAATTTTTAGACTGTATTTACCTATCCTTGTGTATATCCTTAGTTAGCCCCGTTGATCCTATATCTTGATTTATTTAGTATCCTCATATACAGCCTAATCCGTTGTTTGATGGACCTTAATTTCATCCAAAGCTCCCAAACACATTAATGTAAAAGTGATAGAGTCTGGAGTGTGAAATAGAAGAAAAATATAAAGAGGAGAAAAGGTGAAAGTAAATCCCCAAAGTAATAGATATTGGTTTGGGAAAAATTTATGTGTTGTGGTTGGGAGTGAAAAAGAGAATTTGTACTCAAAATTGAATCTTGTATTAATAGAAAATACTGTAATGACCCTTCGGGTCACTTTCCATATTCTTTCTTGCTTTCTCCAATAGAGCTTCTCTATAGTTGTCCCAAGTCATTTGTGACTTGCGGGGATAGTGTCAGACCCTACAAATTTTCCTAGTCGTTAAAACTTCTTAAAGCATGTCAAGGGAAGCTTCACACTTAGAAAACTTGGCTAAGTGTTGGAACTTCTTCATCTCATAAGCCTTCGAACTTTGATGATTTATGTCATGACCTTCTCGACCTTCGGTAGTTGACATTTTAGTTAATTCATGATCCACAATATCAATAGGGGTTCCCGTACAAGTTTTGGATTTTTCGGACCTCCTTTAGACCACATTTGGGGTCTCAAAATAGTAGACCAACGCAATCTTTGTGCGCCGCATTGCATATCACGTTGGTTAACATTGTTGCAGGCTGCTAGAGTCAAAAGTACTGAGGCTCAACACGATAATGATGCGACGCATCGGGTATCACATCGATGCCATTGACGCACCGCGTCGACCAGCATCAGCACCCAGTTTTTCAATCATTAAAACAGCCGCGACCTCAGGGTTATTTCAATATTTTTCCCACTCTTATATAACCCTAAAACACCTGATTTAGCCACATTTCACCCAAACTATAGTGGTTTCTCTTAATTTCTCTCAAGAAAAAGTTAGGATTTTCCAATTAAAGATCCAAATTTAAGAGTCTCTCTGCCAATCTTCCTAAAATCAAGAACTAAGGTATGTTAGATGTTGATTCTTGGGTCCCTTCCACCCAAGAAGTTCCAAAACCCTTTTTCAAATTATAAAGATTGAATATTTAATATTTTTCATGATTTATATGAGTTGAAGTTCATGTTTATGTTATTGTTGAGTTGTGATTCATGTTCTAGATTACAAGTTTCATGATTTAGTCCTAGCATGTGACGATTTGCTTAATGTTCATGATAAACCCCTTTAATTTGCAAGTTTATTGATGTAGCCATGTTAATTGGATGTATTGATTGTTGTGTAACCAAAGTATGCTCCTCATATGTTTGATAAAATGCTTATGTGAAGGAAATAGAGTCATTATAGCATGTTAGCATGAAATCCCTAATTATGTATAAGTTAGTGTATGCCAAGTGTTTGTTCAAAGGCCTTAGTGAATGAATTATGATATGTTGCATGTACTCCCATTTACGTACATTCTTAATGAATGAATTATGAGACATTGGTATGCATCCCTATACATTTACATATTTAAGACTTCCAAGTGCTTGAAGAGAGGCCTCCTTGATTTTATTATGAATGATAAACTATTGTTATGCTATTCAAGAAGTGCCATGCCTTATTTATTAATGTTATCGAGTCCTGGGGGTAATTAATACCTGACCATTTAGGTGATTCTGTAGATCCAGTGTCAGTTCTCAAGATAATATCAGTTGTGCCATGATCAGTAGAACTCACTCAGTTATAGAACTTAGAGAGACTCAGTAATCTCAGTATCAGTCTATTCTAGTTCAGTATTCAGTTTAGACCTTAGTAGTATTCAAGTATCCAGTCCAGAAACTCAGTAGCATTTAGTCAGATAGCATAAGTCAGTAGTATTATATTAGTTAATAGAACTCAATGAGATTAGTTCAGTTTATTAATCAGTACGATCAGTAACAGTTCAGCCAAGAAAAGTATGAACTAGGAAATCAGTTCAGTGTCTTTCAGTTGGGATTAGGATTCAGCATCGAGCGAGCCTAGGGATGGGGGCTTACTCGCTAGATATGAATGAGATCCCTAGAAGTAATCCCTAAGTTCCAGAACTACGTAGCCATAATAGGTATGATATGTCACTCGTTATATAGGCCTGACATACTCTGGGATCACCCGCTAGTATAGGACTGGTCTCAGGGGTTAACCGTTAGATTAGGACTGACCCCATAGCAGTTGTCTTTACCCGGGGCATATTACTAATACCCTTCCAGCTGGGGTTATAGTTTGGAGCCCATTAGTTTAGATTCGGGGCATGTCGGTTAGATGACTACCTCCCACAGTCTCAGCTTCAGAATCAGTCTCAGTAAAAGAACTTAGCTCAGTAGCACAGATTTAGGACAATTAGATATAGTCACTCATTTATATTATCAATGGATTTAGAGATCACCCTATATATAGGACTGATCTCAAATTTAGTAAAGTAGTATCAGTATCAGCACCAATAGATTTAAAGATGACACGTTTGATAGGACTGATCTCAAATACAGTCAATTAGTATTGAGTACCATTAGATTCAGAGATCACCCGCTAGATAGGACTGATCTCAAATCTAGTTAATAAGCTTTATTATTAGTATATTTAGAGACCACCCGCTAGATAGGACTGATCTCAACCTCAGTCAATCAGATAATAGTATTAGAAGAATCAGTTATAAAATTTCCAGTTATTAGAATTCGGTATACAGTGTTCCTATGATTTCAGTTATAGTTTGTGCATTCATGCATTTATCCTTATTCAGTATACTCAGATTAATTATTCAGTATTGTTCATGCATATGAACCCCTGTATTTAGCCTTACCTTTTCTAGCATACCAGTACATTTCACCGTACTAACACATACTTTTTTGCGCTATGGTGTTTTATACTATAGGTTCTGAAGAACAAGATTCGTAGCACCCTTAGCAGTTTAGATTCAATCAACAGCAGTAGGTGTATCAGTCAGTCCTCATCATTTGAGGATAATCTTTATTTTATTATTGCACTAAATTTAGTATTTTAGTAGACGGAGAGGTTGGGGACCTGTCCTATCAACTCCACAGTTTGGAAAGCTTAGAGGCTTTTCAGATAGATATATTAGTATTCAGTTTTCAGTTGTATTTCAGATATTTGAACCTTATGGCAAGTTTTCTCCAGTTTTTCTGCCTTTTACAGTATATTATTCAGTGCTCAGTTATAGATATCAGATAAGGGTTAGCTTATGGTCCTTTGGGATTATGAGCACTATGTAGTATCTTGGGTATCAGACTCGGGGAATTACAGATTGATAGTTTGGTTACCTGATGGTTCATTTGGGTTTTAGAGCCCCTTTTCTCGGTTTGAAGTCTTCATTGGTCCTAATTGATCCCTAAGATAAAACTTTAGTAAATAGCCTCGTATGGAAAATCCAACTTTACCAACATGTTCGGAACATAGAAAACTATGGGGTTTCATATCTTATTTGTTCAAAATAGACCCCCACTATATATCGAGGCATTGGCCAAAGCTCAAAACATAGTTCCAAGCTTTAGCTATGCATAGGATACACTGAGGTGCTGCGACCTTAGCTAAAGAGGTGCGATTGTAAGACCGTGACCATGGTGAAATGGGGGTCGCAACATAGTTAGGGACCTATCCCATCAACTCTATAGTTCAAACAGCTTCGAGGCTTTTCAGACAAATGTATTAGTATTCAGTTTTCAGTTGTATTTTAGATATTTGAACCTTATGGCAAGTTTCCTCCAGTTTTTCTGCCTTTTACAGTATATTATTTAGTACTCAGTCATAGATATTAGATAAGGGTTAGCTTATGGTCCTTCGAGATTATGAGCATTGTGTAGCATCTGGGGTATCAGACTTAGGGCATTACAGATTGATAGTTTGGTTACCTGACAGTTCATTTGGGTTTTAGAGTCCCTTTCCTCAGTTTAAAGTCTTTGTTGGTCCTAATTAATCCCTAAGAGAAAACTTTAGTAAATAACCTTGTATGGAAAATCCAACTTCGCAAACATGTTTGAAACGTAGAAAACTATGGGGTTTCATACCTTATTTGTTCAAAATGGACCCCCACTGCATCCCGAGGCATTGGCCAAAGCTCTGAACCAAGTTCCAAACTTCAGCTATGCATAGCATACACTGAGGTGCTACGACCTTAGATAAGAAGGTGCAACTGCATGACCGCGACCACGGTGAAATGGGGGCCATGATCGTTCTATCAGAGGGCTGGGTGGTCCATATTTAAGTGTTATCTTGCATAAATTTTTACCATTTAGTGCCTCCCTCTTTACCTAGAAACCCTAATGGAGTGTAAAACCTTTTAAGTGTGTGTTGTGGGTTGAATTGGAGCTTAAACAACTTGTGTGATTGATTCTTGCTACAATCTAAGGTAAGAATTCCTCTAATTTTGTATTGATTTCATAGTTTCTTGACTCAAAACCCCTAAATCAATGTGGTTCAATTATATCCCTAAAATTGAGTGATTGACTGAAATTACTTTAGGGTTTTAACTCCCTAAAGATAGTTAGGTTATGGGTTGGTCTTGGAAATTCCTTTCCAAGCGTGAAACCCAATTGGGGTTTTGGTGTCCATTTGAAACCCATGGCACAATTGTGCTATAATGGGTATTGTCATTCTTGTTGTAATGCTTAAATTATATTATTGATAGAATTGCTTATAGAAGAGGAAGCTTCACAGAAAGGAAAAAAAAGCTTATCTATTCGTGAGTTGCTTGGATTCAAAGTAGGTTGGGCTTACCAGTAGACTAGAATGAGCTTGTTTGTAATATAATTATTGATATCTTAGGAGATTGGTAGGGAATTCAGACAATAGTTGATTAAATGGTGAACTTCGGATTTACTAATTACTATAGGCTATTAATTGGTAAGGTATGATGTTTGACCCGTAGTCTAGGACCTTGGTTAGCTTATGTGTGGTATCATGACTAGTGTGAGAACACTATAGTTATTCTAAGTAGACATGAATAGTATGTTTCTCTATCCTTAGGTGTATTTTGACCTATATAATGCCTAGATAGGAGATGACCTTTGTGTTGGGTAGACTTAGGAAGGATTCCTGAAGAGACTTTCGATATAGACCTAGAGAGGCTTGGTAAGCCCTTATGGCGAGGTATAGATGACCTAGCTTAATTTTGGATAGAATCTATACTTGTGTTAGATGGCTTGGTCTTTTAGGGCTTTAGACATGGGACTTAACCCACCTTAATCTTGAATAAGTTAAATGCTTAGTGACCTAGATATGTGGAGATTGTCTAAACTATGTATATCTGTAGGAGTTGTGATGGTTGAACTTGATTATCAAATTATCTTGTGATTATGATTTGAATAATCTTGTTAAGTGATTATTGTGCATTTTTATAAATACTCATGCTCTTGTTTATGCTCATATTATGTGTGAAGCTTATTAGTAAGGTAAAATGGCAAGTGTTAACCTACATCCCTAACTCCTTATATTGTGAACCTTTGTGTATATTTATTATTTTGGCTATGTATATAAATGCATGTTGTTGTATTGAGAGACTTATGTATTATGATGATGATGCCTAGAATTAGGAGGAATATGTGATTTTATTATGTTGCCTAGTAAATTCGGAGGAACATGTGGTATTATGATGATGACCGATGAGTTCGGAGGAATATGTGATAATATGATGATGCTCGGTGAGTCTGAAGAAATATGTAATATTATGATGATGCCTGGTGATGATAGGCGAAATTACGCGCCTATATCAATATATTTTGCCCATATTTTAGCCTAGTTTCGAGAACTAATTATCTATTTCGTACACTTTTAGTCCTTTTTCCTGTAAATGAGCTAACAAATGTGATTAGGAAAGTTTCAGGTATAAATGATGCAAAATACAGCAATTTATGGCTTACTTGACGCAAAAGAAAGCTCACAAACGAGATGGAAAGGAGCTGGACGCATAAAGGACTAAATCTGCTGCATGGAAAATCTGTCCCGGGCTAAAACAGCATTTCTGAAGACTTTGGGACTTACAGACACAAAGCTGGATTTTTGCCATAATACATTAACCTAGTGCAATTAGGTTATGTGTTTCATCATTCTATTTGGATTATAATTTTGTAACCTTACCCTAGTACAATTGGGTCAAGGATTTCATTAGTATATTAGGATTTGGTTATTTATTAGTTTAGTAGGAGTAGGATAGGAGTATTATAAATACCCTATCATGTTAGAGATTTTAAAAGAAGAAAAAGGGGAAGACATTCTGACAATTCATTCATCTCCTTACAATTAAGACATCTTCCTACAACCCATTCTCAATTCTTCATTCTTCTACTCTTAAATTCCACAACAAGAGAATCGTTACTTGCTACGGAATCACTAAAACCACACGCCAAACACCTACTATTCACGCCATCCACCATGCAAAACGTGATATCCTTCGCATTCATGGGTAACTAAATCTCTTAGTTGGGGTTATGGAAGCCGAATGAGTTACTATCTATAGCTATGAGTTTGTGAGTTCAAGACAAGTATATTGCTTATATCATTATTCTCTTCATCTTAAATCTACATTCTTTGCGGTTCAAACACAAGAACACGCCATTCTAACATCTAACCTGTTCGAGAGAAAGGTTATTTGTCTAGAAAAGAAGACGCATAGACCAACGCCAGTCTAACATCTGACTTGTTCGAGAGAAAAGTTATTTGTCTGGAAAAGAGATAATGTCAAGGTAGTAGGACACCCTTTCCTATTAAAAAGCTAGTGCCGTACCTGGACTAACTTCTTGGAGAATTCGTACCGTTAGTCACGCTTTAAGCTCGAGAGAGTTAAAGTGAAATAGTCCTTGTTTAGGTCGAGAGACGCTTGGATTTACCATCGACTACAATTCTCTATAAGCAATTACATGTCAAGACTCTACACACTCATAGCCAATAGAGACGTATACCTCAGAAGGTGGACATAACCCCAACGCCTCAATTCTCATTGTTTACAACACACGTGACAATCTCTCTTTATTTTGCTATTTTCAGTTCTTACATTCTTGTTTTGGTTACATACTACAATCCCCCCTTTCCTACGAGACTTGCACTAAAAGTCTAGTAATTTCTCTTGCTTGTTGGCCAAGCTATTCTCTGTGGGATCGATACCCAACCCAGGTTGGGTTCTATATTTGCTAACGACCGCTTTACACTCCCACGAGAGCTGTAGATTGAGCGTTATCACCTGGTGAATCTGGCAGAATATGTGATATTATGATGATGCCTGGTGAATTCAGAGGAATATGTTAATATTAGATGATTCTCGATGAATCCAAAAGAGGTATGAATATTACGATGCCGTGTGGGGCCAACCGCCTATGTGCTTGAAATATCAGGTCTTTCTTGGTAAGTTGTTATTCATTTCTTATTCAAAATAACTAAATGAGAGGTGTTTCCCTTGTTGATGCTAAATTAGTAACTTGAGGAAACATATGTCTAATATTGAGTTAAGACTTAGTGGTGTGAATAATCTTACGTAGAATCAAGGGCTAACCTAATATATATCATTGACTTGAATAAGAGGTTGTATTATGAAATCTTGCCTAGTAAAGTGTCTATGTGATAACTAGTTACTTCTAATATATGATTTCTATTTGGAGGCTAAAAACCTAGTATACTAGTTGGTGGACTTTGCTTGATTAAAATATGGAAATAAGTCCTTAAGGTTGTGACATACTTAGTGTTGATGGACCTAGTATTGCATGATGGCTTGTTAAATTATCTTCTATATATGTGAGGTTGAGATGGCTTAATTGATTACTTATGTCATGAATATACCAGCTAAAGAACGGCCTTAAAATATTGGTGGCTTGTAGTTTTCCCCAATTTGATGGCTTGTAATGACAAGACTTGTAATCTATTAATTCATGGAAGAATAAGGCCAACTAGTATCGACGTCTTGTAGTGTTTATCAATGAATTATAGAATTAATGACTACATGTCTAAGCTATGATAATGTTGTTTTCTTTATGTTAAATTATGGTATGGGTATTTGGAAGTGGATTTTGGTAATGAGCTATGGCGGGATTGAGCTATCTATAGTTTTGGTCAATTGATGGAATAGTTATGCTTTATTGTATTGTTTGTTGTATTATTTTGGTATACTCTCCGGTGGTATGGAATGTTGTGATGAGTTCTTGTTTGATATTCTTTTGGTACTCTCCGATGGTATGGGACGTCATGACTAGTTCTTTGTTGTGCTCTCTTTTGTGTACTTCCCAACTATATGGGACGTCGTGGTAAGTTCTTGTGCTTATTTTTCTAAAGATGGTTGATAATGATTATGGAAAGTAGATTCTTTGTTATTGTGCATATGGCTTTATGCTTTCGCAATGATATTTGGTTGTTATGGCGATGATGAATTATATTAAGATAGTATGTCATGTTATTGCTTTAGTAGTATAGATGTTGTTACAGTGGTATCAAAGCATATTCAGGTTCGACCCTATCCCTTGACTTTAAGGTTATCGTCTTACTTTATATCGTCTTTACATTATATTTTAACTCAGTCGGCCAATAATGCCTACTGAGTACCCATGTTTTGGTACCCATACTACACTTCTGTACCTTTTTGGTGCAGACATAAGGTAAGGTCTTGGAGATTGAGTTGCCCTCTTTCCCTTCTAAGATAAGGTAAGCTCTTGGAGATTGAGTTGCCCTCTTTCCCTTCTATCCTTATTTATCTTTTACTTTTGAGACAAATGTATGAGACTATTTAAGACATTTTAGATTATGAGATTGTAAATACCTCTTGTCAAGTTTAGAATCTCTCTTATTAATACTATCAGGTTATGGGATTTGTGTTTGAATATCGGTTGTCCTTAGTTGTGAAATATTATTGTTATATATTTTGTTCTCATATAGGGTCCATATTGGATGAATGTACCAAGGTAACCTATGGTAATAGCTTTAGGTTACGGTATCGTCTTACCTATCGGTGGGATATGGTAGGTTCCATTATGACTCCAAATAGGGTCGTGACAAATTGCTATTAGAGTTTAGGTTTCACCAATACTATTGATACAAGAGCAATTGTCTCATAAGTCCTGTGGATCAAAATATTGATATTCGTTTCCTATTTTTGGGAGGCTATGAGACATTTTTAGGATTCCTTCACTTGTTTCATTCTTATTGTGCTAAGATTCTGAGTTGATTTGTAGAATATTCTGTTTATGAGTTCTTGACCAGTTTGATCCTCCCCTCTCTCTTAGGCATAATTCTCTAAGATATTCTTGGAGAAGATCAAGTTGTATAGCCTTAAAGATCATTTAAGGGATCAGTTCTCAAGATTAAAGTACGATTTTATGACAGTTGCTGAGTATGAGGCTCATTTCCATGAGTTAGCTAGGCATGTGACTTCTATCTTGGATACGGAGTATGAGAGGTTTTGCTGCATCATTTGAGGATTGAAACTTCCTATTAGGATGAGTACTCAAAGTTTGGTGGTTGTTGGTAGGACCTTTGTTGAGGTTGCTGATCATGCTAGGTTGATAGAGGACATGCAGCGTGAGGTCCGTGATAAGAGGTCTAAGTATCAAGGCAAATTAGGTGAGAGCTGTAGTAGTTCCTGGTTCATAGATGGTATTTCTTATGATAGACATCCTTTGTGTCCATCTTTTTAGCCTCAGACTCAACCAGTTTAGGCAGTTTTTCAAAGCACTAATGGGGATTGGTTTATTTCTAGTGGGCACCCTAGTAAGGGCGGTGATCAGTCTATGAAAGGTTCATTTATGGGCCATGCTAGGCGTGGCATTTATATCAGATCAGCTGGTTTTGTGAGTTCTGGTTCTTCCCGTGCGTTGTGTTTTGCTTGTGGACTTCCTTGTCATTTCTCTAGAGAGTGCCTTAGTCATGAGGCAATGGTTGTCTCAGCCTAGGAAGCTACTCCCATTAAGGCAGTTCCCCCTTCAGGTAGGGGTGGTGTGCAAGTCATAGAGGTGGTTACCAGGGTGCTCGAGGTAGTACTCAGGTAGGTAGGGCAGGTAGTTTTTCAGGTGCCCAGCCAGGTGGCGGGTGTGGTCAGTGGTATGCAGTACCTGCTAGGCCCAAGGCTGAGACTTTGAATGTTGTAGTTACAGGTGCGATTATGATATGTCGCAAGTCGGCCCTTGCTTTATTTGATCCTGGATCCACTTATTCTTATATATCTTCTTATTATGCACCACGGTTGGAGTTGACTAATGATTTATTATCTATGCCTTTACATGTAACTATTCCTGTACGTGATTCTTTAGTAGTGGACTAGGTATTCAGATCATGTCTCATGACAGTTAGTGATGTTGATACTTATATTGATCTGATTATTCTGGATATGCTAGATTTTGATGTGATTCTGGGCATGGACTGGTTATCCCGCTATTATGCAGTCATGAATTATTTTGCCAAGACCATTACCTTAGCCATGCTTGACATACCCCTAGTCGTATGGTAGGGAGTGATTAGTCATGAGATGACGGGGATAATTTCTTATGTTTAAGTTAGATGACTTATGTCAAGAGGCTGCGAGTCTTATCTTGCTTATGTATATGATACTCGTGTAGAGAGTTCGACACTTGATTCTGTTTCCATTTGTGTGTGTTACCTGATGTATTTGATGATGATTAGCCTAGTATCCCTCCTAACCGTAAGATTGAGTTGGCTATTGACCTTGAGCCTGGTACTCAGCCTATTTCTATAGCACCTTATCATATGGCTCCCGCAGAGCTTAAGGAACTGAACTTTAGCTTTCGGATCTTCTTGGAAAGAGGTTCATTAGATTGAGTGTGTCCTCATGGGGAGCCCCTATTTTGTTTGTAAAGAATAAAAATGGCTCGATGTGGATATGTATTGATTATAGGCAGATAAATAAGGTGATCGTAAAGAACCGTTATACTATGCCTCACATTGATGATTTGTTAGACCAGC
Source organism: Capsicum annuum (assembly GCF_002878395.1). Lineage (NCBI taxonomy): Eukaryota > Viridiplantae > Streptophyta > Magnoliopsida > Solanales > Solanaceae > Capsicum > Capsicum annuum. Next base: position 68,449,929 of record NC_061121.1, read on the forward strand.
TTCAAAGCGCAGTAGTATTTTCTAAGGTAAATTTGAGGTTTGGTTATCATCAGTTGAGGATTCAAGCTGAGGATATCCTGAAGATAGCCTTTAGGACGTGTTATGGTCATTATGAGTTTTTGGTGATGTCTTTTGGGCTGACTAATGCTCCAGCTGCGTTTATAGACTTAATGAACCATGCGTTCAGGGCTTATCTTGACTTCTTTGTCATAGTGTTCATTGATGATATCCTTGTGTATTCGAGGAGTAGCGAGGAGCATACGTAGTATTTGATGGTTGTACTCTAGGTTTTGAGAGAGCATGTCCTTTTTACCAAGTTCTCCAAGTGTGAGTTTTGGCTTGAGTTAGTATTTTTTCTTGGACACGTGGTGTCGAAGGTGGGTATTATGGCAGACCCAGCTAAGATTTTAGTGATTTGTGATTGGGCTAGGCCTACGTCTCCGACTAAGGTGCACAATTTTGTTGGTTCGGCTAGTTATTATAGGTATTTTGTTGAGAGCTTTGCTGCCTTATCAGCACTTATGACTAAGTTGACTTGGAAGGAAGTTCCTTTCCGATGGTCTGAAGAGTGTGAGTCAAGTTTTGGAAGCTCAAGAATTGTCTAACTTTACCTAGGTGTTAGCTTTTCCTATTAAGGGAGAGGGATTCACCATTTTTGTGATGCTTTTAGTGTTGGGCTTGGTTGTGTTTTGACACAGTCGGGTTGTGCTATCGCTTATGCTTCTAGATAGCTTAAGGTGCATGAGCGTAACTAGCCCACTCATGATTTAGAGTTGGCAGTGGTAGTTTTTGCACTCAATTTTTAGAGGCATTATTTGTATGGTGGGGTTGTGAGATTTTCACTAATCATCATAGTCTTTAGCATTTTATGACTCTGTGAGATCTTAATGCTCACCAGCATAGATGGATGGAGTTGCTAAAGGACTATGATATTTCTATCTTGTACCATACGGGTAAGGCTAATGTGGTAGCGGGTGCCTTGAGTCGCAAGGCGGTGAGTATGGGTAGTTTGGCATGTATTTCAGTTTCTTAGAGGACATTGCATAGGATATTCAGTCCTCAGCCAATTTGATGGTTCGTCTTGACGTCTTGAATCCAGCGAGAGTTTTGGCTTGTATAGAGGTGCGGTCCTCCCTAATTCAGCAGATTCACGATTGTCAGTTTAAGGATGATAAGTTATGCCTTCTCCATGATCGGGTAGTGAGCGGTGAGTCTGGGAGACACACCATGGATTTTGAGGGTATTTTGAGATTTTAGGGTCGTATTTGTGTTCCACAACTTAATGATTTGATTCGATCTATTTTGCATGAGGCTCACAATTCTATTCATCCTGGTATGACCAAGATTTATAGAGATTTATGGCAATTGCATTGGTGGGATGTATGAAGAGAGATATGGCAAACTTTGTATCCCATTGCTTGTGTTATCAGCCGGTTAAGGCCAAACATCAGCGTCCTAGCAGTTTGACTCAAAGATTACCCATTCCCTAGTAGAAATGGGAAAGGATCACTATGAACTTCATTAGTGGTTTACCTCATACTTCCCATGGTCACAATGGTTTCTAGATTGTTATGGATCATTTGACCAAGTCGGCACATTTCATTCCTATTCAGATGACCTTCAGTGCCGAGAGATTAGCCTAGATTTATGTTCAAGAGATAGTTTGTTCGGATGGGGTTCCTATGTCTATCATATCAGATCATGGCTCTGTGTTTACTTTGAGGTTTTCAAGAGAATTTTAGGAGAAGTTGGGTACTCGAGTGGATTTGAGTACAGCCGTTCATCCACAGACGGATGATCAGTCTGAGAGGACTATTCAGGTGCTTAAGGACATGCTCTGATCTTGTATTATAGATGTTGTAGGTCAGTAGGATCAGAACTTAGCTTTGACAGAGTTTTCCTACAACAACAGTTATCATTCGAGTATTGAGATGATCCCTTATGAGGCGTTGTATGGTAGAAGGTGTCGTTCTCCTATAGGATGGTTTAAGACATCCGAGGTTAGACCCTATGGTACAGATTTGTTTCAGGACTCAGTAGATAGAGTCAGGGTGATTTAGGATAGGCTGAGGGCGGCTAAGAGTAGGTAGAAGGCCTATGCCGACCATAGACTCTGTGCCTTGAGATTCAAAGTGGGGGATTATATGTTCCTTTGAGTTTCACCTATGAGAAGTGTGATGAGGTTTGGAAGGACGGGTAAGCTTAGCCCTTGCTATATTGGTCCTTTTGATATTCTTCGTGTGGTTGGCGAGGTAACCTATGAGTTGGCTCTACCTCCAGATCTCTATGTTACGGAAGTATATTCCAGATCCTTCTCATGTACTTAAATAGGATTCAGTCCAGTTTGATAATCAGTTGACCTTTGTGGAGGAGCCCATGCTTGTTTTGGCTAGCAATTTGAGGTGACTGCGTACTAGGGAGATTCCAGTGGTCAAGGTTTAATGGAAGCATCGCCCAATAGACAAAGCTACTTGGGAGATCGAGAGTAAAATACGGGCCCAGCATCCTCACTTGTGTAAGACTTTAGGTACTTTCTTGTCTTTAAATTTTGGGGATGAAAGTTCCTTAGTAGTGGATGTTATAATGACCCTTCAGGTCATTTTCCACATTCTTACTTGCTTTCTCTGATAGAGTTTCTCCATAGCCATCCCAAGTTATTGATAACTTGCGGGGATCGATAGTTCAGTTACCTGATAGTTTGTTTGGGTTTTAGAGCCCCTTTTCTCAATTTTAAGTCTTCATTGGTCCTAATTCACCACTAAGCAAAACCTTTAGTAAACAACCTCATATGTGAAATCCAACTTCGCCAAAGCATTTGAAATGTTGAAAACTATCGAGTTTTATATATTATTTGTTTGAAACGAACCCCAAATGCATCTCAACGCATTGGCCAAAGCTCGGAACCAAATTACAAGCTTTAGCCATACATAGCATGCACCGAGGTACAGCGATCATGGATAAGGAGGTGTGGTCGCAAGACCGCGACTACGCCATTAGAGGGTTGGATGATCCATATTTAAGTATTTTCTTGCATGAATTTTGGCCATTTTCTGCCTCCTTCTTTACCTACAAACCCTAATAGAGTATAAAACCTTCTAAGTATGTGTTGTGGGTTGAATGAGAGCGTAAACAACCTGTGTGATTGATACTTGCTACAATCTAAGGTAAGAATACCTCAAATTTGGTATTGTTTTCATAGTGTTTTGACTAAAAACCTCTAAATCAATATGGGTCAGTTGTAGCCCAAAAATTAAGTGATTGAGTCAAATTACTTGAGGGTTTTAACTCCCTAAAGAAAATTAGGTTATAGGTTAGTCTTGGAAACTCCTTTCCAAGAGTGAAACCCAATTAGGGTTTTGGTGTCTATTTGAAACCCATGGCACAATGGTGCTATAATTAGTATTTTCATTCTCATTGTAATTCTTATATTGTATTGTTGATGGCATTTCTTGTGGAAGAGAAAGCTTCACGGAAAGGAAAGGAAAAACTTATTTATTTGTGAGTTTCTTCGATTCAACGTAGGTTAGGCTTACTCATAGACTACATTAAGCTTGTTTATAATGTAATTATTGATATCTTGCAAGATTAGGTGGGGAATTTAGATGATAGTTGATTAAATGGTGAACTTGGGATTTACTAATTACTATGGGCTATTAATTGGTAAGGTATGATGTTTGACCCTTAGTCTAGGATCTACGTTAGCTTATTTGTGGTCTCATGACTAGTGTGAGAACACTATAGTTGTTCTAAGTAGACATGAATGGTATGCTTCTCTATCCGTAGGTGTGTTTTGACCTATATAATGCCTAGATAGGAGATGAACTTGGTGTTGGGTTGACTTAGAAAGGATTCTTGAAAAGACTTTCCATATAGACCTAGAGAGGATTGGTAAGCCCTTATGGCGAGGTATAAATGACCGAGCTTAATTTTGGATAAAATCTAGACTTCTGTTAGAAGGCTTGGCATTCTCGTGATTTAGATATGGGACATGACCCACCTTACGCTTGAACAAGTTAAATGCTTAGTGACCTAGATAAGTGGAGATTGTCTAAACTATACATATCTATAGGAGTTGTAATGGTTGAAATTGATTATCGGATTATCTTATGATCATGATTTGAATAATCTTGTTAACTAATTATTTTAAATGTCTTGTAAATTCTCATGCTCTTGTTTATGCTCATATTACTATGAAACTTATTTGTAAGGTGAAATTGTAAGTGTTAGCCTACATCCCTAACTTCTTATATTGTGAACCTTTGTATCTGTTTATTGTTTTGGCTATGCATATAAATGCATGTTGTTGCATTGGGAAACTTGTGATATTATGATGATGCCCGATGAATCCAGAGAAATATATGATTTTATGATGATGCCCAGTGAATTCAGAGGAATATGTGATATTATGATGATGCCCAGTGAGTCCAGAGGAATATGTGATAATATGATGATGCCCGGTGAGTCCGAAGGAATAACTGATATTATTATGATGCCCAGTGAATCCGGAGGAATATGTGATATTATGATGATGCCCGGTGAAATCAAACGTATATGTTGATATTATGATGATACCCAGTGAATCTAGAAGAGGTAAGAACATTATGATGCCGTTTGGGAAAAATTTACTTATATGCAGTGATATTTGTAAGGTTAGGCTGTGTGGGGCGCCAACCGCCTATGTGCTTGAAATATGAGGTCTCTCTTGGTAAATTGTTATTTATTTCTGGTTCCAAATAACTAAATAAGAGGTGCAGCCCTTGTTGATGCTAAATTAGTAACTAGAGGAAACCTATGCCTAATATTGAGTCAAGACTTAGTGATGTGAATAAGCTTGTGTAGAATCAAGGGCTAACATAATATATATCCTTGACTTGAATAAGAGGTTGTATTATGAAATCTTGCATAGTAAAGTGGCTTATGTGGTAACTAGTTACTTCTAAAATATATGATTTCTATTTGGAAGCTAGAAACCTAGTAGACTAGTTGGTGGACTTTGATTGATTTAAATATGGAAATTAGTCCTTAAGGTTGTGACAGGCTTAGTGATGATGGACCTGGTATTGTATGATGGTTAGTTAAATTTTCTTCTATATATGTGAGATTGAGATGGCTTAATTGATAACTCATGTCATAAATATCCTAGCTAAAGAATGGCCTTATGATAGATGAATAACTTATAATATGGGTGGCTGTAGTTTTCCCCAATTTGATGACTAGTAATGATAAGACTTGTAATCTACTGATTCATGGAAGAATAAGGCTAACTATTATCAACTTCTCACGGTGTTTATCAATGAATTATAGAATTAATGATTATATGTCTAATATATGATAATGTTGCTTTCTTTATGCTAAATTACGATATTGGTATTTTGAAGTGGATTTTGGTAATGAGCTATGGTGGGATTGAGCTACCCGCAGTTTTAGTCAATTGATGGAATCATTGTTATTTATTGTATTATTGGTTGTATTCTTTTGGTGTACTCTCCGGTGGTATGGGATGTCGTGATGAGTTCTTGTTTGATATTTTTTTGTGTACTCTCTGGTGGTATGGGACGCCGTGATGAGTTGTTTGTTGTGCTCACTTTTGTGTACTTCCCGGTTATATGGGACATCATTGTAAGTTCTTGTGCTTATTGTTCTAAAGATGGTTTATAATGATTATGGCAAATAGATTCTTTGCTACTGTGCATATGGATTTGCTCTTTCGAAATAATATTCGATTGGTATAGCGATGATAGAATATATTGACATAGTATGCCATGTTATTGCTTTAGTAGATAGATGTTGTTACAGTGGTATCAAAGAAGATTCAGGTTCGATCCTATCCCTTGACTTTAAGGTTGTTATCTTACTTTATATTGTCTTTACATTATATTTGAGCTCAGTCGGCCGATGATGCCTACTAAGTTCTCGTGTTTTTGTACTCATACTACACTTCTGTACCTTTTTGGTGCAGACCCAGGTTCTAGTTGTCGTCGTTGAGCTAGTTCATGCGAGTTAACTATTAAGAGATAGGGTGAGCTCTTGGAGATCGAGTTGCCCTCTTTCCCCTCTATCCTTATTTATCATTTGCTTTCGAGACAAATGTATGAGACTATTTAAGACATTTTAAATTTTTAGATTGTAAATCCCTCTTGTCAAGTTTAGAAGCTCTTGTGTTAATACTATCAGGTCATGGGATTTGTGTTTGAATATTGGTTGTCCTTAGTTGTAAAATGTTATTGTTATATATTGTGTTCACATATAGGGTCCATATTGGACGTTCTTACCAAGGTAACCCATGGTAATAGCTCTGGGTTATGGTATCGGCTTACCTACCGGTGGGATGTGGTAGGTGCCATTATGACTCCAAATGGGGTCATGACAAATACTTGCACCATCTTGTACTTTAATATGCTTAATGAGATTCGGGTGAAACAGAAGATGTCTGAAGGTAGAAAAGGTGAAATTGGGTTGCTAGAGAATGATCTTAATTGTATAATGCGATGTATTAAAGCGCTTAGGGAGATTAGCCACTATTTCCTGAATAGTTCCTACCCATCCCTTAGCCTACATTGGAACCATGAAAGATCTAGTTGATCATTCATCCCAACATCTGACTATTACTAGAGTAGTACACTAAGGGAAAGCTTATGGTTCATTATCTTTCATGTATGAATTCTTTGTTGAGATCAAGTGATTTAATTATGATATCCCATTATGTGTATATTGTATGATTGTGAGTGAATATAGGGAAAAATTCTTTGCTGTTATGGTGCATGTGGATGACAGTTAGGTTACCTATTGTGTTTTTAGATTAAATAATTTGATTACATTTGCCAACAAATTGGAAGTTCACGGTTGAGATAAAGAGGTTTGAAATTGTACCATGTGCATAAAAGTATTTTGACATGTTTTGCGCTGAAAAGTCATTGTTAGAATTGTCTGTGCCTAGCACAAGCATATCGCCTACGTTATGATGAGAAGCTTAATTGATTATGGTGTTGATTGAGATTGTCTGAGGACGAACAAGGTTTTAAGAAGGGTGGTGATCTTGAGCATATTTATATGACCAATCACCAATATTCACCCATATTTGGACTTGTTTTGAGAGCTAAAATATGCTATTCAGATTGTAATAGAGCTTTAATTGTATTCCCTATCTAAAAGACATGATTAGGTATGCAGGACTAAATTTCGATTGAATTGAATGTTATTGGAAGCATGAGCAAGAAGTTAACGATGAATGGAACAGTGAGGTCAATTTACTGAGATGAGTACACTAGAACTTAGCTTGGAAAGGAGAAAATGATCAAGGAAGAGAAGACAAGTCAAGACAATAGTAGCCTGTCACAATTTCACTGCGATGTGGTGAATGATAAATCTCTACGAATTAAAATTCTAGAAGCTTGGCGCGATAATCCTGTGACGCAGTGAAGGGAATATTTGCAAATGTTAAATTCTAGTGGGCCATCATGATCGCACCGCGTCACACTGGAGGAGAAATTTGTAATTGGTGATTTCCAGTAGCTCACAGCAATAGCACCACATCGCGGTGAGGGTCCGATTCACAAAATGCAAATTCCAATAGATCACCGCAGTAAGGTCACGCCGCGGTGCTTATAACAGTGAGTCTTATACCACAATACGGTGAGAGGCAAAATTGGGGAAAACTTAAACCAGCTATAAAAGGAATGAATTAAGTCAATTGAAAACACTTCGAAAAGCACAGTAGCTGCGGAAAAACAATAAAATCTCTCTTTTAGGGTTCCTAGAATTTCTTTGAACTTCTTTATTTCAAGATTAATTCTTGGTATGATTAATAATTTGTTTTTGATGTTGAATTCAAACATAAGTAGCTAAATACCCTAGTTCTGTCGTTGAGGACAAGAACATGATTACTCTTTGACATTCTTTATCGTAGTTATTGTTCGATTATCATTTGGGTTGTTCTTAATTTCTTGTGCTTACTATTTTGATGAGTGGCCACCATTAGAATAAATCTATATTTCTATGTGAATTAGGGAGCAGAATCGTAGGATAGAACGAAGTGATTAAGGAGCAAGGTTCTTATCCTTTTATAAAATAGAGGATTTGAATTAGCATCTAGGATAGGGATATACCAAGAAGCCTTGTTTGGTTCAATTGGGAGAAGATAGCAATATACATCTAAATGGATTACTGCATCCACACTCAATGATGTAGTTACAAAGTTCATATAGGTAGAAGATTAGAGATCGGGAGACCATGATCGTGTTATAAACCCTACGAATCAACAACCTGATAACCAACTAGACTACGATAAGAATAGAGATTTCTAAGATTGTTAGATGTGTCTCAACCCTTGAATTCTCATCATTACTATTTACAACCTCTGCTTACTTTAATATTGTCACAAATTGTTACTTCTTATTTATTTATATTTTTATTTGAAACTTCAAAATTATCTTGATACTTTGCAATATTTAATACATCCTTGTCTAAAACTAAAGTTGGTTGAATTACTAGTTGCATAGTCCTCGTAGGTACGATATCCAACTGTCTAAGTCACTATATTACTTGTACGATCGTGTACACTTGCGTGTGCGTTTGAATGCAACAGGATGTAATAATCCAATTAAGTGCTTAAAGCTATTATTCTACATATGAACAAAGTAAGGCTTCTAGGTACATCCCTATCCTAGATGCTAATTCAAATTCCTTATTTTATAAAAGAATAAGAACCTTACTCTATTCATCCTTAAGTTTTATCTTTCTATTCCCTCTCCCGAGATCACAAGGTCGAAACTATATATATTCTAAGGGTCGCAAATCCTCAAAATAAATAAAAACAACGATGAAGAAACAACCAAATATGATAAGCAAATAAAACGAATTCAATTCATAATGAAAGCAATCATGTTCTTGGCCTTAACCCCAGAAATGGAGCATTTAGCCACTAATAGACATAATCGTAATCCAAATACTTGAATACATGATTTAATCCATGAATAAACTAATTAAAATAGATTAAAACCCTAAAATTCGTGTTGAGCAGCCTCCAAAATCTCCCAAAGACGTCCCAAAGTGTCCAAGGTAATTACAAAGTGTGTGAAGTGTTCTATTTATGGACATGCCAATTTAGCAGTATGTGGGATTTGCTTTGGGTAGTGTTGGATATTGCATGGGAAGATATCCATAGTGCCTTGAATATATCATGGACTAAGACTCTCGAAGCATTGCAAATCCCATGGGAAGAGATCCGCACATGGCCAATTCGTAAAGGCTCACTGGAATGTGCCTCTTGACGCCTAATTTTGTCTAAGTGTTTCTCCTTCCATCCCTTGCCTTATTGTGTTGTTTCAACTCAATTTCAATCTTTCATAGCATCAATATATCACCATAATCAACTCACCAAGCATCATACATGATCAACTACCAAATATTAGAGCTCCAAACAACACAACATTCTTAACGATGAACTAAAAACATGAGCTAAGACTAAGCTTGCTCACATTGATCTTTAACTTATTGTTTTGACTCTTGACTTGATAAAATTTAACTTTGCACATTTAAAATAAGTTTTTACACATATAATTAAATAATAATAACCTTACAAACACAATACACCAACTAGAATCCATCGAAAACAACTAAAACAACACCTAGCTCAAGCTAGTAAACTAGTTCTCTCGGTTGAACTCTAAATGATCAATTAAAATCCAAACTTGTTCAAAAACACCTTTGAACATTGTATTTACATACTTTAACACTTATATGCTTATTTATATCATTATTAACACATAAAGCACTGAGGTAGTCTTCAGAAAAAGGCTAAATGAGCTAGGAAGGCAATACTAAAGTGCATAAATACACCCAACATCATACCCTTACCAAATTAGAGTTACCCATGTTTACTCACAAAGATACAAATTATCACAAGATTAGGTATAACAATCAAAGTGCGCCCACTCTCATAAAGATTTTTCATGTCACACAAGATGAACTATAGGTTTGCCCTTCGTGTAGTACTCCACTAATATCAGAATGTTAAAGATCAAGATCAAATATGACTTTAAGGATTGTAATTTAGGATAATGGATGAGTAGTAACTATTATGTCCTTCCCTGAGCACTTTAATACATCACATTATACATTACACTTTTGTCGCAGCACCTAAAGTTTCACCACTTCTAACTTCCCACACTTTTTTGTCTTGCCCTATATCTTTAAGCTAGTTCACATATAGTCATGGAGGAAGTATTCTTAATCAAAATATGATTCACTTGTTCTCTTTTCCTTATATTACTCCCACCCACAGTACATAAACCTTTTCACCTCTACTATCTACTACTCTGGGCTTCAATTTAACCTCTTTTCTACCTAACTTCACACTCTTTAACCATATTAATTTTCCACTAAAGTGATTAGGATCTTTGGATCACATTATGATCAATTAAAGAATGGGAAAAAGCTTCATATGAGGCTACCAAATAAATAGGCTAAGGCTCAATGGGGTTAACTAGGATTATACACAAGGATAGATAAAAGGTGGTATACAAATGGATATCAAAGAAATGTATATATCATCACCTAAACCCAATATTCTTTATTTCATTATGCAAGTACACTAGACAAGTTCTAGATATCAAAACGTAACAATGAATACATAAAAACCTCACTCGCTCATGGCACATGCACAAATCAAGTAGGATCTGTATAGACTCTAAACTAAGAAATATCAAAAATTTATAATTAAGCTAAAATCATAAGAGAGTCATATAAATGAGCCTAAGAGTCTCAAAAGTATTCATTCAACATAATCAACGTGCTTTCACATTCAAAACCACTTACATCATGTAATCATAGATAGCATAAGTGAGAATATCTCACTTATTCCAAACACAAAAAATTTTCAATTTACCCCTCAAAATGAAAAAGGGATACTAGGTTCGAAGGGTGTCCCATCAAAAAATAACCAAAAAGAAAAACTAATGGGTAGATGAAGTGTACCCCAACTAGACTGAAACAAACTAAAAATAAACAAACAAATAGAGAATCTTTTTGTAATTTTTTCAATTTAGTCAAAAACTAGTAAATAACTAACAATGAAAATCATATAAAAACATTTCACTTTAAATATTGGGAATATTCTCCACCCCATAAATAAAAATACACTTTTTCCCAAAAGTATAATTCAAAAGTAATAATAGAAATACTCTCTTAGGCCTCTAGGACAAGCTGGTAGCATTTAACATTAAGAAGGTCTGATGGAATCCACACCCAGTTTTTGCCATGCTTTTTAGATTGGGTCTCCGGTACTCAAACTTTCTTTAAGCCTATGACTCAAAATGAAAACAAAAATAATGTGAAATAAAAAAATACAAAAATAAAATTCCTACCTTAACTTGGGTTACCTCCCATGAAACGTCTGATTTAGTGTCACAACATAACCCGTATCACTACTTTAATCGTATTTCTTTATCCTTATTCTCCGACTCAGATGCCATCTTCTTACTTTTTTTAACCTCTTGAGTGTGCATTCTTAGTTTTGCATCCTTTTTCAACAATAGCCTTTTTAGGCTATTCTTTCATCTTCACCCTTGTGGTCATAATTAATGGGTTAGGCAACTCAATGAGATGGTCTGAATGGGTGTTTTGTGGTGAGCACTCCACCCCACACACTCGTCCACTTCCATAGCTGTGATCATGTATAATCCTTATAGAGCGAATATGGATTAAGTGGTTTGTATACTTTGAAGACCATCTCTTCATCTTCCAATCTCATTTGTAGAGTGCCCTTTATAATATTAATCAGTACTTTTTCCATCACCAAGATTTGACGTCCTAATAATTGGTACCCTATTATCTGTATCATAATCAAGAACAATAAATTCAATAGGAATAATAAATTTACTAACCTTAATGAGGACGTCTTCAAAGATTCCTTTGGGATGAAATCCCATTCTATCTGCCAATTAGATCACCACAGAACATAGCCTCAGCTTACCCAAACCAAGAGTATTAGACACTAATAGGGGCATCAAATTTAAACCTTCCCCTAAGTCACTCAAGGAATGGACCACATTATTATCACCAATTTTTATGTGGAGGGTGAAAATCCCTAAGTTTTTCAACTTCTTTGGCATCTTTCTCGTTATAACCAAATTGTACTCCTCCATAAGTACCACTATCGCAATATCACTCAGCTTCGTCTTATTGGTCACCACAACCTTCAAGTACTTGGCATACTTATGCATTCCCTACAAAACATCTGACAAAGAAAGATTAATATAAAGGTCTCTGAACGTGTCAAAGAACTTCTTAATAGATACATCCTCATTATACTTTGTAAGCCTTTGAGGGAATAGTGGTGATGGTCCTTTAGGCACATGCTCAGCTTCTTTAGTTTTTTGGTACGCAAACTTCCCCAAATTTTCAGTATCTTTAACTACAATTTTATTCTTCTCTGCTTTCTTTGGAAAAACCTCTGCATATGCCTCCTTATTTTTCTTAGGGGGTCTATCAATGATTTCTCCACCACTTCTTAAAGTGATATCCATAACTTGTTTTGGATTCTTAGTGATAGCCATAACTTGTTTTGGATTTTTTGTATCACTGGGCAACCCACCTTGAGGTATGGTACTCCGCACCTAAGCTAACTATCCTAACTGCGTCTCTACATTCTCCTGAGCAAGTTGTTTGTATTTTATCTCAGCAATCGTTTTTCTTGATTAGCCAGGATTTTCTTTAATGTATCTTCGATATTAATGGCCTACAAGTTTTGTTGCTACTAAAACTACTAAGCCTGATCTTAATTGTTTCCTTGTGAATATTTGGTTGCCTCTGCCACTTGTGATTGTAGTCATTACCATAACTTCCCTTTTTATTGTTGCCCATAAAATTTACTGACTCTGAATTTGCTCCCCACAAGTCTTCAAAGTGTCCACTAATACCACAAATCTCACACCATAATAGGGTTTTCTGGCTTATATTTACCTAAGCCCGTGGTTGTTTTACACTTATCCTACTTAATTGAGTCATTATCTAGTTCTGTAAAGCTAATAGCTGAGTAGCTAAGGTTGTGACGCTCACAATCATCATGGTAGGATTTTTCACTACACTTCTGGCTATATCACTATGCCAATAAAGATTACCTTGTGCAGTTAGATTCAAAAAGGTATACAACTCATCATATATTTTCCCCAATGCTTGACCACCTGCAGTTGCATTTAACAAAATTTGTGCGTTATGGTCAAGATCTTTAACAGAAGTGTGAGATAATACCTTATTGGTCTATTAATGATGTGGAAAGTCTCTCAAAAGAGATTTAAATCTCTTCCAATCATGATAAAAGTCCCCATTTGATTCTTTCTTAAAGGTCAAAATTTCACTATGTAACATTGCAGTCTTACCTGCTGGGAAGAATCAAACAAGGAATGTCTTTTCTGGATCTTCCCATGTAATGAGCTAGTTTGAAGGTCCTGACTTCGACCATTTCTCTGCTTCTCCTAAAAGTAATAAGGGAAGAGTGTGAGCCTCACATAGTCTCTGGAGACTCCAACGGGGATAAAGGTGTCACTAGTCTCCAAGAAATTTTGTAAATGGACCTGTGGATCCTAATGTGACAAGTTAGTAAACTGGCCACTATTGTGCAGTAACTGCACCATGTTATATTTAGGCTTAAATCTACCTCTAGTTTCTAGATTGTGGATGATAGAGCTAACATTGGTTACAAGTGGGATTGCCACTTTGCACACTGTCCTATAGGTTGGTAGATCTTTAACCATTGATGCAGGAATAGCTTTCTCTTATTGAATTTAAGGCTTTTAATAGAGAAGGACTATTTCTCTCCTCAACTAGTGTTAGTGTCACTCAGGTTTAGGATAAGATCTAACAAAATTCTTTTCTCGTGCTAGCTTGCTTGAGTTTCAAAGCTGTACCTTCAAATAAAGTAGCTAAGATCAATTTTTTAGCACTTGTAAAAAAAATAGCAAAAGCAAAACTAAGATAGTTGCCAATTTTTAAGTCACCAAAAATGGCGCCAAAAACTTATTGCGTCCAAGTGCACACAAGTAACCCAAGTAGAATGTGGCCTTTAAAATCCATGTATGGATCCCATAAGGACTAGTTCTTAGCAATGATCTATAGTAATACTATGAAGATTAAACAAGTGTAAGAGTAGCTAATAATGTTTGAGAATGAAAAACTAAAAGTAACTGTAAACAATTCAATAATGTAACATGCTCGAGTAATTACAGGGAGAAATACAGGGTTAAGGTGCAATGAAAAATACTACTTAGCTCCATAATTTTGTCGATTTAGTTAATTATCTTGGTTGTTGATTCATAGGGTTGATATAATGACTATGGTCTTCCGAACATCTAGTCGTCTATCTAACTTAGCCCTACAACTACATCATTAAGAAGGGATGTTAGTACTTAAATGTATTTATATTCCATCCCATATATGAACTGAATATAGCAATTAGGTATATTTCTATTCTAAATGCAAATCTTTACTTCAATCCCTTTAATATTTAAGATCCTACTTCATACATCCCATGTTCTAATCCAGTGTTCCTTCTTTAGAGATCACAGGAGAAATATAAGTTTATGCTAAGGGTCACAAATCTGTAGAATAGTAAATACTAGGATACATGAACAACCAAAAATGGTAATAAACATAAAAAAACTCAATTATTATGACACCCCGTAAAATTTTGATCATTTTATTTTTGACCTTCCAAAGTACATAATATCAATTTTGACTTGAATTATGTTAGGGGTGTTAAAAGGGTATTTTGGAAAAGTTTCAAACTTTTTGGAAGGGTTTTAGGGTCATTTTGGGACCCCAAGGTAGTGAGGGTCCGTGATAACGCTGTGTCATGGAGGTTAACCTCTGTGTTATTAGCGGGGCACGGAAGCTAACCTCTATAATATTGACATGCCACGCCAGTGTTTAAATTTTATCTTGTTTTTTATTTTTTCATTTGGGGTGAGGGACTTTTGGTCTTTTTACCCTTTGTATGACCTTTAAAAAATAAATTATCTCTTTTCTCTCACAAACTCAAAACCTAAGAACATTCAAGGGTTTTATAGAGAATTCATCATCCTGGCTCCAAACTTGGAATTGACTTCAATTTCATGTGTAGTTCAGGCATGTTTCTCCTCCCTAAACTTGAATTTTACATTTTGGCATTAATTGAATGAATTTTCATATGATTTAAATTATGGTCTTTAAAATTGGATTGAGAGGTTTTAGTTGTTACTGATTAAATTACTAGTCTCATGTTTTAAATTGATTATTTGTGCTTTAAATTGATGTTTTTAGGACTGAATTGGTGCATTATTTAAATGATTGGAATGGGGGACATGGGTTTCATAAATTTGGATGAATTTTGACTTGCAATTGGCATTAACCTCAATCCACTTTATAATGTTTATTTTAAATTAGGATAATTGCACGGTTTAACTTATTTTGAACCCATTGCATTGCATTAAAGGATAAATGGATATGAATTGATTTTGGATGTCCTTGGTGGCCTTGATTTTGGAATTTAATGGAACTTAGGAGTCCAATTTGGTTGTGTGAATTGGTTTGGCCTAGTTAAACAAGCTTGTAAGTAGATCTGTATGATGATACCAAGTGGTAAATGCCTTAATGAATGACTCATTGGTTAATGAATTGGTTTATGTGCAAATTTTTTTAATTTTGGCTTATAAGGAAATGTGTAGCTCACCATGAAGGTGTAATTCTCAGGGGGAAAACACTAAAAACCATGTTTGTCGATATTAGGGGTCTATATGATTGTATGCTTGGTGCACACTTGATATATATTTTTGGGATGTCTATTGCCCATGGTGGCTTTAGTTTTCCCTCATTTTTTCCCTAAGTTTATGCATCTACATGCATTGGTTCCATTTCAATAGGGGAGCTGAACCCATATATCCCTAGGGTGCCTTTAGGACGGACAGAGCAACACAATTTAGGTTAATGGATTAAAATCTCATGTTCACAACCTTTTACCCTGTCCCTACATTCTATATATATACATATAAATGTGTACATATGGTTTTGATTGATTTTGGATGTGGCATTATGTTCTCAATTTCCCTGAGTTATTTGTTAATGTGTATCCCACTGACTATCCTAGGATGCTACATCATTTCATAATGTAGGGTCCAAAGATTTTTTTGTTACTTTTGTGCAGTGTTAGGTGGTTAAGTACATCTATTTAGTTGTCGTGAAGTGGTGAGCCTCAATTTTCTAGAAGGCCTTGTAATTTCATTATCCTTCTTTATTGTTATGGTACTTTTGGATTCTTTTTTGTCATAGTCGAGGGCATGTCCCGACTTAGATATTATTATGGTTTTAGTGGCTTTCATGGAAAGAATGTGTGGTTGTTGTTGTTTTGACTCTTAGACTTCTTTGAGTTATCTATTCTTCTTCTTATTACTATTTTATTAGCTTCTATTTTTTTTTATTATTTTTATGTTCTTGAGGTTAGGCTAAGGGGATGCTCTCCGATCCATGATAGGCTTGAGAAACTCGTCACGGCCAAGCCCTGGTTTGGGTTATGACATGCTTAGTATCGAAGAACAATTTAGGGTTATTGGGTGTCCATGAAGACGTGTCGAGTAGAGTCCTTTTTATGGGTGTGTAGCATGCCACACTTTTAAGGAGGAGGCTACAAGGCATTTAGGAATGTTCCCTTTCTTGTGTTTGTTTTAGGCCATAGAATCTAGTGTTATGAAACTTCTTTAATTCCTGGCTTCCTTACTTTCAGATTATACCTCCCCAAAGATTTGATTTTCACTAAAACTCTTTGTGAATCTCTGTTCCACCTGAGGAGAATGTGAAGGGAACTCACCCTATTTATGGAGTGTAGACCTAGCCTAGGGTCCTTACTCCTTACTATTCTGCACTATGTGGAGTTCCACCGACCCCTACTAGTCCTCTTCAATCTTCAAAAGATAGTGATACTTATGACCAGACACCCTGAAGAGATATTTTTAATGTGGATTATCATTAGTTTCTTTATATGCTTACTTAATTGGTAGCATTGTAGTCTTATCAGTCTGATCATGTTAGTTCTGCTACTTATTCACCTGAGGTTACTTGGGTTGGCTAGTTTATGAGGTTGAATTCACCAATCTTTACATACTGTAAAGTTGATCAGGATCCGTAGGGGTTCATTGATGAGATGAATAAAATATTTAAGGTGATGCATGCTACTAATTTAGAAGCTGCACAATTTTCTACGTATCAATTTAAAAGATATTTTTTACCAGAGGTATGAGAAATGGGAAGCGACGAGTAGTGATGATGCTGAACGGGAAGTGTGGGATGAATTTTTAGGTACTTTTCTTAATCACTTCTTTCCTTGAGATTTCAGAGAAGCTAAGGCTGAGGAGTTTGTTAATTTGATGCAGGGTAAGATGAGTGTCAATGAGTATGCTTCAAAATTTCAGCAATTGGATCGTTATGCTCAAGAGTTGATGTCTAATATGAGGTCCCAAACGAGAAAGTTTGGTTCTAGTTTGTCCCATGATTTGGTGCTAGAATGTAAGGCTGATATGTTGAACAATGATATGGACATCTCCAGGCTTATGGTTTATATGCAATAGGTAGAGGATAAAAAGAAAAAGAAGGCAGAGATGGGAGAAATGTAGAGCAAGAACCTTAAATATTCAAAGTAGGATGCAAATCAATAAAATAGTGAGAGAGATGGTAGACACTGGAATAAGAAGAAAAATTAGGGAAATTCATATTCGACTAACAATTCTTCTTATCCTAAGCTTTTGGGTAATCATCGTTTTTAGGCTAGTAGTGGTCCTAAGGCACAGGTTCCCAGTCTCAGACTAGTGGAGCAGTCAGCACTACTTTATCTTCCTTATCATTTTTGTGAAAATCTTCACCATGAATATTGTGAGGAGGGGAGAAATTAGTACTATAATTGTGGTCATCTTGGTAATTTGCAATGACATTATCCTTCAGCCAGGGTTGCCACTGGGGCTAATAAAGTTTTGATTGCCACTTCTTCAGCTCCCGTCCATAAGGGGACTATTTCAAGTACTTACACTGGCCGAAATCATCTCTTTGCACTTTCTACTCATCAGGAATCTGAGGCATCCCTAGATTACTGCTATGTTACAACTCTTCTCTCGTTATGTTTATTATTTGGTTGATCCATATTCTAAGATCTTTTATGTGACCAATTATATGGCCGTGCATTTTGGTCTTGGTTTTAGAAATATTTTTGACCCCTTCTCTATGTCTACTCTGGTGGGTGAGTCTATTATTGCTAGAAAAATCTACAAGGGTCCTGTGGTGTCTATCTTTCATAAAGAGACATCAGTGGATTTAATAGAACTTGACATGGTAGACTTTGATATAATCTTGGGGATGGATTGGGTTCATATATGCTATTCTTTTCTAGATTCGAGGACCTAAAAGGTCAGTTTTAATTTTTCCAATGAACCGGTCTTAGAATGGGAAAGAAGTTTCTTTGTACCAAAACAGAGGTTACTTCCTACCATAGAGCCTGGAAGTTGATTTCGAAAGGGTGTCTCTATCATCTAGTTTGGGTTAACGATTCTAACTCTAAAAGTCTTATTTGTAATCTATCCTTATGGTTAATGAATTTTCTGAAGTTTTTCTCGATGATCTTCCTGGAATTTCTCCCGATAGGGAAATAGACTTTGGGATTGATCTTTTACCGGTTACTTATCCTATTTTCGTTAATCCTTATAGAATGGCTCCAATTTAAATCAAAGAAGCTAAAGGAGCAATTGAAAGATCTTCTTGATAAGGGTCTTATTTGTCCTAGTATTTCTCCGGGGGATAATCCTATAATTTTCATGAAAAAGAGAGATAGGTCTTTACAGATGTGTATAGACTATCGTTAGCTAAATAAGGTTACAGTGAATAATAAGTACCCTCTTTCTAGGATTGATAATTTTTTTGATCAGCTCCAGGGTTCTCGGTATTTCTCTAAGATTGATCTTTGTTCAGGCTATCATCAGCTGAGAATTAGGGAGGCTGCTATTCCCAAGACTTGAACCTGGTATGGCCCTTATGAGTTTTTGATTCTTTTGTTTGGGTTGACTAATGCCCTGGATGCTTTCATGGATCTTATGAATTGGATTTCTAGATAGTTCCTAGATTTATTTATTATAGTATTTATTATTGACATCTTGGTGTACTAAAATAGTGAGGAGGATCATGCCAATAACCTCTGAATTGTATTGCAGACTCTTAAGGATAAGAAACTGTATGCTAAATTTTCTAAGTGTGAGTTTGGGCTGAATGTTATGACTTTTCCTAGGCATGTTGTTTCTAGTGAGGGATTAAGGTAGATCCATAGAAAGTTGAGGCGATTAAGAAGTGGCCTAGACTTATGAATCCAACTGATATTAGGAGCTTCTTGGGCTTTGCAGGGTATTATAGGATTTTTGTGGGGAGTTTCTCTTTGATTACTTCTCCATTGACGAAGTTAACTCAGAAAAACATTAAGTTTCTATGGTCTGATGCTTATGAGGGTAGTTTTGAGATGTTCAAGGATTAGTCAAAAGTTAAAACGCTAATTATATGTATATACTGAAAGTGAAACTTAAAAAAAATTCCTTTTCTTGACATTAAACTATCACTAATTAAACCCTAGAGCTACAGTAATCACTTACATACTTCCAATTTCCACATCAATTTTCTCTGCGGGACAAAATTTTTCTCGTAGCTCTAATAAAAATCAAGGAATTCCAAGGTAGGCATCACTTTCCAATCGATGATGTTTTTGTTTTTCATTCATAGGCTACTTGATTTTTATATTAATATCAAAATTTTTCTTGTTTTTCAATTTCCACTGATCAGCTCTACCTAATCTCAACGAGAGAGAGTTTTCTCGCAGCTCTAACCTAAATCGATGAATTCCAGGTATGCCTCGCTTTCCAATCGATCGAGTTGCTATTTTTCATTCATAGACTACTGAATTGCGATATTAATTTCAAACTTTTTTTTTGTTTTACAATCTATTAATTTGTTGTTTTGGTTATCTTTATTATTTAGTTAAGTGATATAAGAAGTTCTAATGTTTAGAATCTATCTGTCTAGTTGTGAATTTTGAAAATCTAGTGAAATTTCTGTAGATTGTACTAGAGATTGTGTTAAATTTGCTACGTTTGATTTTCTTTGTTACTTAAATGTACTGGAAATTTCTTTGTTACATGGAAATTTGGTGAAATTTTGTTTGTGCAGTTACTATGTTTTTTCTAATTTTTATCCAATTTTTTAGCTACAACCTTGAATTTCGGGAACACAAAAGCTGCATTACAAAATATGCAATAGACAGTACCTGTCACATAGGAGTCTCGATTGAACTATCTTAGAGAATGCATTTAAAGTGTGTCTTGATAAGATTCGATACGACAACGATTTATGACAGACTTATCGGTCCAAGTCAAAAATCCACAAATTGGTATTTTTATGATCCTGTTGTGTTCTGTATACATATGTCTTACAGTATAAATCCTTGGCTAATTTCAGCAACAGTGGAAAAGCAGAAGTTGGTTGATCCATTCACAACATTGAGACTACCAGTTATGATGGTAGAATACATGCCAACACCAAAAATTATCAAGTTTATTTCTTCTAAGTAACCTCAATATTCTCTTCGTAAATCCCCTTCTTGAAATAGATCATATACCACGTTTTTCTCTTATCTGGTACAACCGCGACTACTTCAGCAACTATTTAATAATCTAGTACCATCCCGTGCCACAACTGCATTTGCTTTAATAGCCTTACCTGAACTCTCCATTATCTTCCTGTCTCGCAAACTGATCTAAGATGACATTCTCCCTAAAAGCCATATAAAAACTTCCTTATTCTTAGTCATTACAGATGCGATCATCGGCAATATTGCCTTATCTCTCAAGACAAACTCATCAAGAATCATTTTGTTTTTAGTACTTTTAGTAACAGAATGTAGCTCATCTAAGCATGTAACATGGTCAAACTTGACTAACCCAATCTACCTTAAGAAATCTGTTAGCTACCCATCTATTTGGTCAGACTTATCTAACCCAATCTCCCACCATTATTGAACTTTTGTTTCCTGAAAACTATATAAGTCAGCTTTCCAGTAACTCGATGATTTAATAATTTCTTTTTTTTGAGTGCAATTTAATCCCCTCACTTTCCAACTGATATTTTTTTAATTTTATCCCAACATAAGAATGTCCTTTCTTCCCAGTCCCTTCTCATCTGAATCCGCAAAAAGTCTTTCCAATTATCTGCTACACTTATCCTTTTGTAGTATTGGAGTTTTAATTTGTATTTGTTCATTTTCGGCAGTCCTGTTCATTTAGTTCTTGTGAATAATGCTAGTGCTTCCTCTTCATAACTAGTAGTAATAGAATGTAGCTTATCTAATAAATCATCTAATGTTGTCACTAAATTAGTTAGAAGACAAAGTTATGTTCATCTAAATTTAGTTAGAAGACAAAGTGACTCTTACAGTATCGTTGAAGTATGACTATGTAAGTGTGAATTCGAGTAGATTTTTGAAAACAAATGAGCCTTTTATTTTAGTTGATCAAGCTTCTCAAGTGTTTTATGCTAATGATAATTCCAACAAAGGCTAGAATGTAGTGAGGAAGACTCAACCTCATGATTCCTATGAGGTTGTGAAACAAATAGATGATGATGTAGATGACTTAGAAAGTCCTTCAGATGCTGTAGATAATTTTGAAAGTCTAACGCAAAAGAAATGTAGAAGAATTGATAAGGTGAAGTATCTCATTAAGTACTTACTACAAAAAACTTCTTTTCTCTTAGCATTAAAATTTAACTTATAATACTTTTTGTATAGATTTTAAGATTTTGTGAAGCACACAAACTACGTTGATTGTATTGTTTACTTGAATGGGTAAAAAGTTTTCCTACTATTTTTTTACTTTTGGCTCCTTTTGCAGGTTCACTATAAATACTGAAAATAAGGATGGATCAACTATTAAGAGTACAATGAGATAGAGTTTCTGCGCACCTGGTGCAATTGAAAAGGGACGGGGACGAGACCTTAGATCTTTGATAACAAAGGGAAAAACTCTAACTAAGAGTTCATTAATTTCAATTTATCAACCTAATGATGTAGTTAGGAAATACATACAAGAATTTGAAACAAGAAAGGTCTTTTAATTAATAGGTGTTTTAAATTGCATAAATAACTTGAATTAAACACCAAACCTTATTTTTGGTCAACAATAATAGCTGGTTCTTGAAACCTATTTTTGGTCATCCTTTGTTGTTCTTAAAAATATAATTCCTCAAGTATTAGTAATATGATTTTCTTTCTACAAGTGCTATTGGAAAGGGACCAGTAGAAGGAGTTACAAACTCTACCATGTTTTCTAGTCAAGTAATGAGAATAGAAATACGTAACAACTTCGTGGTTCAAGAGAAAGACTGCGTGGGAGTTAATATTTCATTTACTCTGTCTACTAATTAGGTTAAGCCATATTTAGAAGAAGTTAAAACAAGTAAGTTTTTCAAATCAAATTTGTCTTGCGGGTTTTTTGTCTGTGAAAGTTGTGGTAGCTGCTGTGGAATTCCTGCCACACTCTGTGAAGCTTATGGTTGATACTTGTTAGCGTAGTCTACTTGTTTTTCTTTTTTTATTTTACTAGTTGTGACATTTGTGTCACTTGTGGATGCATCGTGAACCTGAAAGGAGGCTCGTTTGTGCTAGTTTCCCCAGCTACTTTTATCTTTTGTTTGATACCTCCATGATTTCCTAATTGTCCTTCTATATAATGCATTTCTGATTGCATTCTAGTTTGTTTCTTCCTCCTAGATTTAGTTTGCTTTATTACATTTATAATAACGATATGTCATTGCTTTGTAGATGGATACTTCGTAGTTTTGGGTAGTAAATTAAACAAAGAGCTGAATCATGACAACTTTGAGTGGATAGTGGATGGAGAATAAATTCATAAGTTTTATGTTAATCATCTTCTATGTTTGATGAAAGTGTTTTTCCAACACCCTTGAGTGCTCCCAGAAAAAAGGTTCCACTTTTGATATCTCAACGGTTTACCTATAGCATGACTTCCTAGTAGCAAGACGAACTGTTTTTCCAATATACATGATAGAGTTGTATCTTTTCAACACTTTCTTTAGAACTTTAGTGGAAAGCCAAAGTCAGAAATAGGAAAACTCAGATTATTTGGCTGTAGCAGAACCTATAACATCTTTTGGGGCTTCTTTCACGCAGGGAGTTTGCTACTCAATTACGCTTTGTGAACCTTGAGTGATTTTACCAAAAAGGAAAAATATAAATCTTAAATCAATTACGCTACGAACCTTGAGTGATTTTACCAAAAAGAACAAATATAAAGCTTAAATCAATTACGCTACGTGAACCTTGACTGATTTTACCAAAAAGAACAAATCTAAAGCTTAAATCAATTCTTTCTTATTTTAACTGATAATAATGGTACGCTATATAAACCTTGAGTGATTTTTAAAACTAGGTATAATAATGTTAAAAGAAGGATTGGTGTTTGAAGATTAAATTAACTTATCAAAAATAAGATTGGCGTCTAAGATTTCATTACTGGCTTGACATTTTTTATTGTTTTATCATTTATGCAGTTGGGAATGCCTCTTTTAGCAGACTAGCTTAATAAATGTGTGAATCACTCTGATGTGAACAAAAGGAAAATCAGAATGCATATATTCTACCCAGACAAACTCCCAGCTTTCCATTACAAGAACATTAACAAACTTTCCAGAAACCTGGCACCGATCGTTATTCTCCTTAGCAGGATAATAATATCCGTAAACATGAGTTGTTCAACCTTTTATACTATAGAAATATATCTATTTACTCCATATGTTCAGAATGAGTAACTTTCCAAAATCCGCACCTCATATTAAGTGAAACAATATGGTACTATTTGTTGTCATATTGAACTTACAATGTTTAGCTCATACAACTGTATATTTATTTTTGAAAGGTTCTATTGCGAAAGAGCAAGGAAAAGGACTAAGAAGCTCTACCATGTGTTCTTGGGGGGGGCTTGTGTATTTCTTGGTGATGCTTGGATTATAAGTAAATGAGATGCTTGACATAGTATACTTTTTGAAACAAAGAAGATGTATGACTGAAAATGCGGACTGCTGCTTCTTGTGTGTCTATTCGAGCGATAATGTATAGTAGATCCATTATACCTACTACTGCTTGAAACTGTTTTGCTGCTTCAATTTCTCTCACACAACAATAGGGATTCAAGTTCAAGCTTTCTTAGCAATTACATCAATTAAGGTATGTGGGATTTATGAACAAGGATTTTCTTTCATCCTTGGGCCCAAAACTAGTTTTAATTATAAATTTACATGATTTTGTATGATTATTCATGAATTTCAAACTAGGCTTCATACCCAATATTGCTAATTGAAGAATTTTGAGCTTTGAAGTGAGTTAGATGATGAATTTCATGTTTCTTTTCATATTTTTATACGTATTGCAGTAATTTCCAGATTTTAAGTTTATTTATCAATACCTTCATTATCAAGCATGAATATTATTATATTTAGACATGAATTTGATACATGGGTATTAAGCCCTAGTTGAATATAGTTATTTCAAGAATGATTATTCTATAAGAACCCTATGACTAGAGTATTTTTAGATTTTTCATTTAAGATTTGATCTTTTGATCTCATCTTAGATATAAAATACACTTTACAGTAGAAGATCACAATTGAACTTAACAAATATACAGTTGGTTTTCATACTAAACCATTATATTAGATTTTATAGTGGATTTCCAACATAATAAGCATACGGATTAAAGGGAGTAGTATTTAGCATCGAGTTGGGTATGTTCACATGCCCCAGAACTACGAGCCAACGAAGGTTCATATTATCAGATTATTCTTATTTCTATATGGATGATAGATACAGATATGATCACTTAGATTAGGTTATACTCTTTGACAAGAGTATGACACCTCTCCCCAATGTGAGATTTTCCCATAAGGCAACTAGATATTGGACTCTATGATAGCTCATATAGTTTATGTCATTTAGAAAAACGTCCCTTACAAAAAGCTTTCCAAAGAATTCCCTATAGCCTAATAGTAAAGACTTTCAGCACAGTTTTTAAAATTTTATCCCTACTAGTAAAACCTTACAAAATAGAATAATTTTAGCTGGACAGTTTTTAGAAACTAAGTGTAATGGCTCATAATTTGATTTAGATATTGCTTTACATATAGCTTTAGCTATGAGATTTTAGATTTCATTTTACAGATACAGGAGTGAATCCTTTCTATACTTAGACAGTATAATTTAAAGATAGAATACCAGAACAGCTTTTTAAAACTCAATGTTATGACTCACTAGATTTATGCAACATGTTTTGCTATTCTTGATTATGATTTACAATTTTTCAGATACTCCAGCTTATGTGATTCAATTACATTTAGTATGCATCATATTATAAATTATGATGACATTGAGATATTATTTGAATTATGCATTTACCCCAACATACTCAGTACATCCTCAAAGTACTGATCCACATATATGTCTATGTGCTACATTATCTTATAATGTAGGTTTAGGTGCTCAGTTTCAGCAGCATGAGTGATTTCAAGCATCTTCACCTATATCCCGATAGTTGGTGAGTCCTCATAGTTTAGGGACTTAGTCTTTTAGTTTTTCAACTTATTAGTATAGATGATCTAGTATTTTCAGTCAATTCAAGTCAGCTAAGGGTTTATCCCTGTGACTTTTTAGTATTCATAGTAGATGCTTGTCAAACTGTTAGATTATGATTTAGACTTTCAGTATTGATTGATTAGACTCTTGAGTTTAGAATTTTCAAATACTATATTTCGACATTTTTAGCTTAGCTCGTACAAAATTCCACATTTTAGCTTGATTATATATCTATACTTCCCTATTATGAGTTTTATATTTAGTAGATGGCTTACAAGGTTAGATTAAGGCTAATCATAGTCTTGAGCACCGTGTGACATCTCAGAATCCATTTTTGGGACGTTACAAACTTGGTATCAAATCCTAAGGTTATAACAATTCTAAGGAGTTAGACAAACTGCGTTGCTAAGAGTCTTGATCATGGGTGTAAAGTGCACCATATTTATGTACAAGAGGCTATAGGACATTTATAGGAAATTATCTTTTTCTTTTATGATCTATCATGCTTACAGTATATCTATCTACTTTTAACTCGTGCTCTTGTGTGAAAATTGAATATGCCTCCTCATCAAACTAACGCCCACAGAAATGATAACCAACCACCCCAGCCTGCTGTCCCTCTGAATGAGAAAATATATTGTGCTTAATTTTGGGTTGCCTTTCAGGCGTTGGCCCAACCAATGTTCAGGTCAACTATCAGGCAGTAGTCCCACTTTAGAAAAATGGTAATTTAGTAGTAGCCAAAATCAGAGACTTCATGAGAATGAATTCGCTAGAGTTATTTAGGTCAAAATCAGGTGAGGACCCATAACTTTAATTAGATGAGGTGAAGAAAATCACCCAGATTATGCATGTTTCTGAAAAGGAGATTATAGAATTAGCATCCTATAGGTTGAAAGATGTACTGTATGATTGGGTAGTTATGTGTACGAATAGTAGAGGTGATAATGGAACTTCTATGAGTTGGCTGGTGTTTTAGGATGCTTTTCTAGACAAGTTTTTTCTGTGTAAAATAAGAGAAGCTAAGGTAGAAGAGTTTGTAAACCTGAGGCAGGGCTCAATAGTAGTGAAGGAGTATGCCTTAAGTTTAACCAGTTGTCTAACTATGCTCCTAACACGATGGATGACCCTAGGGCAAGTATGAGTAAGTTTGTTACTGGAGTATCTAGTTTGGTAGTCAAGGAGTGTAGGACTACCATGCTCATTGGGGACATGGATCTTTCTAGGTTGATAATTTATGCCCAATAGATTGTGGTAAAAAAGTTGAAAGAAAGAGAGAGGGGAAATAAGAAGGATAGAACAGGGCAGTTTAAGTATGGCCAGACAAAGTATGGAGAGGGAAATCATTCATATTTTTAGAATCATTCATCTATGCTAGCCCCATCTTCAGCCAGTGCTCCCACTCCCAAAGCTAGATAGGAATAAGGGAGTAAGACTTCTATGTCTAGATCTCAATAGTGTGAGTGAAAAGCACAGTTATCCTCCATAAGCTAAGTGTGGTAAGAATCATCATGGTGAGTGTTTGTAGGGTCAGAAAGGTTGTTATGGTTATGGTAAGTTGGGATATAGAATCAAAGAGTGTTCGCATGCTAATCAGGGAAACAAGGATGTTCGTCCCCAGACTTAGACTAATCATGCACCAGTTTCTCTAGGTCACCCAGTCCCTCCTTAGGGCACATCATCCAATACCGGTGGTGGTCAGCACGAAAATTGGTTTTATACTTTACCATCCCATCAGGAGAAAGAGGATTTACTAGATGTTGTTTTTGGTATGCTTCGTGTCTTTCATATTGATGTTTATGTGTTATTAGACCCTGGGTCAAATTTCTTTTAAATGACCCCCTAATAGCAGTGAATTTTAAAATAGGTCCTAAAAA
>NC_061121.1:68480492-68573079 GCF_002878395.1 Capsicum annuum
AAAGTTATTTCTCCAAGATTGACCTTAGATCCGGATATCATCTACTTAAAGTAAGGGAATATGATATTCCAAAGATAGCTTTTAGAACCCGTTATGGTTATTTCGGGTTTCTAGTTATGCCAATTGGTCTTACCAAGGCCTCAACAGCTTTAATGGACATGATGAACCAAGTGTTCAAATAATATTTAGACATGTTTGCCATAGTCTTTATAGATGATATTCCTTTCTATTCTCGTAGTGAGGATGATCATGCAAACCACCTTAGAATTGTGTTGCAAACTCTTAGAGATCACCAGTTATTCACCAAGTTTAGGAAATATGAATTTTGGCTAAGTTCAGTAGCTTTTCATGGTCATATTATTTCTAGTGATGGTATTTGGGTTGATCCCAAAATGATAAAAGTAGTTGAAAAATAGCCTAGACCTATTTCTCTGTCCGACCTTAGAAATTTTTAGGTTTAGTTGGTTATTATAGATGTATTGTTGAGGGTTTTTCTTCCATTACATTCCCTATGTATAGATTGACTTAGAAAAAGTTTAAGTTCCAGTGGTCAAATTCTTGTAAGAAGAGTTTTCAGGAGTTGAAGATTCGACTCACTTCAGCCTCAATTTTAGCATTACCTGATGGTACAGATGGGTTCTTTATATATTGTGATGCCTCTAAAATCATTCTGGGTTGTGTTTTGATGCAGAGAGGTGAGGTTATATCCTATGCCTCTAGATAGCTTAAGCCTCATGAGAAGAACTACTCTACCCATGACCTTGAGTTAGTTATTATTGTGTTTATATTAAAAATCTGGAGGCACTATCTTGATAGGGTGTATGTTGATGTGTTAACGGATCACAAAAGTTTGCAGTATGTTTTTACTCAAAGGTAGTTAAATCTTTATTAAAGAAGGTGGTTAGAATTGTTAAAGGATTATGATATGAGTATGTTGTATCATTCGGGCAAGGCCAATGTAGTGGCAGACGCTCTTAGTATATTATCTATGGACAATGTTGCTCATGTGGAGAATGATAAGAAAGAACTAGTTTGGGAAGTTCATTGGTTATCTAGATTGGGTGTGAGGTTTGTCGACTCAGCTGAAGGGAATGTTTGGGTCTAGAGTAGTTCTGAATCTTCTTTAGTTTTTGAAGTAAAAGAGAAGCAGGATAAGGATTCAAGTTTGGTCAAACTAAAGGGTTCAGTTAAAGAGCAAAAGGTAGAGGTTTTCTCCCAAGGGGGAGATGGTGTGTGGAGATACCAGAGTAGATTATATGTGCCATGTGTTGATGATTTGAGGCAGCGGATTATGGCAGAAGTGCATTATGTGCATTACTCTATTCATCTAGGAGCCACCAAGATGTACCGCGACTTGTGGGAAATCTATTAGTGGAGTGGTATGAAGAAAGATATAGCAGAATTTGTAACCAAGTGTGAAACTTTTCAACAGGTTAAGGTAGAGTACCAAAGGCCTGGTGGTATAGTGCAGGAATTTGGTATTCCCACTTGGAAGTAGGAAGAGGTGAATATGAAATTTGTGACTAGATTACCCTATTTGCATCATCAGCATGATTCAATATGGGTTATTATAGACAGATTGACAAAGTTAGCATATTTCTTGCTAGTTCACACATCCTACACAGCTGAAGATTTTGCTAAGCTATATATCAGAGAGTTAGTTACACTACATGGAGTTCCTTGTCTATCATCTCAGATAAGGGTACTCAGTTTACCTCTCATTTTTTGAAAGCCTTTCAGAACGGTCTTGGTACCCAATTTCATCTTAGTTTGGCTTTTTATCAAAAGGCAGATGGTCAGGCAGAGAGGACCATTTAGACCTTAGAGGATATGCTAAGGGCTTGTGTTCTTTATTTCAAATGGAGCTGCGATGACCACTTGTCGTTGATCGAGTTTGCCTACAATACTAGTTACCATTCAAGTCTTCAGATGGCCCCATTTAAATCTCTTTATGGTCGGATATATAGATCACCCGTCGGTTGGTTTGAGGTAGGTGAGGCCATTTTGATTGGGCCAGATATGGTATTTTAAGCAATGGAAAAAGTTTAGTTAATTCAAGAAATATTGAAAGCAGCTCAGCATCATCAGAAATATTATTCAGATATAAGAAGGATAGATCTTGATTTTAAATAGATGATCTTGTCTACTTGAAGGTTTCGCCCATGAAGGGGGTGGAGAGATTTGTCAAAAAGGGGAAGTTTGGTCCCCGATATATAGGCCCCTATAGGATTTTGAGTCGTGTTGGGAAGGTAGCTTATGAGATTGAGCGACCTGCAGACTTGTCATCAGTTCATCCAGTGTTCCATGTGTCCTTATTAAAGAAGTGCATGGACGATTCAACCATTATAGTCCCTCTAGAAAGTATAGGTATTCAGAATAGCCTCTTATATGAAGAAGTTCCAGTAGATATTCTTGATCATCTGATCGGTAGACTAGGGAAGAAAGAAGTTGCCTTGGTCAAAGTTCTGTGGCAAAATTAGTCCGTTAAAGGCATTACTTGGGAAGTAAAACAGACATACGTAACAAGTATCCCCATCTCTTCTACACGAACTCAGATTTAACTGAAGGTAACAATTTTCCTTAATTCAGCTCTTTTCCAAACTCAAATTCAGCTATATAGTTATCTTCATTCAAATTCATGAACTCGCAGTTTAGTTCACTCACATAATATGTTTTAGATTCAGTCACACAGCTCGTTTCAGTTGTGCATTCCAGCATATAGCCTCAATCCCTCAGTATCTATAGTTTAAATGGACACATTCAAGGACGAATGTTCCTAAGGGGGAGATATTGTGATACCCCATACTTTTTCCTAGCTCAGTTTAGCTCCTACAATGTCAAGGGCTGGTTTTGAAACTAAATAACTCTTGATACGTATAGAATTTTCAAGTTCTAGACCCACCAACGCATAGATAATTGGCTTAGCTTTCTAACAATACCAATTTTTCCTTAATTCGATACTCGGTTGAGAAGTTATGGCATTTATAGTAAAACAGTATTGCATTTTGACAAGCACCGCATCGCGCTGGAGGACGACTTCGCAATTGTCAAAATCCAGTGGAGCACCACGATTACATCATGTTGTAATGAAATTCCAGTTCCCACTCATCCTTTTTCCAGTGAGGTGATGTGATTTTAGTGCGTCATGGCAATCTCCAAAATGGGACTCGTCCTTTTTCCAGTAGCCCAGCGTGATAGTCACGCATCGCATTGATGGGTAAAGCTAGGCTCATCCTTTTTCCAGTGAGTCACTGTGATAGTGGCGTGCTGTGGGGGTGACCAAATCAAAATTTTCTAGTTTTTGAGTTAAATTTTAAAAGGGCAATTTAGTCAATTCCCAAGCCTCTAAATCATGAGTAACATAGAATTAAACCTATTCTAACCCTATTATGCTCACTTTTCATTAATTCTCTCTCTTGAAAACCCTAGAACCTCAAAACTTAACCTTCAAGAAATCAAATTTCCTCCATTCTTTTTCCAAGATATCTCAAATTTATGGTTTCGCAAATCAAGAGATTTAAGAATCATCTTCAAAAGCACAGAAAGGGATTCAAGTTCAAGCTTTCTTAGCAATTGTATCAATTAAGGTATGTGGGGTTTTTGAACAAGGATCCTCTTTCATCCTTGAGCCCAAAACAAGTTTTAATTATAAATTTACATGATTTTGTATGATTATTAATGAATTTCAAATTAGGGTTCATACCTAATATTGCTAATTGAATTATTTTGAGCTTTGAAGTGAGTTAGATGATTAATTTCAGGTTTCCTTTCGTATTTTCATTCATATTTCAGTAATTTACAGATTTTGAATTGAATTATCAATACCTTTATTATCAATCATGAATACTATTAATTTTTACATGAACTTGATGCATGGGTATTAAGCCTTAGTTGAATATTGCTATTTCAAGATTGATTATGCTATGAGCAACCTATGACTAGAGTATTTTCAAATTTTCTGATAAAGATTTGTTATTTTGATCTTATCTTAGATATGAAATCCACTCTATAGCTTTAGATCACAGTTTAAATTAACAAATATACAATTGGTTTTCATAATAAACCGTTGTACTAGATTTTAAAGTTAATTTCCAACACAATGATCATACAGATTAAAGGGAGCAGTATTTAGCACTGAGCTAGGTATGTTCACATGCCCCAGAACTATGAGCCAACGTAGGTTTAGATTATCATATTATTCCTATTTCTATATGGACAATAGATACAGATATTATCACGTAGATTATGTTATACTCCTTGGTAAGAGTATGACACCTCTGCCCAATGTGAGGTCTTCCCATAAGGAAACTAGACGTTGGACTCCATTATAGCTCACATGGTTTATGTTTATTAGAAGTACCTTCCTTACAGAAAGCATTTAAAAGAATTCCCTACAGCCTAACAGTAAAGACTTTCAGTATAGTTTTTAAAAGCATTTCCCTACTAGTAAAACCTTACAGAACAGAATAATTTTAATAGAACAACTTTTAGAAACTAAGTGTAAAGGCTCACAGTTTTATTTAGATATTGCTTTACTTATGGCTTTAGCTATGAGATTTCATATTTAAGTTTACAGATACAAAAGTGAGTCCTTTCTACAGTTAGAAAGTTTGATTTAAAGATAGAATACCAATATAGCTTTTAGAAACTAAATGTTATGACTCACTTGATTTATGTAACATGTTTTGCTATTCTTGATTATGAGTTATAGTTTTTCAAATATTCCAGCTTATGTGAGTCATTTACATTTAGCATGCATCATTTTATAAATTGTGATGACGTTGAGATATTATTTTACTTATGAATTCACCCCCATATACTCAGTACATTCTCAAAGTACTGATCCACATATACGTCTATGTGCTACATTTTCTCATAATGTAGGTTTAGGTGCACAGTTTCAGCAGCATGAGTGATTTCGAGCATCTTCACCTACATCACAACAATTGGTGAGTCCTCATAGGTTGGGGACTTTGCCTTATAATTTTTCAACTTATTAGTATATATAATTCGGTATTTTTAGACAGTTTGAGTCAGCTGGGGGTTTGTCCCAGTGACTTTCTAGCATTAGTAGTAGAGGCTTGTCAAACAGCTAGATTCTGATTCAGATTTTTAGTATCGATTGATCAGGCTCTTGAGTTTAGTATTTTTAGATATTATATTTAGACATTTTCAGCTTAGCTCATACAAAATTCCACATTTTAGATTTATCATATATCTATACTTCCCTATTATGAGTTTTAGATTTAGTAGATGGCTTACAGGGTTAGCTAAGGCTACTCGTAGTCTTGATCACTGTGTGACATCTCGGGACTTATTTTTAAGGTGAAACATGTAGCCTCTCCCTTATGATTATGGAGCGCTACACAGCCTTAAAAGAGACTTTACTTGACATGGCTTTGTGGACTCCTAAGTGACCATATACCTAAGGCTCTAATGCCAATCTAACATGACCCAAAATAGGGGCTCATCATTTCGGGCTTCTTAAGTCTGAGCCGGACCAAAGACCACCCCTAATACCCAGCCATAATTGCCCTGCACCCTATGTCAAATGAATACCTAATATATAATAAGATAGAACAATTATAATTGAAAGAAATTTAATAAATTTCATAACTACAACCAACCAAATATCCAACCAAGCATCCAAATAGTTTTCGCCCCAAAACCAATACTAATACTAAGGATGACACCAATACCGATACCACCCATGACCATAGTAGTCACAGAATGCCTCTAAAAGAAATCCTATAGCATCTAGCTGGGAAATGCCCCCAACCCTAGCAAAAACCAAAGTTCAAAAAATAAACTAAAATATGAATAGAAGACCATGGCGTGAAATGGAGTTTTTCATAGTATGGAAGCTCACTATTTTAGTTCAACAAAAAGATGCTCCCAAATCAAAGATTACTGAGCAGGAGGAGAACTATGGCCGGTTCCCATATCGTACGGGGATACAACACCCGATGATAGGTCAAAACCAAAGTAAATATCCATATGTAATCACATACATATATATATACCATGCCTGGAAAGAGAATCAGGTTTAGCACGCATTTAAAACTTTTAACCTAGAATTGTATAGCTCTTCCGTCCTAAATTCACCCATGGGATATATGGGTTTAGCTCCCCTTGGTGATAGGTCCATGGCACGTTTTAGCCACATGATCATGGAAAAACCCTACGATGACTAGTATATCTCCCAAAATATAAGTGTGACATGATGCACATGATTACCAATACCAACCTCACATCGGCAAATGTGAGTTTCAAGTTTTGCCCACCCTCAGACCACCACCTTCCACGACTTTGTTAACATATTCACCTTTAAAAAAATATTAATACCATTCACACATAATCAACCCTTTACCAAAGAGACTGATTTATTAAGCATTAACCATTGGTATCATCATACCAAAATTAGAGCTTGCCTACCTATCTATTTATGCTTACTAAAGCCATTAAACTAATTTGACTCCAAAGTTTTTGTTTAAGCCAATACCATGGACACCAAAGCCTTTTCAATCTATTTAAAACTATTTCAACCAATTTCAGTTCCATTACCTTTTTATGCAATGCAAGGATTTCAATAGTAGTCAAACTATGTGACAAAAGCATTCTCATTGGCATTTTAACGTGCATGTTGAGGGTATATAGTTTCCAATGCCAAAACCAAGTACCAATTGACTATTCCCATCCAACCAAATGTTAAAATCACAATTACAACATAAAAACCATAAGTAAAACATAGGAAAACACTATCTAACCAAGAACAACCAAAACCCCGAACATATATTCCAAAATCCAAAATAATACCACAATAATGCCATGAAAATAAGTTGTTAAAATATTCTTTTAGTTGAATTAACAATGAGAGAGGAGTAACTTTCCTTATACAACAAGGAAGACAGAGAGAAACCACCCGTTTAAAGCCTTAATTTCTTTCCTTGAAGAAAAACCTAGCCTTTCTTAAACGAAGAGCTTGAGAAGGTGATTTATCTCATGGGGTCAAAAGAATTTATTCAGGGAAATATCCAAAATACCCCTAACTTAAAGTATAGAAATTTTTGCAAGTGGGTATAGTTTGAACCCCTCACTTGTACCCATATCATATGAGTGGTACCTTCAACTCGTACCTTGATCAAAGAGTTGGACATCATATTTTGTCCAACATATGACTCCTTAGCCTAACTCATACCATCACCTTATGACAAGTGCCACTCTTCAAGTCGTACCCTAAGTAGAAACATCTAGGTTAGACACTGGACAATATACAAATGGACCCTACCTCTCGTATCATGTACATTTGACTTATAAAAAGTCTTCTTATACCAAGAATAGAACTTGATCAACATCATACTGACCAACATATGACTACAGTCCCAAGACCTGTACCTACACGATCGACTAGTATGGTGAGTTTCATGATCAATAAAAGGCTCAAACTCATAAAATCTTGTAAGGGCCAGAACCCAGGGTGTTTGATGCAGTCACAGTTCAATCTCCAAAAAATATGGATTGGCCAATTCTACCTAAAATTGGCTCACTATTTGGGTAAAGATTTCAAATTTCAATTATACATACAATCAAATCATAATTTCCAACCTATTCTTACATAATGCAATACTAATACCGTAATAAACCTCAATCTAATAGAAAGCTAAGACTATCCGATCTGTACGCCGATAAATGCTCAAGAAAGTGCACTAAACTAGAGATTTTTGCCTCCTAGAAGCCTCCACAAGATACCAAACTACCAAAACAAGGATCTACATATTAATACAAGAATAATGATACCCATATTGCATAGAATTTCTATGGATCTAAAATTGGGCCAAAAATCTAGTGTCGGGCCCTTGTAGAAACACATCTTTGAAACCATCATAACGTCGCTCTAGGCTCAAGGATCATTTATGTAACACCCCTTATTCAAGTACGTGTATCGGCGTATTCAAGTACGTGTATTGGTCTTATTTATATGGAATTAATTTTTTTATTTTGTTTATACCGAAATTTGCTCATCTATGGTTCCATGCGAAGGTTATTAAATAAGCTTTCCAACAATATAAAGATTTCCAAAAACAGAGAGGTTTCGGATATAATCGAGCACGTTTGAAACTATAAAACGGTGGCCGGGATATTTGGGAATAGTAAATGTGCAGGAAAATTTCCTACACACAAACTACTGAGGCCAGCTGAATTTTTGGGTCAACTTCAAATGATCATGACTCCCTTAATATAATGAACTGGGAGAGCTGCAACCTATTAAAAGAAAGATCTTTGAGTCTTCTTTCCAATTCAATTGGTTTCATCCAAATCCAACGTCTGAGTAAGGAGTTATACTCATTTTACTTCATCCTATCAAAATAGCTTTTTAGGGTCAACTTCAAACAACTATAACTCCTTGTACAGGACAAAATGGGTGGCCTACTTTATATGAAATGAAATCCCTTTGAATTATCCTTCCAACGATACCAATTTCATCCAAATCCAATATCGGAGCAATGAGTTATGGTCGATCTACTTTAGTTTATAAAAACAGCCCACCAAAGGACAGATTTGACATTATTTAAATTTTAAAGGCATTTTAGTCATTTTCTATTATATTATGGACGGGAATATGTGTATATATACATGTATATGAGTTCAAAAACTCATTTTCATCATCAATCACTGAGAAAGAACAAACCCTAGCCAAATTTGACCTTTAAATTACTTTTGATTCAACCGTAGAAATTCCAAAATAATTTGGTAACTGGATTTGTCATCTCGAGAGCTTCGAATGGCACCTATTATTTGTGCAAACAGGATTCCATAATCAAGAGGAGAATTCTAGGGTATGAATATTGTTTGCCTTTGTTCTTTTCCATATGTATGTGTGTGATAGAGGATTATATGTATTGTTTGTTATTGAAAGGTGATGAAAATAGGGTTATGGACTATTTTGCATAGTTTGGTTGTATTGAATTGTGGAAGGTGGATATGGTAATTGATTTATGGAAGGTGGATATGGTGATATACTATTGAATTGATGATTATTTATATTTATGGCTCAATTTGGTTTAATGGATTGGTTGGAAGGATAAATAAATCCAAACTTGATATTGGAGGAGGTTGTATTAATATGCATGGCATATGAATGTAATTGGAGTATAAGAGGGTTAAAGTGACTCCCTTTATGGTGTAATTAAGGCTTACTACTTAACCACTAGTTTGGTGAATTCAAATAATTGAATTGTGACATTTGGTCGCTAATACTAGATTGCTATATATGTTTATTGTAGATAAGTAATCTGAAAAGACGGGAAGTCCATTTGGGACTAGTATTGAAGGTTGACAGTCAGGTATGTAAAGCATACTCTATACCATATCTTTGGCATGAAAGTGAACAATTGTTCTATTAAGAAAGTTTCCAAAGTTATTCAATAACATGTGATCCATAATGGTTTTGTATGATGTCCTACATTTCCAATGAACTTGTTTCCATCCTACAAGATATCAAGACATTCCAATACTTACTTGTTTTCCAAATCTTACATGTTTATTGCACTATTGAATGTCAGAAGGTATCCGGTTACGCATATAAGATCCATTTGCTATTAATGACTCCAAAACATTTCATTGATATACCAATAAGTTCCTACTTCATTGTTATGACATTGATGACTCCAAAACACTTCATTGATGTGCCAATGAGTTCTTACTTCATTGTTATTGCACTGATGGTCTATTTATATGTCTCTTATTGATGTATCATTGTTTCAAAGTATCAAAATGCGGTGGCGACCGAAATAACAATATCAAAGATTAATTGAACTAAGTGATCAAAGTTCTTTCTTATCGGGTGGTATCCCATGGGCATAAGCCTATTATGGGTCGATCCCTATTTATGTGTTTATGGGTGGTATCCCAGGGGCATAAGCCTATCATGGGTCGATCCCAGTTGATATGTACTGGAGGCAGCCTAATGGTCACAGTACAGTACAGTAATGATTACAAAGATGATAAGAATGAAGGTAAAGTGATTGAATAAATATAATGTACAGGTTATCACAAGTTCTAGTAAGTGTGGTCCACTCCTATTACGATTTATTCACTTGTTTCTGATTTCTATTGAGCTCCTATATCATATGTGATTATCTACAGCTTTACATACTCAGTACATATTTCATACTGACGTCCCCCACGGGGGACCTGCGTTTTATGCTGCAGGCACAGGTACCTCAGCTCATACACCGCACAAGTAAGAGCCAGGATATCCAGCTGCTTTTGGTGAGCTCCAATTTGCTTTGGGGATTCCATGTCATATTCAGTCACTTTTGGTATTGTATAGAAGTTACTTATATGGCGGGGTGTGTCCCGACCTTAGTTAAACTCTATGCATTATTTAGAGGCTTTGTAGACCTAATGTACAGTCAAGGCGGCGTTTTGTTAATTGACATGATGGCTCCAATGGCCAAGTATTGTATATACATATATATGTGTGCTCGAGCTTATACAAGTGATTATTTCCTTTTATATGCAATATGATGCTGTCCGAATTTTGGGTTGTCATAGAGGTATGCATGGGAAGTATAAGGTTATGAGCTGGTTCTCCCGGGCCTCCTCGATTACGGGTGACAGTCCGCCCCAATAGGATTTGAGGCGTGACAATTTACCCTCAATAATTGAGAAATTCTGAGCTAAAACAATTTTAGAATCAACCTATGAAAGAACTATGGATTTAAGATTAAATAGGAGAAATAATTGAGAAATTAGATGGAAACTTATGAAAATCAAATGGGAAACGGTTCCAACTCACCTTAAACCCCCAATGGTAACTTTATCTCTATCTCCCTAACTCTTTAGGTCTTTGATCGAGTTGTAGCTTGATAATAATGAGAAAAAAATGAGTGAAGGTTGAAATAAATGCCCTAGTGGATTCTATTTAAGTGGTTATTGAACTGCTTAAGCGATCTTCTCTTAAGTAGCCTAGAGTTTCTTAAGCGACTCATGCTCCGGCTAACCTCTTTTTATGCAGACAATATGTTGTTTACACAACATCGAATTATCCATTCTGGCCTTCACCAAAGTGGTTAGGCGAGGACTTATTTTAGCTGCTAAAGAGGTCA
Source organism: Capsicum annuum (assembly GCF_002878395.1). Lineage (NCBI taxonomy): Eukaryota > Viridiplantae > Streptophyta > Magnoliopsida > Solanales > Solanaceae > Capsicum > Capsicum annuum. Next base: position 68,491,604 of record NC_061121.1, read on the forward strand.
CTTCGTCTCTTGCTGCTAAAGCATGGTTGCTTAAGCGACCATGCTTAAATGGTTGCACCATCTAAGTCCATGAACTAATAGAAACTTGGTTTTTTCCAAGTTCCTATCGAATCCTATGTATGTAAATAAGTTATACTACATAATCAAATTCAAAATTTCAAATTCAAAAGAGCCATTAAAATTTCAATTTGGGGTTGTTGCGATGAAATATAGGTCCTACACTAGCCATTTTAACCAAAATTTAACCAATATCCTATAATGAGTCTGGATGCCTTGGGACCTAAACTAAAGGTCCCACTATCCTAAAATTGATAATCCAAACCTGATGGAACTATTGGATCTAGCATACAAGGTTGTTAACTTGAAGTTTAGGCCCAATAGCCTATCCTTAACAATGGAAACTTCAAAATAGGGAAATGGCTAAAAAAAACTAAATAAACTACCTGGTAACTAAACTATCAGCTCCAGCAAGTCATGAATGACTTAGGGAAACTGTATGAATGCTTTAAATGGAAAACATGTGTGAAAGTGTAGAGAATAACCTGGATGGTCATTACAGAGAGTAGAGGGGATAGTATATGGAAAATAACTGTCAATTACATCAGGGAGAGGTATTGGGTATCTTGAGAGGTTGATCTTTCTTGTGGTGGAAGAAATAAGTAAAAATGAAGGTAGAGACTAATAAGGTCGTTTATTCAAAGTTTGTTGAGATCAAGAATGATAAATAAAAGTAGAACCATGGGGACGAGTATAAGTTATCTAGGAAAGAGGCTAATTTAACGGTTACGTTGGCCAAAATAGTAGATTTCAAGAGCTTGTATATTGATTTAGCATATAAAGGTATAGATAATAAATTGAATAGGCTGGCAAGGAATAAGGAGTTGAGGGATCATGACCTTGACCAAGTTAAGTACATCAAGGAAGAGGACAGAAAAGTGTTGGTAGTGGATGCCTATATTAAGAGGCATTGACAATCCTATTTTCATAGATTTTTTATGCATGAGGGGAACAAAGGTTTTTTTCCTGGGGGACTTGGAGCACTTAAAAATGTGCCATAATTATGGTTTTTATTGGGATATCAAGGTTGAGGAGGTCAAGGGTGATATTCATATAATGAGAAAAAGGTCAAATGACTAGGCCATATGAGATTCTAGTGGATTTTTGGAAGAGCACTAGTGGTGAAGGTATGAAGTGGCTGATAAGGTTACTTAACATCATTTTTGGGATTGTAAAAATGCCTAAATATTAAAGATGGAGTACTATTATTCCATTGTATATGAAAAGAGGGATATTTAGAGTTGCAATAAATAATGGGGTATCAAGTTATTGAGTCATACTATGAAGGTTTGAAAAGAGTAGTAGAGTTGAGGTTGAGGAGGATGATGACTATTTTTAAGAATTAGTTTGGTTTTATTGTTGTTCGCCCAACTACTAAGGCCATTAACCCTGTAAGGAGGTTAGTGGAGTATTTTAGGGAGAGAAGGAAGTACTTGCACATGGTGTTCATTGAGCTTGAGAAGAAATATAATAAAAATATTAGGGAGATTCTATGCAGGTGCTTAGAAGCTAGACATTCTCATGGCATACATTAGGTTGATTCAGTATATGTACGATAGAGAAAGGACTTATATGAGGATGGTAGAAGGAGATTCAGAGCAGTTTTCTATTTTGACAGTGTTGTATCAGGGATCGACTTTTAGCTTATTTTTACTTACCTTGGTAATGGATGTTTTGATGCAGCATATTTAAGGGGGTTTCTTGGTGTATGTTATTTGCTGGCAATGTTGTGCTAATTGTCGAGATATGGAAATAATTTAATGATTAGTTGTAGGTTTGGAAATAGACCCTAGAGTTTAAAGGGTAAAGGTTGAGCAGGACTAAGGCTATTTGGAAGAGGGATAGTTTCAAGTATTTTAGGTCTATGATATAGGAGAATGGAGAGATTGACAAGGATGTCATACACCATATTGGAGTAGGGTGGTGAAAGTGGAGGTTCACTTTAAGAATCTTGTGTGATAAGACGGTGCCTCCTATGCTGAAAGGTAAGTTCTACAAAGTGGCATCCAATCATCTATGTTGTATTAAGAGGAGAATGTCCAGTTAAGAACTCTCACATCCAAAGATTGAAGCTGATAGAGATGAGGATGTTGAGATGGAAGTTTGGACTTACCAAGAGAGATAAGGTTAGAAATAAGGTTATTCAAGAAAAGGTAGGAGTGTATTCAATGGAAAGTGAGGTTGTGATGGTTTGGGCATGTGATGAGGAGGTACACCGATGTGCCATGGAAACATGGCACATTCAATGCTTAGAATGGTGAAATTATGCATTGACTTAGGTTGTTTTGTTGGATATGATATAGATTTTATGTGTTTTATAGGGAAACTAGGTCGGAAGTGGCTTGGACTAAAAAATAGAAGAAAATGCTCTCAAAAAGTGAAGTACTGGTCAGTCTACAAGTCAAAAAGTCACCATACTACTCGTAGCCCAAATTATAAGGATAATAGTGGCAAAAGCTAAGATGAGGAACTAAGTAGAGAAAGGTTACAAGTCATAAGAACTAACTGCGACTTATAGTGAGAAGTAAAACAGTGACCAGTGTCTAAAGGCTTCATGATTAATGCTCTAGTGGTTGTGAGTGAACACCACGAGTAATAATGTCTGAGTACGACTAATGGTAAGGATTCAAAAATACAACAGACTTAAGTTCTCTAAATATGAAAAGCTATTGCAGTGAATGCGATTAGCAGCATATGACTCGTAATATGACTACATGAGTCATAACCACTAAAGACAAAAATAGAAGCTACGACAACAAGCAGCGAGTCGTAACGAGACCTAATGACTTATTTTCGGAGGCTTAACCACTACCAACTTAATTTTCCTATTCCATTCTAATTAGGATTCTTGTGTTATTTTGAGATACTATAAATAACCTAGGGTTATTTTTATTATTATGTTACACACTTTTTTACAATTGTCTTAATACTTTCACATACTTTGAGCATTGAAACAATTGTTCTTGAGTTTTTGGTTTTGTATTCAAATGGAGATTTTGGATTTTACTTTTTAATTTTTGTGCAATTAATTATATGTCTTCTTTATTAATTTTCATGGATTGTTGCATAAGAATGATCATCTAACTTTCTTGACTAGATTTATGGGAACCCTAGTGGATTAACGACATAAAGGAAGTGGGAGATTCATCAACTTTATTGTAACTGTGTGTATTGCAATCTTCTTCATATTCATTGAATCCCAAGCTAGTGCAGAAACTTGGGAATATCTTGTATTCGATAACATACTTACAAGGGAGTTTAAGATTGCAAAAAAAAGGTTACGAAAGTAATTTGAGGCTATCAACCCTCATCTAATCAACTCGAGACTCAAAATGTGAGAGTTGTACTAAGGTAACAAACAAAGGACAGTAAGGTAATACCCCAAGACTCAAAAGGTAAAGTGTGAGATTTATCAACTCGTTCACAAGATGGTTGATAATACACAACTTATCAACTTTTCATGGAGAGCAGTGGGTTAGGTGAATTGAACACAAGAAACTTATAGAGTTAAGAAACCAGGGGAAGCACAGTCCTAGTGTTCATCTTATACTATTTACAATCTTAAGTACTCAAGCCCAGTTACTTGTTACTATTGACTTCCAAATACCCCCATTTACTTTTTCGCTCTGCCCGTGCTTTCATTAAGTTTGAGACATAATTCCACTTATTCCTTATGGGTTTGAACCCAACCTAGTTTGGGTATTGTATATGACATCAATCACAACATACTTCTTTGGAGGTTAGTTTTTGGTAAACATCAAATTTTGCCGACATTGTTAGGGAATATATTGCTGAGTTATTAATTGGATTTTTTGAAGTTATGGGTTTTTATTTTCCATTTTTTAGTTGGGCATACAGTTGTGTATGCCTAGAACTTGGATTGAAGGAAATCCCTTACTCCCTATTGATCTTGAGCCTAAAATAAATCTACAAACACCGAGAAGAATGACAGATCATGCTTGTTATGATGTACAAGAAAGGGTTCGAGATGACCCTCTTGCTATACCTCCCTCTGCTCTAGGTGATTTAAAGAATGTTTCTAATAGAGATACAGAGTCGATGTTAGTATAGGCAGCTAAACAATAGAGAATAGTGGCTAAGGAGGCCCAATTGGCTCAGCAGATAATGCTAACCAGGTCAAGACCTGTAGCTAATCATCGAGTAGCACTCGATGGTGATCATTATAGAGCATGAGGTGGAAGATATCGAGTGATTATTGCCTATCAATATCTAGCTCCATATGATGAAGATGAAGATATGGGATATGTTGAGCCCGCTGAGACAAGAGCCATTATTTCTCCTTCTTTACCCCCAAATTTTAAGTTCCATATCAATAGTGCAATGATACAGCTGCTGAATTTTAAAGGTATATTCTTAGGGTTTTCAACAGATGATACGAACATGCATCTTGCTAATTTTATTAGGATTTGCACTTTGTATACCATCCTAGGGGATGTTTAGGAAGTATGGAGTTGCGGCTGTTCCCATTCTTGTTTACCGGAGAAGCATTATTGTTGTTGGGGGAACTTCCTAGAGGATCAATCATGACCTAGAACGAGTCGCATAGATAATTTTTTAATCAATTTTTTCCTACTTTTAGGATGTTGCGGCTAAAAGATAAATTTACAACTTTTAGTAGTTGCCTGTAGAGTCCATGTATGAGGCATGGTTTTAGTTCAAAAAGAAGTTGAGAATGCTACCTAATCAATGGATTCCAGGGTAAAATTTTCTTAAGATATTTTATAGATCACTTAATATCAACTCTAGGTCAATGGCAGATACTATATTTGGAGGCGCATTTATGCATCTACATTAGGATTTGGAGCAACAAATGCTAGATAATATATTTTTCACTAACTGAGGATGGTACACTCGGAGGATGATATAGGTGTTCGTATATGCCATTAGATCCACTAGTGAGAACAAAGTTGGTAATGATTCAGTATCACAAGAAGTTGTACAACTCAGAATGAATATTGCCTTGCTTACAAAATAATTTGCAACAATGACAGCAAAAAAGGTGAACGTAATTGGGGCATCGGGATCTACTTTCAAGGATTATGAGTTTGATATGGATGAGGAATCAAAGTATCTGGATCTAGAAGTGGTGCGTCTCTGAGCCAAAGAGCAAGGAAACCAAGGTCGAAACTACTATGGCAACAGAGATAAACTAGAGAGTGAGATGGTGATTGGAGGTACAAAAAAAGACAATAAAGAGAAGAGTGACAGATATGTTCCATTGAGTAGCCATGATACCGAGTCAAAAATACAAGAAATGTTATCGAAGTTAGTAAAAGGCCAAGAAAGTCAGGAAAGCTACCTTAAGGAGATTAAGGTGGACATATCAGGGACGAATCAGAAAGTTGAATCGCATGTCACCGTGATCAAATAACTGGAGCAGCATTTTGGCCAAATATCAATGAAATACCCCTGATTTTAGCCCTTAAAAATCTCTTAAGCTTGAGCTCACTGCCTTGGTAATGAATCACCCTACGAGTCATAAGGTGTCGTGATGGGTCAGGTGACCCTAGTCATAAGGTGTCTTAGTAGGTTTGGCCTAAGACATTGTCTTTATTACAACTTAAAGACACAAGTCATAAAGACTCATAATGAGCTATAGTGATTAAATCATAGGATGTCCAGTGTGCATCCAATTTCATATATCTCTGACTAAGATTTGGATCCTATGAGTCATAGGGTCACGTGATAATTTGGTTGACTAAGTCACAAGGACAACAATAGTGGGGGTCCTAGAGACTATTTTGGTTACGACTTATGGTGATGAGTCGTAAGGTGTGGTTACATGTTGATGGATGACTCGTAGCCAAGGGCAACTCTTTTTCAGCTTTTAAGTTGAGGTAACTTTGGACATTTCTCACTTCAACCTTTTTGACCCCATGACTTAAAACTATACTTTGGACTTTATTAGCCTATTATTCTCTATCAAATACTCTCTAAAATTCGCTATTCAAGTTAAATCTCGGATTCCAAGAGAGGTAGTCATCTAGGTTTCTAAGGGTTCTTTCTTCCCCAAATTTCTTAGTATATGAGGCATGTCTCTCTTTACCTATACTTGTATTTTCTTAATAGCATAATTTGGATAAGGTTTATATGGTTTTGATGGTTGGGTTTTGAATGTAAATTGTTTAAATGCTTCTCCTATGATATTTATGAAATTATTTTTCTTAAATTAATGGTTGGATAATTCTTTGGAGTGCATGGGGATGGTGGATGGCCATGGGTACAATGGAATCCCTAAATTGGTCAACCATGGATAATAGGGGTCCAAGGGAATCCCCAAATAAATTGGTTTGGTGTGGAAATAGGTAAAAACCTCAACCCACTTGACTAACTAATTTTTGAATATGCATTATCACTTGGTTTGATTTATTTCTTGACATTAATGAATGTCTTAATTGGTTAATTGGATGACAATGGTCTTAAAAACCTTGCAGGGTACATGGGAACCCCATAAATGATTTTTATAATCGATCTTTGGGGTACAAGGGAATCCCTAAGTGTTGGCTTAATGGCATTGCTTTCAAGCTATAGTCGGTATGACGATACCACTTAGTTATGCCTTAATAATTGACACCTATAATTGGTGGTTGGGTTATGTGATAAATGTTTTAATTAGGCAATAATGATGGTTTTGTTAGCTATCTATGAAGGTGTAAGTCTAAAGGACTGACACTAGAAACCCATGTTTAACGACATGAGGGTTGGTCTTAATAACCACATACTTGTGGGGTATAAGGGAATCCCCCAAGTGCACATTCCTAAATAAGTATCATGGAGGGTTAAAGGTATAAGAGAATTCCTGGTCATCTATGATATCTCTAATTCATGCAGCTAACATGCACTAGGGCCCTTCCAGGGGGGTAACACTAGACCCATATAGCATATGGGTGGATTTATGATGGTAATGCTTCACAACCAAGGTTAACATTTTTGAAATCTACGCTATGACTTTTTCCCTACCCCAATATGTGATATTATGTATACATATATGTACTTTATATGCTATAATGCATTGGATGTTATACTGGTTTTGAACTATTAGCATGACATTACTTTATTCCCTTATCCTTAAGTGTCATGCTAGAGCTCCAATTGCTAACAATCTTAAGACGTTGTATCCCCATACGATGTAGGAACAGGCCATACTTCTACATCTCCTGCTCAGTGACTTGGATTTGGGATCAGCTAGTGAGTCAGATTGAAGTGCTGAGCTTTAATACTTTGGAAGACCCTATTTTATGATCATAGTTTCCTTTACATCTTGACTATTCCTTTGTATTTGTTTTTTGGCTATTGTCGGGGGACATGTCCCAACATTTATTAGTATTCAATTTTGGTTCATTATTTAAAAGGCTTTAATTGGACTACTGTGGTTATTAGGCGGTGTAGGTCAGTTGTTTTGTCAGACATCGGTGATTTGTCATGGACATGCGTTTAGACTTTCTTAAGCTATTCCACACTATCTTGTTATATGTATGGAATTCATCCAACTTTGATCTTCGGTCCATGAGGGACTTGAGATACCCAACATGGACATGAGGTTATTTAGGTCGTGTCAGATTAGTATCAGAGCCTACGTTTGGTATCATTGGGTGTCCAATAAAGTCGTGTCATATAGAGTTTTATTTATGGTTGTGTAATGCACCACACTTATAAGGGAGAGGATATGAAGCATTTAGGAATTTTTCCCTTTCTTATTGTTCCATTCTCGGGCTATAGAGTCTAAGGTCTTAAACTCTCTCCTAAATCTTCTTTTGTTTGCCTTTCAAATCATACCCTCTTGATGATCTGAAGCTCAAGGAAACTCATCTATCCCACTCAAGGATGATGTGGATGAACCTCGCCCAACTTATGGGGTAAAGACCTGGTCAAGGGTTGCTGCTTCTGATTTCCCCCGTGGAGATCCACCGATCTCTAATAACCCTACTTTGAAAGACAGCACTCGTGCTCAGTCAGCTCATGGAGATATTACCAATGCCTCATTTTGACATTCTATTTATTTGTTGATCTAGATAGTAGCCTCTCTGTCATGCCAGTTTGGTTTTACTAGTATGAGAAAGAAAAAGGTAAGGGACAAAAATAGGGAGAGCAAGAAGTCCTAATATTCAAATCAGGGGAGTGGTAAAAAAAACAGTGGTTTATATGGTAGACAGTGGTCTGAGCAAGGGAATCTAGATAGTTCCCATGTGATTATTAGTGTCCCTTATTCTCAGTCTTCTGGTGAATTTCATTTTTCGGCTGGTAGGGCTTGGCCAGCCCAACCCTATCCTACCTATTAGTTTTGTCATTGATTGTACCACAGTTATTCATATAAAGAGAGGAATCGGTGTTTTATCGTATCTTAGAGCTCAGAGATTAATTTCCAAGGGGTGTCTTTATCAATCGATCTGGGTTAAAGATTCAAATTTGGAGGACTTTCCTTACAATTTGTTTTCGTGGTTAGTGGTTTTCCTGAGGTTTTCCCTAGTGACCCTCCTGGTATCCCTTCTGATGGGGAAATCATTTTCGGTATTGACCTTTTTTTTTATACTCATCTTATCTCTATCCCTCTTTATAGAATGACTCCACTAAGTTGAAGAAGCTTAAGGAATAGTTGAAAGATCCTTTTAATAAGATTTTTCTCCACCCTAGTGTTTCTTTGGGGAGTGCTTCTGTGTTTTTCATACATGAGAAATATGGGACTCTTCAGAGATGTTTAGGCCATCAATAGTGGGATAAAGGGGGTTAGGGAGACCTCTCCATTAGGTGGACATTGTGGGATTTAGTGGTACATGATGGTCGTAATAGAAATTAAGATTAAACCATAGATGTTGATTTTAGTGAAATAAGTATTTTAGCTTGAGGATAGCAATACAAGATTTATGGGAGAAAATTTAGCAAGCTTGATAAGGTGGGCAAAAGAGATGAGGTTGATGACTTAGGGGATACTGGAATGGGAAAGTTATGATATATAGGCTGGAGGTCTGAGTTTAACTAATGGATTGGGGGCTAAGTTATTGGATGGGTTAGGGAATGCAGTTTGTAAGACTATGCCGAACCCCAGTTAGCATCTGGATAGATGAGGGTTTAAGTATAATGGAGACAAGTGCCCCTAGTATATTTACATCGTGATACCTCTTAGAGTAGAGTATTGTTCTTATAGGTGTAGTTAGATGGAAATCTAGGACTAATTTTAAATGTTCTTCTAAAAGTGGACTTCAGGGAAAGTAGGGGTGAATTTACTGTTATTCTCCTATTTTGGTTAAGAGAGGAGCGATTTTCTCATATTTTGGTTAAGAGGGAACTCTACTAGTGTTGCACGCATTCTAATAGTGTTTATGCCTAGGGCCCATACTCTACATACCGCATTTGTCCATACTCCAGCACCTGAACCAAAGGCACTAATGGTTCTTAGAAATTTGAGCTTCCAGTCACTCAAGCTCTATGTCATGATGCTCATGATCCATACATTCATGTCTCACGTTATTCCTAGTTCCAAGAAATAATGGTTTCAAGAAGAAATCCTCGCCTTGTTCCCTAAATATGAATCTTGTATTTATGTTATATTACCCATGATATATGCAGTTGTGTTTCTCTCAGTTCCCAGTCCTAAGAACTCATGTTATGATATCTTTATGTCAAAATGATCCTCCATTTATAACCTAGGTGGTTGCTATGAAGTACCTTGTGCCTATTGTACTGTGCCTTATTTTACAAGTATCACTTTAAGTAGTATGAGTAGTTGAGAAGTAAACCCCCCCCCCCATCTTTGATGCTCGTACTTTAGTACCTCAATGACCCTTCTTATGCTAGGGTTGTAGTGGTTGTCGAAGCATATTAATGTTTTTGATGAGGGAGTAGATTTTCATTATTATAAAGATTTTAGGGTAACTACTAGGTCTAAAGTTATAGATAAGGAAGGAAGAGTAAGGTTAACCTTTGTTATGTGAATAGTAAAGAGAGAGACATGTGGTGAAATCTATTTTAATAGTGATTAAAGTTTCTAGCTTTTAGGTAGGATATTCGTGAAGTGGGGTAGAAAGGCAGGCTTAAATATTGGGGTTGATAGATACACAAATTATTATGTTATGTGATTAGTACTACCTGGCTAGGGCCTGAGATTACTTGATTATTGTGATAATATCAAGTAGTACTATTAGAGTGGTGGAAAGTATAGGGTCTCATGGCTCACACTGACACTTTTAACTCTGAATTAAGCTTAACATAGGAGGGAGGTATGGCAAATTCTCAGGTCTCACAGTTATATGTTTCGCAGGGGAGTTTGGAGGTTGAAATGTTGGAGTGTTGTTTTCCGAGTTTAAAACTGAGTGGACAGTGTGGTCATAATTTAGGGTTACTAGATGTATTGTTTGGGAGGCAGGAGCTATATGGGAATCTAGAGAGGATATAAATCAAAGTATCCATTCTTATTTTTCACTCTGGATAATCGTGCTTAAGGTATGTGTTATTCTTAACATCTTTGTTTTCTAACTTTGTTAAAAGAAAGAGTGATTTCCTTGGCATCTTTATTTTCTGAGATTGTTAAAGGTAAGAGTAGAGGAACTTGGAGTCAAATTATGTTGGGAATTACCTTGACCCATCATTCGAGGATGAATGATCCAAGTAGGGGAGTATTGAAATGTCCTAGATTCTGGCCATTAAAAATCACTTGAGCTTTGAGCTCACTACATCAGTAATGACTCACCCGATGAGTCGTACGGTATTGCGATGGATCAGGTGACCCTAGTCATAAGGTGTCGAGTAGGTTTTACCTAAGACACTATCTTTATGACAACATGAAGACATAAGTAGTAAAGACTCATAATGAGTCCTATTGATCAAAACATAAGATATCCAGTTCTCACCCAATTTGGTACTGCTCTAACTATGAGTTGGACCCTACGAGTTATAGGGCCATGTGAAGAATTAGTTGACTGAGTTCTAAGGACAACAGTAAGAGGGGGTCATGGAGACTATTTTTTTATGACTCATGGTGTGGCTATAAGTCGATGGGTGCAGTTATGAGTCGATGGGTGACTCGTAGCCAAGGGCGACACTCTTTTAGCTTTTAAGTTGAGGGCACTTTGGACATTTCCCCACTTTAACCCTTTTGACCCCATGACTTAAAACCATCTTTCGGACTTAATCAGCCTACTATTCTCAATCAAATACTCCTAAATACACTCCAAAATTCTCCATTCAAGTTAAAGATAGGGTTCCAAGAGAGGTGGTCATCTAGGGTTACAAGGGTGCTTTCATCCCAAATTTCTTAGTATATGAGGCATGTCTCTCTTCCCATATACTTTTTATTTTCTAAATGGCATGATTTAGAAAAGGTCTATATGGTTTTGATTGTTAAGGGTTGAGGGTTTTATAATTAAATTGTTTAAATGCTTCTCCTATGATATTTATGAAATTATTTTGCTTAAATTGGCGGTTGGTAAATGCTTTGGGGTGCATGGGTATGGTGGATGGACATGGGTACAATGGAATTCCTAAATTGGTCAACCATTGATAATGGGGGTACGAAGGAATCCCCAAATAAGCTGGTTTGGTATGGAAATTGGCAACAACCCCAACCCACTTGCATAACTAGTTTTCGAATATGCATCATTACTTCATTTGATTTATTTCTTGAAATTAATGCATGGCTTAATTGGTTAATTGGGTGACAATGGTCTTAAAAACCTTGTGGGGTACATGTGATTTTTATAATAAAGTCTATGGGGTACACAGGAATCCCTAAGTTTTGTCTTAATGACATTGCTTGCAAGCTATAGTCAGTAAGACGATACCACTTAAGCATGCCTTAATAATTGACTCCTTGAATTGATGGTTAGGTTATGTGATAAATGTGTTAATTGGGAAATAATAAGGGTTTTGTTAGCTAACTGTGAAGGTGTAAGTTCGAAGGATTGATACTGGCAACTCGTGTTTGCCGACATAAGAGTCGGTCTTAATGACCATTTACTTGTGGCATATAAGGGAATCCCCTAAGTGTACATTCGTATACATGTATCATCGAGGGTGAAGGGTACAAGGGAATACCCAGTCATCTATGATATCTCTAGTTTATGTGGCTAATAAACACTGAGGCCTATCTAAGGGGTAACACTAGACCCATAAAGCCCGTGAGTGGATTTATGATGGTAATGCTTCACAACCCAGGTTAAGGTTTTTGAAGTTCGTGCTAAGCCTTGTTCCCTACCCCAGCATGTGATATTTTGTATACATATATGTAACTCATATGATATAATGCATTGGATAATGTACTGGTTTTGAAATGTTATCATGGCATTATTTTATTCCTCTATCCCTGAGTTTCATGCTAGCACTCCAACCGCTAATTGTCTTCGAATGTTGTATCCCCATATGATGCAGGAATTGGCCATACCTCCATATCACCTATTCAAAAACTTGGATTTCGGATTATATAGCGAGTCAGATTGAAGTGGTGAGCTTCTATACGTCCAAAGAACCTATTTCATGATTATGGTTTCCTTTACGTCTTGACTATTCCTTTGGATTTAGTTTTTGGCTATTGTCGGGGCATGTCCCAATATTTTCTTTGTATTCAATTTTGGTTAATTATTTATATGGATTTGTTTGTACTACTGTGGTATTTGGCGGTGTCGTTCGGTCGTTTGGCCGGATGTCAGTGGTTGGTCATAGACATGCATTTAAACCTTCTTAAGCTATTGCACGCTATCTTATTATATGGTTGGAATCCATCCGATTTTGGGGTGTGTTGTGTTTGGGTTGGTCTGGTGCAGGTAGTGATCTCTGATCCACGTGGGACTTGAGATACCCAACATGGCCAGTCCTTGATTTACGTCGTGTCAGTCGGCCACATTGAATCAAAGGCAGTCTGGCAATATTCCTAGTAATAAAGTGCAAAATTCAAAATACGATAGCCATTGTCATGCCATTACCACTCAGAGTGGTAAGACCACCATGGATCTGACATGACCCAATACCGGGCCATGTCATATGGCCACTTGAAGCACACATGTATCATAGGTCGCCCCGTACCTAACCTATCCATCAACAACAATCCACAAGGGTCGGATAAAATCAAACCATAATAATAAGATAACAGAAATGGGACTATGCGTCAAGGCTCAACAAGTCCAACTTTTTCATACTTATCAACACACTTGCACAATATGACCAAGTCCACAGTCATCCACAACACCTCTATACAAACCAAAGTTTACAAATGTATACATCAGGACAAGAGCCCGACTATATCCAAACCAAGACAAAATAAACTAAGTCAAAAGATAGGAGACCAAGAATGAATGTCTTCAAAAAAGAAAGCTCACGACTCCAAAGTCAATACATAAACCACTTCATTTACCTAATTACTGCATAGGAAGAGGAGAAGATGCTCTAACCCCTACGTTGCATGGGGACATAGCATCCGGAGATGGTTAGCGGTTAGAATGCTAGCATGTAACTCAAGGATAACTGATAAAATAGAATCATCAATCATTTAAAAGGTAATATATATATATATATATATATATATAATGTTCAATCATATACATAACCTTATCCATACACATAGGAATTTTACATGCAAATCAAGGGACCAAGTCTTAACAACGTACTTGAACATAGACCCATACACATAAACATACACAACATGCCCATATTATGCCACAACAGAGACAAGACTTAGCATGCATTCTCAATACACTTATTTCCATGTCATGAGGTAGACAACTCCAACCTGTCATACATATAGATCCAATAATTATTTATTCAATGAGGTCCTCGGACCCTAAGAATCTCTTTAGATAAGGGACTTGGACCACAAGCCTCTCGAACTAGGGACTTGAACTACTAGCTATCTCAACGGGCGAGGGACTCAAACCACAAACCACTTCATTGGGATAGGGACTCAAACCACTAGTCACTTTATTGGATGAGGTATTTAACCTCAAGATATCTATCTAGGTGAGGGACTCAAACCACAAGCCATTCCATTGGATGAGGGACTCAAATCATTATCTATCTCATCGGGCTAGGGAATCGAACCATGAGTCATTTCATTGGGTGAGGGACTCAAACCACAAGACATTCTGTTGGACTAGCAACTGAAATCACTAGTCACCTCATTATTATATTGATCAACATTGAACTCTTAACCCGTTATTTCAAGCATTTACATTCATACAATCCATATAACATTCAAGGTCTTTGGCTCATGTAGCCAATTTAACTCTATACGCGACCACACGGTCCTTATGGGAGCCTTTATTGCTCAACCATCTCAATAGGACAAATGAATTCATTTAATTCATCATACAATTCAATTTGTTTTCCTCAAGACCAACACAAGCAATCACATTTCATTAACAATATTTTATCACATTTTCACCACACTTGGTTCAGTACACAATTCAAGTTCATCTTTATACCTATGGTTTTACCCTCTCTTTAGCCATCAAACAACAAAGTTATCAATTCCTCAATACATGGATCATAATGCCCTTACAATATCATTTATTACTTATTCATATATATGTGACTAGACAATTCACTTAGACAAATTCACAAACACTTTACGTGTTTACCTTCAACAAGGTCATTTTCATGGTGGAATTCATCAATATTATGGTTACTCATGAGCCACATATTATACCATATACAAAAATAATCCACATATGCAAATCAACACCAATAACATAAATAAATACAAGTCTAAGTAAGAATTATCTTTGTTCATCATTTAGCAACAAAACCCTTTTCATTTGATTTCAAAACCACCATGTACACTTACTAATTCAAGTTTGAAATATATAGGTTTTGAAGTTATTTAATAAGTTGAATAGATGCATGTGTTAAACAACTTGAATCACTAAGAATACAGAGTCTCTCTTGCCTCTAGATAATCACCCTCTAAACCCTAGCCCTCAATCTTACTTCAAGAAGCCTTTAGAGTGTTTAGGAGGGTTTGAGTCTTGTAGAATGAAGACTTAGGAGGATACAATGATTTATATGGTTAAAGGGTTTAGGGTTTTAGGCAAGGTAAATAAACAAAAGGTCCTTAGTTAAAAACTAAAAAGTTAGCTCATACCGGGGTACGACTCCCCCATACGATTCCCTTAGTAATCGTACCCTAAGGTAAGAGGGGTACCCTAACTCAAACACTAGGCTTCTCCTAGGTAAAAAACTATTAAGGATATGAGTTGACACACTTGAGTAGTATCCAAAGGGTACGACTCACCCAAAACTCATATAGACTAATCGTATAGAAAATAATCCACTTTGAGTTAGGTCCTCACTTCATACGATTGAGTTGCATAGGACTCGTATGCATTGGTTACGACCAAGGGGAGAACATGTTATATTATAGATAGTATGTTACCCTCATAGATTGCTCAGGGTACGATAGGGTAAGGGTAAGGTAGGTACAACCCATATCCATGGGTATAATTTGAGCTCCTAATCGTACCCAACTCAAATACATAAAAATGAAATGGTTTCTTAATAGTCTAAAGTCTAGGTATTTTAGGATCCTCTCATACCCAATCCAATTTAATCAAAGAAAGATAATGTTAGTGTTGATATTAAGGAAGCACCTAAATTTGAACTGGAAAATCACCAGGTGTTGAGTGTAGTGCTACAAATGATAAAGGAAAGGGTAAGGTTGATAAACCTATTCTGAAGGCTATGCCAAGACCTTTTCCTCCTTTTTCTCAAAGGTTGAAAAAAAGCATAAAGAAGGTAAGTATCAAAAGCTTCTATAAATATTGAAGGAACTGTCTGTAAATATTCCACTCCTAGAGACATTAGACCAGATGCCTGGTTATGAAAAATTAATGAAAGATCTAGTCACTAGTAAGTGGACGGTAAGCTATGAGCCTATGAACAATGTGCATCATTGTAATGCTATTGCCTCTAGATCATTCATAGAGAAGAAGAAGGAACCCAGAGCTTTTAGTATTCCATGTACCATTGGGTCCTTTAAATTTGCTCAGGCTTTATGTGATCTAGGATCTAGTATTAATCTTATGATGCTAGCTATGTTTAAGTAGTTAGGGTTAGGGGCACCTAAACCAACATCGATGAAATTGTTGATGGTTGATCAAACCATGAAAAATCCGATTGGTTTTCTTGGTGATGTATTGGTAAAGGTGGTGTCCTTTATATTTCTAGTCGATTTCATGATACTTGATTGTCAGGTGGACTTCCAAGTCCCTATTATCTTAGGCAGACCCTTCCTATCTATGGGTAGGGCTTTGGTCGATATGGAATTAGGATAGATAAGGTTTAGACTCAATGATGAACAAGTAATCTTTAATATATACAAGTTGATATGGCAGCTGGATAATATGAGATTTGGGTTGGTGATAGACAACATTCATGATGAGGTTGAAGCATAACTATTCCAATTGAGGAGCAATTGGATGTTGAAGTATTAACAGCAGCGATTATCAATTTTGATAGTGATGAAATTAAGGAATATAATGAGACAATAGGTTATCTATATGGGAGAGGTCTTTACACTTATTCTCAAAAGAAGCTTGATCTGGATATGAAAAATAGAACCACTCATCTTGCTCGTTTGTCAATTGAGGACCCACCGATCTTGGAGTTGAAGGCCTTCCTATCTCATTTGCGCTACTGACTTGGTTGTAATAGAGGTAAAGGATTGGAAAGATACAAAAAATAAGGTTGCAGATTACTTCTCTAGACTTGAGGAAGAAGAAATGCAGAAAATAGGGGATGGGCTTGAAATTGATGATACTTTTCCAGACGAGTAGATTTTGGCAGCATTACAAGACCTAATTCCCTAGTTTTCTTATTTTACCAATTACTTGGCAAGTGATCTTATCCCAAAACAAGTTTTCTTTCAGCAGCGGAAGAGATTTATCCATGAGGTAAAGAAATTCTTCTGGGATGAGCCTTATTTGTTTAGGATTTGTGTAGATGGTATGATTCATTGATGCATCCCAGAGATAGAGATGATGGGTATTCTTAAGGCTTGTCATGCTTCACCTATTGGGGGGTCACCATTGAGGAACCCTCACAGCCCATAAAATTTTGCAATATGGTTAATATTGGCCAATAATATACAAGGATGATCATGAGTTTGTGATAGCCTATAACCAATGCCAATGTAAAGGAAATATTTCATGATGTCATGAACTCCCTTTGACCCTAATTCTAGATTTAGAGTTGTTTGATGTTTGGGGTGTAGACTTCATAGGTCTATTCGTGAGCTCCTATGGAATGAAATATATTCCAGTTGTAGTTGACTGTGTGTCCAAATGGGTGGAAGCGGTAGCGCTCCCCAACAATGAAGGTAGAAATGTCACCGCATTCCTTAAAAAGCATATTTTTTCTTGATTTGGCACTCCGCATGCAATAATTACTGATTGTGGATCGAATTTATATAATTGTCTATTCAAGAGTTCACTAGAGAAACATAGAGTAAAGCATAAGGTGTCAATACCTTAACACCCTCAGACAAGCAGATAATTTGAGGTCTCTAAAAGAGAGATTAAGTCTATTTTTGTCAAAAACTGTGAAAGCCAACAAGACCGATTAGTCAAGAAGGTCGGAAGATGTGTTATGGGCCTATCGAACAACCAATCAAACCTATAGGTGCCTTTCTATATAAGATTTTGTTCATCAAGGCATGCACTTGCCTGTTGAACTTTAGCACAAGGCACTATGGGCGTTAAAGAAGCTGATTTGAGTATCCTGATCAACAAAGAAGAGTATGAGAAAAGTGAATGAGTTCGATGAATTTTGACTCTGGTCTTATATAGTTCTGTACTATACAAGGATAAGATGAAGCTGCATCATGATCGAAAAATTGAGAAAATAATATTTAAGCAAGGTGACCAAGTGTTGCTATATAACTCGAGACTTCGCCTGTTTCTAGGCAAGTTAAAGTCTAGGTGGTATGGGTTGTTCACTGTGGTGAGGGTGTTACCATATAGTGCTGTAGAATTGAAGTGTAATGGTGAAAATCCATTCAAACTGAATGGGGAAGGGTCAAGCACTATATGGGTAACACTAAGAAAGTAAAGGTGATTAATGATTTAAGCCTTAGTGAAGTCTGAGTAACTAAGGCAACTAAGTCATGCCGCGACAATAAATCAGGCACTGCATGGGAGGCAACCCATGGGGCTGTTTAGTGAAATCTGAGTATCCAAATTCCCCCATTTACTTTTTCATAATACTCGTGCTTTTATTAAGCTCGAGAAAAAATTCTACTTATCCCCTGTAAGTTCGATCCCAACCAGATTTAGGTTACTATATTTGACATCCACCGCAACATAGTTCTTTGGAGGTTAGTTTTTGAGTGATATAGTGCAAGGATGCTCCAGTAGAAGGTGTGAAAGGATGGCGATGGATGGTTTTAGATGGGGAAGAAGTAGGCAGAAGAAATATAAAAGGGACATAATTAAGCATGACACGGAGCAGTTATAGCTTATGGGGGGACATGACCCTTTATAGGAAGGTCTGGAGGATATGATTAAGGGTAGAGGATTAGTAGGTAGGAGTGCATCCTTAATAGTAGGAGGGAATGTTTTGTCTGAAATTGTGCCTATAGTTTCTTATTTGTAGTGTTATGTTGATGTTTGCGATCTCGAATAGATAGTTTATAGTATTACTCTATCGGTGCCTTAGTTCTTTATTATCTATGGTGTGTTATCCTATTTTGTTGTTTATTTTATCTTTCTTGTTTGTTATTCTATTATCTATCTTGAGCCGGGTATCTATCAGAAACAACCTCTCTACTTCATCTGAGGTAGTGGTATGGGCTGTGTACACTTTACCCTACATAAACCCTACTTTGTGGGAATAAACTATTTATGTTGTTGTTGTTGTTGTTTTTGCAATATTTATATCGCCGTAATTATACCTTGCAATGAATTATAAACCGATTGTTGATCAATCATAGGAACCACTCAAGGTTGGGGTTGATTCTACAAAGAATATGACTATAAGTTAGGTCAATGCGGTCATTGTAACTAATAATCTGTTATTTCAAAAATGGAAATTTTAATGTAACAAATAAACAGTTTGCAAGATTTAGTAAAAAGTAAAAAAATATTACTTTACGTCATAACAATTAGAGAGAATAGACTAGGATTGTATTCCCAGTGATTTCATAACTCAGTAAGCATAGCGAACTAGTGATCTATCTTGGTGCTTAGCATGTAAATTCGGTAAGTTAGTGAGACAACCCGACTGGGGGCCTTGCCATAATGGGCATCCCAAGTCCAACAAGGATCGGAGACCTCCCCTTGTTACCCAACCCAACCACCATTAGCTTGAGTCGGCTGAATCCCAAACATATAACAAGATAACATAGCTAGACAAGAACTAACTTTGGGATGGGTCTATTCCTAGACTAACCCTACCAAGTCATATGGTCTACCAAACTGTACCAACCAAACCACCAAGCCAAACCAATACCGATTTGAGGTCCATAGGCTAAGCACTAACCAAATGAGTTCCAAAACATAATATGATTAATCCCAAAATGAAAGAGAATGGAACAGAGAAAAAATTATGTCTAATGATGTCATCCCCAATACCAATGCCAATATTAAGGCTAACACTAATACCGATCCAGCCCATTCCAACCCATAGAAGTACCATAAATCCTCTAACCAAAAGAGTAAGAATATCCAGTTAGGACATGCCTTCAACTATTATCCAGAAATAAATCAAAGGTCTAAAAATATCCATAACATGAAATAGAGCCTTCCAGAAAGATGAAATCTCACCACTTCAATCCAACAGTTGTCCCCGAGTCAATCACTATATAGGAGGAGTAGAACAGCCGGTTCCTGCATAGCATGGGTATATAACCACCCAAAGAAGGGTTAGCAGGTGAACGTTAGCATAAACTCAAGATAGGGATAAAATAATGCCATTTATAAAACCAAGTAAAACCATCTATATGCACATAAATTATACATATATATATACATGCTGGAAAAGGGAACTAGGTTTAGCATGTAATTAAAACCTTTACCTGGGTTGTGTAGCTTTGTCATCCTAAACCACCCACGAGCTATATGGGTTTAGATCCCCCTACTAAAAGGGCCCCATTGCATGAAGCCGCATGACTAGGCAAGAATAGTTGGAATCACTAGTACATACCTTAAATATAAAGTGTGACATAATGCACACGGTCACTTGGACCAAGCCTCACATTGGCAACTATGAGTTTCTAGGTTTGGCCCCCCCCCCCCCAGGACCTCCACCTTCCATGAATTCATTTCACATCCCACCATTATTGACCAATTAAAGATATTACCAAGAAACCAACAAATCTATTAACCATTTATTAACCAAGGCCATTAGTAGTTGTATCATCATACCGACAATACTTGTAAGTTTTGTCCATAGCCAACCATATATAGCTTTAAGGGATTTCATATACCCTTCCATTAACCATATTAAAACACTTGGGGGATTCCCATGTACCCCACAAGAATACCGTTTAGTCTTTTTACCTTTCTAAACCTTTTAAACCATGCATAATTCCTTTATCAAGTTTAAAACAAGCAAGAGTTCCATTAAAATGATCAATGCAATGAAAACATCCTTATAGGCATTTTGTCAAACACATTGGGGGCATAATATAACCAAAACAAATTTCAATTACCATTTAACCATTCTCATGCAATCCAATAATCCAAAACCACCAATTAAGCGGGTAAATAGATAATTAAAACCATGGGAAACCATAACCAATCATTTATAGTCAAAACCCCTAATTCATTGTTGAAAACCCAAAATCATACAATAATGAAATCATGAAAACCAATCATAAAAACCATGCCTTAGTAGAAACTAATAGTGAGGGAAGAGAACATGCCTTAATTAACAAAGTAGATGGAGAGAACCCACCAACAAGATCCCCAATTTAGTCCTTTAGTTGAAACCCTAGCTTCCTTGCCTAAAAGCTCTTGAGATAATTATAGATTGTTGAGGAAGAGTTTCTAAGTGTTAATGAATAGAATAATAGGGTAAATAACCTCCCAAGTGAGTTAGAAGTCATGGGGCCTTATTAGGGTAAGTGGGGAAATGTCCAAAATACCCCTACTTAAGATGCACAAAAATCCCATCACAGGGGTACGACTGACCCTAACGGGTCCTACCCTCCGAAATAAGTAATACCCATCACTTGTATCCTAAGCCTCAACCCTTAGACCCAATGCTTTCCAATGTGTGACTCATCCTACCCAAGTCTTATTCATAGCATATGATCCGTACCCTTCACCCATATTCCTGGTAAGAAAGAATCACAGAAGGTTTGAATACTATCCACCATACGCTTCTCTGGTACAAATCATACCCTGACTTATGGCTCACGGTGAGCTACTTGTACTCAGATCCAACTTGAGCAACCAAGTCTCAGATTAATCTAAGGAAAACCCAAACCAAACGATCTGTATCTAATCATATGACTCATAATATTCAATTAGTACCTACTCTAGTAACCAAAATCCATCCCACCAATCAACATTGGTCAGCATACGACTAGACCATACCATTCATACCCCAACATACGGCTCGTACCTATGAGTCATATTGGGTCCAGAGACCAGAATTCCAGGGAATTTCTAAGGGTCAAAACCCAGGGTGTTTTAGTCTCCACCACTAAGACATTCATCTCTGAATGATGGATAAGATAGGGGTAACCACACTAATGAGTCTTTTATATTATCAAATATATTTCCAATCCTTAACAAAGTTTGAAAATAAAGAGAAAAAGAAATTAATCTTTCCTTTAACAAACTCAAAAAATAAAGATGTGTTGAAGACACATACCTTCCACACAAATCCCAACAGTAGAAAACAGATGCAGATACTTGGACTTCATGTCCTCCTTCGCTTTACATATACCTTCTTCCACCTTATGGTTCTGCCATAGAACCTTAACTGAAGCTACACCCTTGGTTTGTAACCAACAAACGTACCTATCCAAGATCTCTATCGGGACCTCTTCATAAGATAGAGAGTCTGAGATACCCAACCCCTCTAAAGGAACAATCGAGTAAGCATCACTAAGACACTTCCTCAACATAGAGACATGAAATACTGGATGAGTCAAGCTCAAGCCAGAAGGTAACTTCAACTCGTAAGAAACATTACTAATCCTCCGCAAAATCTCATAAGAACCAACATACCAGAGACTGAGATTTCTTTTCTTACCAAACCGCAATACTACCTTCATAGGAGATAACTTGAGGAAAACCTTATCCCCAACTTCAAACTCAAAGTCTCTACTCCTAACATCTGCATAGGACTTTTGGCGACTTTGGGCAGCCTTGAGCCTATGTTAAATCACCTTCACCTTCTTTATAGCCTGGTAAACCAAGTTGAGAACAAACATATCCTCCTACCCAAGCTCAAACCAACTTATGGGAGATCTACACCTCCTACCATACAATGCCTTAAAAAGAGTCATACCAATACTAGAATGATATCTATTGTTGTAAGCAAACTCTACTAAAGGTAGATGCTCAACCCAGTTACCACCATAATCAATTAGATAAGCCTCAAGCATATCATTCAATATCTAAATAGCTCTCTCTTCTTATCTATCTATCTGAGGATGAAAAGCAGTACTACGACTCAGCTTAGTCCCCAACACTTTCTGGAAAGACTGCCAAAAGTGAGACATAAACTGCGTTCCACGATCAAAAATAATTGAAGCAGTTACCCCATGCAGTTTCACAACTTCCTGAAGATACAACTTTGCATAATCCTTCACTGAAAAGGTAGTCCTTACTGTAAAGAAGTAAGTAGACTTTGTCATTCTATCCACGATGACCCAAATCAAATCATATTAATTTGGACACCGAGGAAGACCGGTAACAAAATGCATATTGATTACCTCCTATTTTCGTTCGGTCAAGACAATCTCTTAACAAAACCCGTCAAGTCTCATGTGTTCAACTTTAACTTGCTGACACACCAAGTACTTGGACATAAAATCAACCATATCCCTCTTCATACCGTTCCACCAATACAACTCCTTGAGTTCATGATAGATCTTTGTGGAACCGATATGAACAACAAAGTGCGACTCATGCACCTTATCCAAAATTCTTTGTCGCAAATCATCGACATCAAGAACATATAACCTCTTTTAGTACCGTAAAGTACCATCACCACTAATCTCAAACACCATCACCTTTTGCCAACAAACATCATCCTTGATTTTCATCAAGACAGGATCCAGCACTTGTTTCTCCTTGATCTCTATTCCAAGAGGCGATCGAACCACTTTTTGTACCATTACATCTTCATCCTTAGAGTCCAAGAGGCGAACTCCAAGATTAGCCAAGTGGTGAATATCCTTCACCAACTTCAATTTTCCTTTCTCCAGATGAGCAAAAATCCCCATGGACAACTACTAAGAGCATCAGCAACTACGTTAGCCTTACCTAGGTGATAGTGAAGACTCATATCATAGTCCTTGAGAAGCTTAAGACATCTCCTCTACCTGAGATTAAGCTCCTTCTGAGTGAACACATACTGTAGACTCTTATGATTAGAAAAGATGTCCACATATATATCATACAAATAATGCCTCCATATTTTCAAAGAAAACACTACTACCAATAGCTCCAAATCATGAGTAGGATATTTTATCTTATGTACCTTTAACTGCCTGGAAAAATAGGCAATCACCTTCCCATGCTGCATCAAAACACAACCAAGACCTACTTGAGATGCATCACAATAGACCATGAACCCATCATTTCCATCTGGCAAAGTCAGAATTAGAGCTGAAGTCAGCTTATCTTTCAACTTCTCAAAACTCCCCTCACAAGCATTCGACCAAGAAAACTTAACCTTTTTCTGAGTCAACTTAGTCAAAGGGGAAGCTATCGACGAAAAGCGTTTCATAAACTACCTATAATACCCAGCCAAGCCCAAAAAGCTTTGGATGTCAGTTGGAGTCGTGGGTCTAGGCCACCTCTTAACCACAGCAACTTTTTGCAGATCTACCATGATCCCCTTACTAGAAATAATATGACCAAGTCACCACGTTCATCCAAAACTCACACTCGGAGAACCTGGCGTACAACTGCTATTCCTTCAAGGTCTTCAATACCATACGAAGGTGATTAGCAGGATCCACCTAAATTTTGGAATAAACCAGAATGTCATCAATAAATACAATGTCGAAGAGATCCAAGAACTGCATGAAAACCTTGTTCATCAAATCCATAAATGCCGCTAGGCAATTAGTCAATCCAAATAACATTACCAAAAATTCAAAGTGCCTATACTGGGTATGAAAAGCTATCTTAGGGATATCCACCTCTCTAATCTTTAGCTGATGATACCCAATCCAAAGATCTATCTCAGAAAAGAACTTGGCACCTTGCAACTGATCAAATAGATCATCTATTCTTAGGAGAGGATACTTGTTCTTGATTGTTACCTTATTTAACTGTCTATAGTCAATGAATATTTGAAGGGAACCATCTTTCTTCCTTACAAACAACACAGGTGTACTCCACAGGAAAACACTAGGATGAATAAAACCCTTACCCAGAAGATCCTTAAGTTCCTTCTTAAGTTCCCTCAACTCAGCCAGAGCCATTCTATAGGGAGGTATAGATATTGGACGAGTTTTCGAAACCAAATCAATACCAAACTCTATTTCCCTATCCGGA
Organism: Capsicum annuum; assembly: GCF_002878395.1. Lineage (NCBI taxonomy): Eukaryota > Viridiplantae > Streptophyta > Magnoliopsida > Solanales > Solanaceae > Capsicum > Capsicum annuum. The sequence continues at coordinate 68,516,341 of NC_061121.1, forward strand.
GGAACACTATGAAGATCATCCGAAAAGACCTTAGGAAACTCCTTTACCACTGGGACTAACTGTAACGGAGGACCTTTCGAGTTAGAATTTTTTACTTGGACCAAGTGATAAAGACAACCTTTAGAGATTAACCTCTGAGCAATAAGTTAAAAAAATAAACCTCCCCCCAGGAGCTAGGGAACCACCCTCCCACTATATAACCAGTTCACCAGAAAACCTAAAGACTACCTTATGGGTATGACAATCCAAAGATACATGACTAGAGTACAACCAATCAATCCCCAGAATAATATCAAAATCAGCCATATCAAGTTCAAACTAATCCACCAAAGTATGCCTACCACCAAGAGATACCACACACCCCCTATAGACTCTTTTAGCAATAATCGAGTCACTTACCGAGGTAGAAATAGAAAAAGGATTCAAAACAACCTCAGGATCAAAACTAATAAATACAGCCATAAAAAGGGTCACATCAGAAAAAGTAGACCCTAGATAAATTTGAAAATACACATCATGAGAAAAGAGTTGTAACATACTAGTAACGACATTAGATAATGCCTTGGATTCCTGTCGAGATGCTAAAGCAAACAACCTATTTCGACCAACTCTAGAACCAGGAGAAGTAACAAAAGCAGACATGGCAACATTAGGTGTAGGAGCAGAAGATGAAGCCACTGGTACCTTATTTGCTCCCGTAGCAAATTTACTAACAGGATAATCCCTGAGCCGATGGCCTGCCTGGCCATACTTAAAGAATTTATCCCTCCTTTTGTCATAATAACCCCAATGAGGACCACCAAAGAACTAACAAAGAGGGCATAAAGAAACTGACGGACCCCCGTATACCTGAGATTTGGCAACTAGTGCCTAAAAACTATCACTACCCTAATGACACATGTCACTCAATTGCTTCGGGTAAGAAACATTAGCAGTGGAGAAGGATCCAGAGCTCCCCCACTTCTTTTTCTACCATTTGTGACAATCTGAACCACTTTAAGACTGTGCACCTCCCATATCAGAAACTGGCTCCTCTTACCCTACCGATTTTTGAACTCTGCCTAAATTATCTTTCCATCCTCTAGCTGCTGCTTTTGAAAAGTCAACCTAGAATGTCCATATTTTTAACTAGCAAAGCAAACTTGCTATCCAAGATCAAATCCCAATTCAACCTAGAAGCGAAATTTCTCATCCTTTCTCTTGGGTCAGGCACCAATCAGGAGCATACCTTGACAACTGATGAAACTTCAAGGAATATTCCTTGATAGACATCCTTCCCTACCTGAGATTTATAAACTCCTCCATCTTTGCTTCCCTTAGCTCTTGAGGAAAGAAACAATCTAAGAAGTCCTTAGAAAAAGCATCCCATAAAATTGATTCTTCTACATCACCCCTATCCCTATCTTACTCTTTATACCATTGGTATGTAATGTCTTTGAGCTGATAAGCTATAAAGTTTACCCGCCTCCATATAAGTAGCTTGCATAACCTAAAATATCTTCTCTATTTTATCCAGGAAAGTCTGTGGATCCTTCTACACCTTCACTCCAGTAAAAGTAGGAGGACCCATCCTCATAAATAGGCCAACCCTTATGGCCTCAGCAGACAAAGTACCAAATGCACCCCACTCAGCCTAAGCAGCAACCATCTGAGAAATAGTATAAATAGATTGACAAAATTCCACATTAGTCACCTCACCCTGAGAAGGACTAGTAGCAACTGGAGGAACTCCAGAATTATCAGGGATAGAACCCAGAAATCGATAACGAACTCCAGAGGTAGGACGTACCCCATCGATATTATCCCCAGATAGGACTGAAGAGTTTCCTTGTGTTCCAGATCGTCTAGGCATGATCTAAAGAGTGAACAACCAAGGATTAGAGAAGAATTCCAGGACTTCGACTCCCAGATTGAAAATAAAATACCAAGAAAGTGAACCATTCTTAAATGCCTTGTATCCTCTCTCATATAAGTGTGACGTACTACACACCCTTAAAAGAGACTCTACCAGACATAGCTTTGTGGACTCCCAATTGACCATGAACCTAAAGCTCTGATACAAACTTTACCTGACCCGACCGAGGGCCTTATCTTAATGGGCATCCCAAGTCCAACCAGGACTGAGGCCCACCCCCTATTACCCAACCTAACCATATTAGCATACCTTGAGTCGGCTGAATCTCAAACATATAACAAGATAGCATAACTGGACAAGGATTGACTTTGGGATAGTTTTATTCCATGACCAACCCTTCCAAGTTATCTTGTCCATCAAATCGTACCAACCAAACCACCAAGCCAAATCAATACCGATCTGAGGGCCATAAGCCAGGCTATAATGAAATGAGTTTCAAAACATAATATGATTAATCCTAAAATAAAAGGGGATTGAATAGTGAGAAATTATGTCCAATGATATCAGCCCCAATACCAATGCCAATATTAAGGCCGACACTAACACTGATTCTACCCATTCCAGCCCATAGCAGTACCACATAACCTATAACCAAAAGTGTAAGAATATCTAGTTAGTACATATCCCCAACCATAGCCAAAACCGTTATCCAAAAATAAACCAAAAGGTCTAAAAATATCCATAACATGAAATGGAGCCTTCTGAAAATATGGAAGCTCACTACTTCAATCCAATAGTTGTCCCCAATTCAATCACTATGTAGGAGTAGAATGATCAATTCCTAAATATCATGGGTATCCAACCACCTGAAGATAGGTTAGCGGGTAAACGCTAGCATGACCTCGAGATAAGGAAAAAAAATGTCAATTATAAAACCAAGTAAAACCATCCATATACACACAAACCATACATATATATATATGCCAAAAAAGGGAACCGGGTTTAGCATTCCATGAAACCTTTTCTTAGGTCGTGTAACTTTGCCGTACTAAACCACCCATGGGCTATGTGGCTTCAGATTTCCCTACTAAAAGGGCCCCCAGTGTGTGAAGCTGCATGAACAGGGAAGAAAACCTGGGATGACTAGTACATCCCCTAAATATAAAGTATGACATCAGCATAGGGTCACATGGACCAAACCTCACATCGGCAAATATGAGTTTCTATTTTGCTCCCCCCCGGGACCTCTACCTTCCACGACTTTGCTACACATTTTGCCATTGTTACTTAAATAAGATCATTACTATGCAATCAACTAATACATTAATTATTTATTAACCAAGGCCATCAGTAGTGGTATCGTCATACAGACTATACTTGTAAGTTTTGTCCATAGCTAACCACATATAGGTTTAAGGGATTTCATGTACCCTTCCATTAACCATATTAATCCACTTGGGGGATCCTATGTACCCCAAAAGCATAACCATTTATACTTTGACCTTTCCAAACTATTTAAACCATGCATAATTCCTTTACCAAGTTTAAAACAAGCAAAAGTTCCATTAAAATGATCAATGCAATAAAAACATTCTTATAGGCATTTTGTCAAACAGATTGGGGGCATAATATAACCAAAACAAATTCCAATTATCATTTAACCATTCCCATGAAATCCAACTATCCAAAACCACTAATTAAGAATGTATATACATAATTAAAACCATACGAAATCATAACTAATCATTTATTGTCAAAACCCCCAAATCATAGTTGAAAACCCAAAATCATACAACAATGAAATCATGAGAACCATTCATAAAAACCATGCCTTAGTTGGAACTAATAGTGAGGGAAGAGAACATGCCTTAATTGAAAAATTAGATGGAGAGAAACAACCAACAAGATCCCCAATTTAGTCCTCTAGTTGAAACCCTAGCATCCTTGCCCAAAAGCTCTTGAGGGAATTATAGAGTGTTTAGGAAGAGTTTCTAAGTGTTATTGAATAGAATAATAGGGTAAATAACCTCCCAAGTGAGTTAGAAGTCATGGAGCCTTATTAGGGTAAGTGGGAAAATATCCAGAATACGTCCACTTAAGTTACATAAGATCCTATCACAGGGGTATAACTAACCCTCACGGGTCGTACCCTTCGATACGAGTGGTACCCACTAGTCATATCTTAAGCCTTAACCCTTGGACCCAACACTGTTCAATGTATGACTCATCCTACCCAAGTCGTATTAACAGCATATGATCTATACCCTTCACCTATATTTCTGGTAGGATAGAATCATAGAAGGTTTGAACATTGTTCACTATATGAGTCCTTGGTACAATTTGTACCCTAACTTACAGCTCAAGATGAGCCACTCGTACTCAAATCTATCTTAAGTGACCAATTCTAAGATTAAGCTAAGGATAACCCAAACGAAATGATTTGTATCCAATCATATGACGCATACCAATCAAGTCGTACCCACTCCAGTGACCAATTCCATCCCACCAACCAACACTAGTTAGTATACGACTGGACCATACCATTCATACCCCAACATATGACTCATACCCATGAGTCGTATTGGTCTAGAGACCAGAATTCTAGGAAATTTTCTAATGGTCAAACCCAGGGTGTTTCAATTAGGTTTACCTATATGGTTGGTGCCCTATATAGGTGTATATTACTACACAACTTGGTTTGTCTGCAAGTGTTTGCTTTACTAACCCTTACCTTTAATTGCAGATTAGCTATTCTCAGATAAAGATCAAACTATTAGATGAGGATTGATAGCGTCAAATCTCCATTGTTAATTCCTTCCCATTCATTACCTCTTTGGTCCATCAAGTAATAATAAGGTAAGTTCTAAGGTTTTCATCTATTACTAATCAATCAATATGAATAGAAGAACAATACATGAATAAACACCATTAAAGAATAGCTAAATACTTTAACCTACTTCGTTAATTCATCATGGTTCCCACAATCCTAGTTATGAAATTAGCTACTCATGTTTTGAAAATCATAATAAGAATTTATATATGAATTCACAATTATAAACTTACAAAATTGCGTAGAAGAAATCAAGAATCTTGAATTATCAAATAAGAATTAATAACCAAGAGTAAAAGTATGTAAATTCCTAAAAATTGAGGAAAATGTATAACAAAATGATGTAATATGTTCTTTTTCTCTAAGAGTGTGTACGAATAAATAACGATGGAGAAGAAAAGAACAAATAAATTTTCACCGCCTCCAAGACAGCTCCTAGTTTTTCCTATATCACAAGTATATAAATGTAAATTTATGAAATATTTATAGTGCAGGAAAAAATCTCAATAACAACTTAGTCCAAAATTGACTGGAAAAATCAAAACCCAATTTGTTTTGGACTGCTGAATCGTTTGGCCAATTAAATGTACACTTTTTTCTTCTTATTTTTACTAAACGTTCCACATGATTCCACGTGTGAGGCATTAATTTCAATTTGCACTTTTGTTGCTCCCTCGCATTTGTAATATAATATCGCTTTTAATCCATTAAGTTGTTTGTTTGATTTCCTTATATAGTTTCTCATTTTTTAATTCGTTTCAACTCCAATTTCTTCATATTCATAAATTTAATCCTACACATAAAAATATAACATTAAACATAATCTATTAAATCAATACTCAAAAAGTATAAATAAAAATAAGAATTGTGAGGTAAATAACGACTAAATATATGAAATATTGACCACACATCAACACCCCACACTTAGACTCTTGCTTGTTCTAGAGCAAGAATTAAAGCTCATCTCGATTAATCAAATTTAGAAATGCTGCCTTTTTGAATGACATAAATAATTAAACCATATAGTAATTCAAAATATCAAGTACACTTTCTGATCATTATGCAAAAATCCAAACTAACTTCAAACATCTAACCTCTCAACCTCAAAGATGGAATCTAACTCATCAAATTTAAGTTTACTTACCGATTCTAGTCAAAGGAAACTAATAACATTCTTATCAATCATGAAACAAGCGCCCTCACAAAAAAAATAGTCCACACACCCAATGCAAGAGATTGAATATATTTTAAGGACTTGACATTAAAGAATAACACTCTTAAGAAAATTCACATGTAGGCACAAAGAACCATAGTTTTGCCAATTATTTTAACCTTTACTAATTAAACACGCATGGATTGAATCAAATAAGATTTTAATGGGTTGTAATGTTGGATAGAGGATGAGTAGAAAAACAATATAGTTGTAACTTACACTTTCCTAAGCACTTTACAATTTTTAGACTTTATCACCCATTATTTTCATCACTTTATTTTTTTTCCTCTCTTCATCAATTATTTACACTAGTATTCTCAGTATATAAAAAAAGTTTCAATAATTTTTTTCTCTCTTTTTAATGTCACATTCTTTCAAAGAGGATTTTTTTTTTAATCATTCTGTTGCTATCATTGGCCATCTTTTATACTCAACAATCTTTTTTCATCAGATTTAATAATTTCAACATAGTTTATGCTACAATAATCACAAAGGTTGGGTGCAAAAATTAGAAACTCAAAAAATGGATCAAGATAAAAGAAAATATGACTACAAAAAGAAAGGTCACAAGTTCAAAGGGGATAACTAGTGATATAATATCTGAAAATTCTAAAATTCTCAAGACATATAAAATAAACCCTGTTATTATCATTTTTTAAAAAGAGCAATAGATTTTATTTTGCCTCAATAACATGTAGGGAAAGTTCTAGACTTAGATGCAAAACATAAAATATATGCAAAATATCTCCACCATACATGACACAAGTATCAATCAAGATCAATTCTACTTCTAAGACAGACAGGATCATATCAAACTACAAAATAATAAGAAGCTATATATAGAGTCATAATCATGAGCTTATGTAAAAAAAATATTTTTTATTGTATACTTAAGCCTCACAGCAAAGTACTACTCAAGATTAGACCTAAATTGCTAGTATAAAAAAATCAAAAAGGTCTTTTATTTTCACTAATAAAAAATAAAAATAAAATAGAAACAAAAAATTCTAGTACAAATAAAAAATATATAAAAATTATTACTAAAGAATGATACTCGATTCAAAGGGACCATCAACGGGTGGATGAAGTATATTTTACTAAAGACTAAATAACTAAACATCAGCAAAAACTATTCTAATCGAAAGAAAAAACCATTTTTATTTTTAGACTTTTCAAAAAAATTCTCTTTTTATTTTCCAATTAAAATGAATAAATAAAAGAAAATATTATAGCATACTCCATGTTATACTTAAAATCACGTTTTGTCTTCAAAGCAATAAATAAAGTAAAAAAAGGGTTAAAGAAACTCCTGAGGCCCTCTAGGGCCTAGCTAGCAGCATGTTTCTTCAATTTTCATCAAAAAATGTGTGCCCTCCATTCTTAATCTCAGACATACTTCTTAACTTAAAATTCAGATACTCAAACTTCTCCTAAATTTGTAAAAGTAAAATAAAACAGAAAAAGTGACACTATAAAATTAAAATTAAAATTAAAAGAAGAAGTTACATTACTATTTCTTTCCAACAAGTAATTGATTTAACATCGTGGCGCGATGCCATCAAGTTCATCACTTTTCTTCCACTTTGAGGATATAAATTGCACCCTTACATTTTTTTCTAATTTTCTTCTATGCACAGGGAGCGATGGAATAAAAATAAAATAACTAAGAAATAGAGGTGGCATGTTGGAATTCTTGGTCCTTAAGTGAGGAATGTAATTTTTTAATTTTGGCATAATTAATTCAAGAATATAGACATATTATTCCTCCTTTTTAGATTCTTCCATAAGTTCAAATGGCCCGACTAATATCTTACTATCTAAACATAATGTGAAGAAATGATTAGAATAAGGTCCAATACGCCCTAACTCATGAATTACATTATTATTTACATCCTCATATTCTCACATAATAGAGTCTTAAAAAATAATAATATCTAATTTCTCACAAACTCTAGTATACTCTTCTCAACAGTGACCAAATTACTAAAAGTATGGTTGAGTAATTGCCCCTACAATTTTAGCTCCTCAATTTGGATTATAAGAATTTTTTTCTATCTCACACAACTCAAAACTAAAATATGATCACTACACACATTAACCTTTGCACTTAAATCTTCTTCAAAGTTGTAAATATACGAGCTAAACCCCTTAAACTCTCGAACGAGCTTAATTTTTTCTTTTAGATAGTTTATTATCGTATATTTCATACTCTTGTAGAGATCCCCAAATTGATTAGTAATTTCCTATAAGAATTAACACTCTCAAAAGGATAAGAATTAATAAAATATGAGTACATATGTCACGACCCAAACATGGCCTAGTCGTGACGGGTATCTCAAGCCCACCGTGGGCTAGAGGCCACCCCCTTAGCCTATCATACAAAGCATAATAAATAAAAACAACAGAAGACAAACCAAAATAGTAATAAGAAAGATAAATAATCAAATATAAACTCCATATATCAAATAAACATCGAACCCACACTTGTCCACAAAAGCCTCTAAACCAGAATATCAAACTAAGTTGGGATATGCCCTCGACCATGATAAAAGAGAGTTCACAATTCCCAAAATCTAAAAAAAACTAATAAAATGGCAAGGATTTCCAAAAGATAAAGGCTCACCACTTCACAACAACTCAATCAATGTACAACACCACCTAACACTACACAGGAGTAATATAAATACCCTAAGACCCTACATCGTGAAATGATACAGCATCCAGGGATAATTAATAGAATAAGCATTGACATGTAACTTAGTGAAAGTGATAAGTAATGCCATTTTCAAGACCAATCAAAACCACATTCACATATACATATATAGGTTGCTCGGATAGGCTAAAGGGCCATGAACATGAGAATTTAAACCATTAACCTGAATTGTGTACTCGCTCCATCCTAAGGGCACCCATAGGCTATATGGGTTTATCTCTCCCTATTGAAAGAGCTTAGTGAGTATTAGTCACACGAACCAAGGAAATCAAAAGAAAAGACTAAAGATACCAAGGTGATAGCCATTCTAAAATGTATGTATAGTCTGTAATACACACAATTATATAGACCCCCACTCCAGTAAATGTGGCTCCCAGTGTTGGTCCCCTCATAACCTCCACCTTCATGGTGAGCTACACAATTCTCTTTAAGCTCAAATTAAAAAATTTAAACATAAACTCAACCATTATCCTAGGAATCATTTATTAAGGCATTTATCAAGATGGTGTCATTATACCAATATGTTTGCAAGCTTATATAATTATGCCAACCAATCCAATTAACCATTAGACTCCCAACTTCTATTAAAGTTCAAAAATCATGGCCACCAAGGGTAATCCAAAATCTTTTTGACTATCCATTATCCTTTAATGCAATTCAATATTCCAAAATAAGTTCAACTATGCAATTATCATGTTCAAAACCAATGTTATAGAGGTGGGTAGAGGTTATTACCATTATCAAGCCAAAATCCATAAATTTGGGAAAACCAATGTCCCCTATTCCATTCATTATAAACTTGAACCTATTAATCCCTAAAAAACATTAACTAAAGTGTAAACAACACATTTCAACCATGGGAAATACAATTCAAGGAATAACCATTAAAAGCCCTCAACCCAATAACTAAATCACATGAACAATGATTAAATATATTCTATAATATAAAATTCATGTTAGGAATAAGAGGCATGCCTGAAATACCAAAGAATTGGAAGAAAATTTAAAACTTGAAACTTGGAGGATGAATTTCTTATGAACCCTAGTTTTCTCTTGCTTTGGGAGTTTAAGATGGAGAGAGTGAGTTTGATTTGATTAACTTAAGGTAAAGAGGCTATTTAAGTGTTTTTAAGTCATGAAAGAATGTGCAAAGGGAGGAAAAGACCAAAATAGCCGTAATTAAAACATGCAAAAAATTTGGGCCAGTCATTTATAAATCACGTAATGACTCATGAGGTCTAACCATATGTCGTTACCTGGACTCGTTACCTAAGGTTCAAATCTCTGACCCCTCACTATTATGACCATGGGTCCTTTTTAACGATCTGGCACTTAACCTAACAAATCGTGATAAGGAGTTGTGATTAAGGTAGACTCCTGGGTACACCTTACTATTAAGACAATGAGTCCCACCCTACGATTAGTGATGAGTGATAATGACTTATCACTTGAGTTGTAACCATGGCAGTGTTCAACTCTATTTCAGAAATTTAGAGTCCAGACAATATATCACTCCATAATTTTTTTATAAATATATCATATCATGAATAGTAGTAAAATATTTTAAAAATTTAAAAATAAAAATAAAAATAAAAATATACAGGAAATAAGGACTAATAGTCAAATAAACTATAATGACCTAATTTTTAGTGCTTTGTGTAAAATATTTATTTCTATGTGATTTGACTCTTTTACCCCTCCTCTTGGTTGCATTATGGTATTTTTGGGGTATAAGGATGTTTTGCATGGTTCCCAATACATTTCAATGTGATTCATGCAAGATTGTGATTTTTGATGATCGTAAAGGCTTACAAGTTGACTTCGGTCAATTTTTTTTATGTATGCATCAGATGTCAAAATAGACTGTGCTAGTAGATCCAAAATATCAATTTTAGGTTGGTGTGATTTTATGGATTTTATATTGTATTTCGGCCTTTCATTCAAAAAGTTGTGAAAATAGGTCTCGAGGGTTAATTATGTGAAAATAATTTTTTTTGAAAATCTAATATCACAATTGAGTCCGGATCATCGAATTTGATAGGGTAACATAGTTTGTTTGCATTCTCAAAATTTTTGGATGAATCTGGAGGAATCCTCGAAGACTTGGAATTTTTCAAGTCTTCACAACTAGTGTAGTCGCTAATACACCACGTTTGCCGCTTTAGCGGCAGGCGCTAAAGCGTCACTTCGCCACTTTAGCAGATAAGCAAGGGCGTACTAGTGGCCTTCGACCTCTTTAGTGGAAGGTTGTTAACCGGCCCTTGTCTGCTTTAGCGACTAGAACATTAAGCACTAGAGTGGTGCTTGACTACGTTGGAAGTGACTGCTAAAGAAGCCACTTGACTGCTATAGCGGCACCTGGCACCTGGCACTTGGGCATATAAATAATTCCTTCTCAATTCTCTTCACATTTTTTAGACTTATAGCTTGAGGATCGAGTTTTTGGGCATTTTCTTCAATTTCTAAGCTAGGGTAAGCTCCAAACTCCTATTTCAACTAATTTTCTTTGATCTTACCATTTAAATCTTGTTTAAACTCGAATTTGAAGGATGAATTTGGAGATTTTGGCTCGAAAAGGCCAAATTAGCATTTCTTTAGTTCAAACTCCAATTTTACCCCATTTTTACTTGGGTTTTCTTCTATGAGTTCCTTTAATGTTTAAAAGTAGATTTGGACAAAAATTTTGTCTTTACCCTTTTTTGTAAAATTAATTTCGGGGGTTCATTTTGATCCTGAATAAAAAATGAGCTATATGGGTATTGTTGGCTTTCTTTTGACACGTAAATTCAATATTTATATATTTTAGTTTATTCTGAGTCTGTTCAGAAGGGGAAAGCTCTAGATTAAAGACCTTTTGAACTAGTTTTCATCACTTGAGGTATGTTATGGATTAAGTTTCTTTAGACTAGGTTGGATAATTAATAATAATGTAAAATCATGCTATGGTTATGGGGTTGTATCATGGAAAATGTGTTTAGGTAATTTATATTCCCATGTGAGGGTCTATGTGGATAATATTTGGTGGTTTTGAGACATTATTTGTTGAGTGCTATCATGTGGGGTCTTGTATGATTTTTTTGGCCTAATATTGTATGGTTGGTTGTAGTCCTTTTGGGCAGAATATGCCTATATTTGGGGATTTATGTGCTATTAATGGCATTTTTCCTTGAATATTACTCTTGATGGTTTCTGGACTATATTGAATCATAGATGGTTGGTTGACTTGAGTAGATTTTTAGCTCACATGGTTGATATATTGGTTGGATATTGGAAACTCTCATTTTGGCTGGTTGTAAGCATTACATCCTCATGTCATACTCATTCATGAAACATTCGTACTACCATAAAAATATTGGCCTTTTCTGACATAAAATATAACATCATTAAAAACCCTCTATCAATATATGTGCCAACGAGGAGCTACGGATATTGATATTAGATAATAGTTATATATGGGTTGAAGACCCCCCTCACATGGGTCCTACCTAGGAGCAAGGCTCGGTACGTGTGGGTTGACAAACCTCCTATGGGTCCTACCTAGATAAAGATCTCAGTAAATTTATACGAAGGTTATCTAATGACCTTATGCATAATATCCTCATCATCATTATCATCTTTGTTTTATTGTATATATTGTACTTATTTTCTAATTGTATTTTTGTTCTTGACTTGATATCTGTTCATTTGTTCTATCTTCTTATACTTGTATTTGGTATATATGTATATTTGCTCTTATTTCTCCTACTTGTATTTGTTATATGTATATATAGTAGAACTATTTGTAGAGATGGTATGGGCTATCATTTGGTACTTTTTCAATTACAGGTGATGTTCCCATAGTTTGTGCTTATATGCTTTACTTTTTACATTACTAGTAGGCCTACGATACCTACTATGAATAGGTGGACTGTACTCATACCTATTGCACTATTTTTAGTGTAAATACAGGTACGAGTGTGCCACACAGATAGTTGATTTAGCCGGCATTTGGAGTTTATTCGAGGTAGTATTTGATCAATGCATCCGGAGTTGGCCGCTACCATTTCTTATCTAGACTATGTCTTATTGTATTCATAGATAGATTTTATTTCTTTTGGATATTTTGGGTATATTTTTGACTTAGAGTTGTATTAGTGTTTCTTACACTATGACACCAGGTTTTGGGATTTAATTTGGTATCTTTGATTATATTTCTGTTATTATCAGTTTGTGTGGCTCGACTTTTCTCTAAACCTTGTCTTGAGTTTTGGTATTAATTTCCCTTGTTATATCAGTTTGGGTAGGCTTACTTATCAAGGCTTGCTGCAATAAGTTCCACTATAACCATTGATTTTTAGCCGTGACAAATTGGTATCAGAGCAGCCAGGTTCATTGGTCTTAATAATGTAAGAATGGGGTATCTAAATATGTCATGCGGATTAGCGCATAGACGTCTGTATCTATCGTCGAGAGGCTGTAATATTTCTTTAGGAAATATCCCTTATTTTATTTTATATCAGGTGTATCTTTCATATCTTATATCCTAAGTCATATTTTACTCTTTTCAGTGCAGATGGAAAGGACTACATCTAGTGAGGCTAGAGATGTAGATACATTATTTGAGAAGAGAGCCTAGTCTAGAGTGAGATTTATAAGTCATGGCTAAATTCAACATGGAGGATGGGCGTGAGAATCTGCCCTACCTAGAGATAGCATTAGGGGACTCTCCCCTGAGCTGCGGGTTGAGCATATTGGAGTTATGGGGCCTACTCTAGTCCCACAAAGTTCTTCTACCCTAGTCTTTAAGGTTTTGTTGATTTAGTTATTCTCGTTTGGAGAGTGCTCCTAACAGAGAACCTGGTATTCCTCCAACTCTAGGTATCATATATCCATCTATACTAGAATCTACTTATGGTGTCCCTTTAATTTTGACTATGGATCCTTCTATTATACTAACATTTACTTATAGTACTCCAGAGGCTCCGAATGTGGTTCCTTATTTAGTGCCAGTATCTGAATATGGTATTTCAAGATCTGGAGTTCAATCATCTTCTATGATGCCTCCTCATATGGATTCTCAGCCAGCTAGATTTACTATGCCTCCTATTATTTCAAGTATGGTTATATCTTTTAAGGATAAGAAAAGGTTTAGAAGATTCACTCGTTTGGGTCCTCCTAGGTTCAGTAGTGTTGTAGGCCAAGATTCCTATAAGTTCTTAATGGATTGTTGTGAGAAGTTGCATAACCTTGGTTTGTATGAGTTACATGGGTTAATTATAGTATTTATCAATTGAGAGATACGTCCAGAGATTGTGGAGGTCACTTATTGGTTGTCGACCTCTTGGTTTGCTAGTGATGACTTGGGTTCAGTTTACAAAGGACTTTTTGGATAGGTTTGTACCTTTCAATTTGAGGGATCAAATAAGAGACAATTTCGATCCCCTAGAGCAGAGATCTATGACTGTTGAAGAGTATGAGGCATATTTCCATGCCTTGTTTAGATATTGTTATACCAATATTACCACTGAGTTTGAGAAGATTCAAAAGTTCATGAAGAGGATGGATGTTTCTCTTCAGCTTTTTACGACTCATATAGTAGTGTATAAGGCATCATTTTAGAGTATTGTGGATCATTCTAAGATGATCGGGTCTATTCTTTGCGCATCTTAGGTAGGCGCCAAGAAAGTATGCCATCAGTGCAGGTTCAGAGATCACTTTTTGAGGTTGAGATTCTAGAGGCTTCTATAGGTATCATGGTACACCAATGCAGGTAGCCTTTTAGAGTTCAATTAATAGGTCTTCTAGTTTAAGAGCTTTAAGTGGTCATCTTAGCTCAGCCATACTTCCTTCTTTTGAGTTGGGCCACAAGGTTTACTTTGTGTGCGATGAGGATGGCCATGTGTCCAAGAACTGTCCCTGTTGAGTTTTCAAAGCTACTTCTATATCAGATATGAGAGCTAGAGGTTCTGCTAGTGGTGCGAGAGGAAGAGATAATAGTAATTGTGGTGGTGGTTGAAAGACTACCCTATCAGGTGCTGGATGTGGTCAATGCTATGCTATACCAACCAGGCTAGAGATAGAGGCCTTTGATGATGTCATCACAGATATCGTCCCTACTTATTTCGAATTTTTATCTATGCTATTGATTTGGGATCGACGTTTCTCTTTGTGACTACATATTTTACTTTGGGTTTAGATTATGCTTGTGAGTATCTTTCGATGTCAATCCGTGTATCTACCCCTAAAAAAACTCTTTAGTGGTGGATCAAGTGTACCAATCATATTTTTTGACTCTTTCTAGGTATGAGACTTAGGTTGATCTGATTATATTAGATATGGTATATTAGGTATAGATGGGTTAGCTCCTTATCATGTTGTCCTAGATTGTTAAGCTGAGATCGTGACTTTAGCTTCACCGGGTATACCAAGAATAGCTTAGAACAATATAATTAATTTGGGTCCCAAGAGAGTTATAATTTTTCTTCAGCCTTGCTGTTTGGTTAAAAGGGGATGCTTATTTTATTTGGCTTATAATCGTGATACTAGTGTTGCTTCACCTTATTCACTGTTCATATGATATATGAATTCGTGGATGTTGTCCCTATAGAATTTCATGGTATGCCTCTGTATCATAATATTGACTTTGCTATGCAGCAATCCCATTTCTATTCCTCCTTATAGGATGGCCCCAGCAGAGTTGAAGAAATTAAAAGATCAGTTGCAGGAGTTATTGGATAAGGGATTTATCTGACCTAGTTTATCACCTTGGGGTTTTCTTGTACTATTAGTAAATAAAAAAGATGGGTCTATGCGTATGTGTATTGGTTATTAGTAGTTAAACAAGGTGATGATTAAGAATAAGTATTCTCTCTATATATTGATGATTTGTTTGATTAGCTTCAAGGTTCTTTGGTGTTTTTAAAGATTGATTTGAGATGAGGGTATCACTAGTTATGGATTAGAGCTTTGGATATTCTAAATACAGAGTTTAAGACTTGGTATATTCATTATAAGTTCTTGGTCATGTCCTTTGGGTTGACCAATGCCCCAGCCGGATTCATGGAGTTGATGAATTGTGTGTTTCGATCGTATCTCGGCTCTTTTGTCATTTTATTTATAAATTATATTTTGGTTTATTCCAATAGTGAGGCCTATCATATAGAGAATTTACATATTGTGCTTTAGAGACTGAGGGATGAGAAGTTTTATGCTACATTCTCCAAGTGTAAGTTTTGGTTGGAGTCTGTTTCTTCCTTAGGTTATATGGTGACTAAGGATGGTATGATGGTTGATCCGATCAAGATTCTAGAGGTTTATGATTGGTCTAGGCCTACTTATCCTATAGAGATTTGGAGTTTTTGTAGTTTAGTGGGATACTATTGGTGTTTTGTTGAGGGTTTTTCATCAATTGCAGTTCCATTGACCAAGTTGACTCAATAAAGGATTTCTTTTCAGTGTTCTGATGATTGTGAGGTGAGCTTCCAAAAGAAAAAGGATTTGTTGACTTTAGCTCCTATCTTTACTTTGCCTATGAAGGGCATGGGTTTTACTATCTTCTGTGATGCTTCTAGTGTTAGGTTAGGTGTTATGTGTATGCAAGAGGGTAAGGTTATTGCTTATGCTTCTCATTAGTTGAGGACCCATGAGAAGAATTACCCTACCCATGAATTGGAGTTGTGCACAGTTGTTTTTGCCTTGAAGTTATGGAGGCACTAATTTTATAGAGTCCTTTGTAAGATTTTCTTGGATCATTGTACCCTTCAGAATTTCTTCACCCAGTAAGATATCAATATTAGGCAGTGATATTATCTTTAGTTGCTTAAGGATTATGACTTGACTATTCTCTACCATCTGGTCCAGGGTAATTTTGTTGCAAAGGCCATGAGCTAAAAATCGACTAGCACGGGTATCTTGGAACATCTTTTGACTCAGGAGAGGCCTTTGGCCTTAGAGGTTTAGTCTTTGGCTAACCAGATGGTTAGGCTTGATATTTTGACACCTGGGTGTGTTTTGGCATTTGTGGAGGCTAGGTCTTCCTTAATACAGTAGATTCTAGATCATCATTTTGATGATGTTAGGTTGAGAGTGATTTGGGCAAGATGTTGAGTGGTGAGGCTAAGGAACCCTTGATTGATCCAAATGGTGTCTTGAGGATTGGTGGATTAGTTTGTGTGTAAAGAGTGGGTGATTGGGAAATATTGATTTTGGAGAAGGCTTGTTGTTCAAGGCATTCCATCCATCCAGTAGTGACTAAGATGTATCGTGATTTGAGACAACATTACTGGTGGGGTGGTATGATAAAGGATGTACCAGATTTTGTAGCTCATTGCTTGTCTTTCCAGCAGGTGACGGCCGAGCATTTGAAATCTAGTGGTTTTCTTTTGAGTTTACCTATCCTGGAGTGGAAATGGGAATGGATCACTGTGGACTTCGTGACTGGGTTGCCTCGTAGTTCTCATAGTTTTGATAGTGTTTGGGTCATCGTGGATCAATTGACCAAATCTGCTCATTTCATTCTAGTTCAGGCCTCTTTTAGTGCTGAGAGGTTGGCCCATATCTTATTCATGAGATAGTTCATCTTCATGGTGTGTCGGTATCTATATTCTCGGACCGAGGTTTAGTATTCACATATCACTTTTGGAAGACATTTCAAGAGGAGTTGTGAACTCAAACTGATCTTAGAAAAGCATTTCACCCTCAAACCGATGGTTGGTCAGACAGGGCTATTAAGTTTTTGGAGGATATGATCTATGTAGTGTGATAGACTTTGGTGGTTAGTGTAACCAACATCTAGCTTTGTCAGAGTTAAAGTATACTAATAACTACCATTCTAGTATTCAGATGACTTTGTCTGAGGCTTTGTATGGTAGGGTTCATTTCTGTCCAATTGGTTGGTTTGATGTTTTGGAGATTAGACCTTGAGGTATGGACTTTCTTTGTGAGCCTTTCGATAGAGTTTGGGTCATTCAGGATAAACTTAAAGTAGCTCAGAGTAGGAAGAAGCACAATGGGGATCGTAGACTTCTTGCCTTGAGATTCAGTGTTGGCGATCATGTCTTTCTTCGTGTATAGCCCATGAAGGGAATGATGAGGTTCGGCAAGAGGGGCAAGCTTAGCCCCAGGTATATTAGACCTGTTTAGATCCTTCATACTAATGGGGATATGGATTATAAGTTAGCATTACCTCCAATATTATGTCACGACCTGAACCAGGGCCTAGTCATAACGGGTATCTCAAGCCTACCATTGACCGGAGATCACCCCTTATCCTAACCTCAATAGTACAATAATAACAATAAAGCGGAAGCCAATAACGATCGTAATAAAAGAAAATATATCATATGGAAGTTCTAAGAATCCAAAATCAACAAACCAACCCACAGTTGTCCACGAAAGCCTCTAAAAACTAGAATAAAACCTAGGTCGGGATATGCCCCCAAGTATGACCAAAGAAAATAATCCAACAATACTAAATCAATAAAAAAAATTAATCAAATGACAAGGCCTTCCAAAGGATAGAGGTTCACCACTTCACAGCAACTCGATAAATGTGCTCAACGACCTAGCGTTGCATAGGAGCAATAGAAAATTCTTTGGACCTGACATCATGAAACAATGAAGCATCCTAGGATGGTCAGTGGGATAAACTGTAATGCCCCGAGAGTACACCCTAGGCGTCACACGGTACTTACAGTTCCGAGGGACCACAAGCTAACCCATGAGTTGGTACCTGCTGTGAGCACTGAATAAGATAATAGCATATGCGGAAGAACAACTGATAAGTCATAAGTTTTTAGCAACTAAAATCAATACTGGATCATATATCTGGAAAACAACTGCTTGAAACAACTATCAAAAACTAATAAAATAATAATAAAACTGATTGATTGTCTGTACTAGTCTGAAAAGCCTCAACTAACTAACTATGAGGCTGATGGGAAAAATCCCCAACCAACGTCATTTGAGGGGAAAATACTGAGCTAATGAAATAACTGAGATAAATAAACCATGTCCTCAAAATATATGGAGCTGGAAATCTGGAATGTCTATGCGCGATTCGGGAACTAAGCGTTCGAACCTATGATATGGTACAGCATAGTGCAAGAAACAAGTATGCAATCAGTACTTTGAATATACTGGTATTCTAAATGAGGTAGGATGATATGCATGGTTTCATGTGTAGGATTAATAACTAACTGAATGAAAAGCATGAAGTACTGAATGAAATGCATAAAATATGTAGATACTGAGAATGCATGACCAAGCATAAAATATGTTCTGAATATAATTTGTAAACTAAAATTCTAAGTACTATTAAATGAATAACTCATATCTGTAAGCTAGGTCAAGCAAAACTAAAATTAAATTACTGAGCTAATGACTGGACTGAGACTGTGGGAGCTATCATCTAATCGACATACCCCAATAAGCAAATTGGGGTCCAACTTGTGACCCTAGTTAGAAGGGTGTTAGTACCGTGCCACGGGTACTAACACTAGCTATGTGGATCCACTAAAATGCTATCCCAGAGGACTAAGGGTATCAAGCCTAAACTGACGGTGACCCCTGGAAGGTAGTCAAGCCTGAACTGATGGGTGACTCTTCAAATCCTACGCTGACAATGTAGTTCTGGATTATAGGGACTGCTACTAATTCTCTACATAACTTACTGGAAAGTCCTCATCGCGGCACTCACTCGGTGCTAAATATTTCTCCCAATTGAACTGACTCGAAATACCGAACTGCTCAAGTTTAACTAATCATGATAATTGTTGAACTGATATTGCTCATAATATGTCGGAAACTTTTATGAAGATACTAAGACTAAGTAAACAGCTATGTTTTCAGGTATTCATAACCCCCAGTACTCGATAACAATAATAGTAAAATAGTACTAAAACTTTGGGGACATAATATGAAAGCATTTTTCAGAATTCATTCTTTTGGGAATTTTATCAAACACTTGCTATGCATAGTGTAAGCTAAGCTTGGGAATAATTCAAAGCTTGTAGTAATAGCATGATTTCAACGCCAACATCATTAACTATGGTTTAAATCAGCAAATAACATTATTCAAATGTGTGGGGTTTGATAACAACAACAATATCATGTAAAAATGGTATAGAGTTTCAATTCATGAGAATTCATGGTTAAAATCACAATTACTTGTAAAGATCACAACTTTGAATTTAACATTGGATACGTGGACTCTATGGGTGAAAGGGACCCTTGGTTGAACATTTAACATACCTTAGTTGGTAAAATTGAGAAAAAATTTTATTAATTCTTGAAGCTTGATCATTAATGTTGGATGAGTTAGGGTTTGTTTCTTGAAATAGGGCTACTATAGTTTGAGAGGATTGTGAAATAATGAACAAATAATGCTTTCTTAGCACTTAAATCCCGTGTTTTAGACTAAATAAGGTGAAGGGAAATGACATAAATGCCCTTGAGAATTTAAAACTCGAAGCTAGAACTCAAAATCCCAATTGTGGCCTTCGGCGCGATGCGGTGCAATCAGGTTGGTCCATTGAAAAAGGAACAATCCTCATTTTGTCCAACAGCACAACGCGGTGCTATCGTGTTGCGCCACTGGAAATGGATAATTCCAAACAAGAACCTTGGTGTGATGCGGTGCCATCACGGTGGCTCACTGAACGTAAAAAGGCCCCTTGACGCAATACGGTGTTATCGTGGTAGCCCACTGGAAAAGGACAAACGTGGTTTTGGCCATCTTCGTGATGCGGCTCTATTGCGTTCGGCTACTATTTGTCACTAAAAGTGCCAAAACTTCTCAACCGAGTATCGGATTTAGGCTAAATTAGTATCATTGAAAGTTAATTCAATTTCCTACAATTTTGTGGGTCTTGAGATGGAAAATTCTGAGTAGAACAAAAGATATGCTCGTGTAAAGTTAACTAAAGCAACATTCTTCCTGAAAACTCAATCGGTAAGGAATATTTTGATTTGTCAAATAGTTGGGAGTTATTTGAGACCTTAGTATACATCAAACTCACTTATAAACTACCAAAGAACCATAATTTACTATGTATAATCTTAAAACATGGCTCTAACATTGGTTTGGATTTTCGAGGTATTACAATAGCACTGGCATGTCACTCAGGAAAAGTTATAAAATAATGTCATCTCCAATATCAGTCAAAACCACATGCACACATTCATATATACATATATAAGATGCCGGGATAGGGTAAGGGTCATGAGCATGAGAGTTTTAAAATAATTAACCTAGAATATATAGCTTAATCCATTCTAAATATATCTATGGGTTATATGGGTTCAGATCCCCTGCTGAAAGGGCGCCAGTGCATTTAGCCACACAAACCGAGGGAAAACTAAAGCCACCATGAGTAATAGTAATCCAAAAAATATATATATCGTGTGTATCAAGCACACGGTCATATAGAACCCTAATGTGCCAGAAAACGTAGTTTCCAGTGTTTGTCCCCCCAGGACTTACACCTTTATGGTGAGCTACAAAATACTCTTTAAGCCCAAGTTAAAACATTTTGCACATAGTTCCAACCATTAACCAGGAGTAATTCATCAAGGCATTTATCACTTGGTATCGTCATACCAATATGCTTGCAAGCTAAATTAAACATGCCTAACCAATGCACATAACCACATTGAATCCCAAGTTCCATTAAAATCCTAACCATGGCCACCAAGGCCATCCAAATCTATTTGTATATCCATTTATCCATTAATTAAAGGCATTAAGTTCAAAAGCAAGTTAAACCATGCAATTTGTCCATATTTTAAACAAGATTATAAAGTGGGTTAAGGTTAATGCCAATTCTAAGTCAAAATTCATCCAACTTGGGAAAACCCATGTCCCCATTGCAACCATTTAAATAATACATCAATTCAGTCCCAAAAATATCAATTTAAAGCATGAATAATTAATTCAAAACATGGGACAAATAATTCAATCAGTAACAACCAAAACCCTTCAACCCAATTTCAATATCCATAATTGAAATCACATGAAAATCCATTTAGTTCATGCCACAATACAAAATTTAAGTTTAGGGAAGAGAAACATGTCTAAAATACACAAGAATTAGAAGTCAATTTGAAATTTGGAGCCTGAATCAATGATTTCTCAAAAACCCCTTGAGCTTTCTGGGTTTTGAGTTTTAAGAGAGAATGGATGATTTTGATCTTTAAAAACTAAAGAAAAGTGGCTTATTTTATGTTTAAAGGTCGTACATGGGTTTAAAAAACCAAAAGCCCCTCATCCCAAGTGAAAAAAATAAAAATAGATAAAATTAACCCATCAGCGTGGCACGACATTATCGCAGAAGGTAGCCTTCATGTCACACCAATATCGCAGAGGCTAACCTCTGTGGCACGCCAATATCATAGACCCTCACTGCCTTGGGGTTCCATAATGACCCTGAACCCCTTTTGAAAATCCAAAAATTTCCCCAAACACCCTTTTAACATCCCAAAACACATTTCAAGTCAAAAGTTTACATTACACACGTGGCAAGGTCAAAAATAAAATGATTGAAATTGTAAGGGGTCTTATATTATCTCCCCCTTAAGATCAATAATCCTCGATTGATGAGTTAGGACACTTTTAGCACGAGAATAGCTAGAACACACCTGAATCAAATGACAAACTCAAAAAGTGACGAGAGGAAGACGAAACACATACCTTAAGCACTTTTCTCTGATATAGTGGATAGGAATGGATACTTGGACTTCATATCTTCCTAAGTTTCCCATGTAGCCTCTTCTACCTTTTGATTTCTCCAAAGGACCTTAACTAAAGTTATATCCTTTGTCCTCAATCTACGAACTAGTCTATCCAATAGCTCAATTGGTACTTCCTCATAAGACAAAAAATCTTTGACACCAACAATCTCAACAGGCACTATCAAGGAAGGATCACCCACACACTTTTTCAGCATGGACACATAAAAAATAGAATGAATAGTGCCCAAACTCATAGGAAAATCCAACTCATAAGCGACATTTCCAATTCTCCTCAAAACCTAATAGGTTCCAATATAATGGGGACTGAGATTCCCCTTCTTCCAAAACCTCATGACTCCTTTCATAGGACACCTTTATGAATACCCAATCACTTACTTCATACTTCAACTCTCTTCACCTCACATTTATATAAGACTTTTGGTGACTTTGAGCAGTCTTAAATATTTCTCTAATCACTTTCACCTTTTCTATGGCTTGGTGAACCAAGTCAGAACCAAACAACCTAATCTCACCAACCTCAAACCATCCAATAGGAGACCTACACCTCCTACCATAAAAAGCCTCAAAAGGGGCCATTTGAATGCTTAAGTGATAACTATTATTGTATACAAACTCAATAAGAGGTTAGTGATCCACCCAACCTCCCTTAAAATCAATCACATAGGCCCTTAGCATATCCTCCAAAATCTAAATAGTGCATTTCGTTTGCCCATCTGTTTAAGGGTGGAAAGCAGTGTTAAGGTTCACTTGTGTACCTAAACCTTTCTGAAAAGAAAGCCAAAAGTGAGAAGAAAACCGAGTATCTTGATCTAAAATAATGGATACTGGCGCACCATGCAACTTCATAATCTCTTGAATGAACAACTTAGCATAATCCTCTACCGATTAGTTAGTCCTTACAAGCAAGAAGTGAGCGAACTTAGTCATCCTATCCACAATGACCCAAATATAATCATACTAATTGCGAGACCACATAAGACCCATAATAAAATCTATATTGATCATCCCCCACTTCCACATCGAAAACTTTAACCCTTGAGACATGCCACCCATCCTTAAGTACTCAACCTTAACTTGTTGAAAAATTATACACTTAGCCACAAAGTTCGCTATATCTCTCTTCTTATTGTTCCATCAGTAGATTTCCTTCAAGTTATGGTACATCTTAGTTAAACTCGAAATAACTTTATACCTAGACTCATGAGCCTTAGTAAAAATCCTTTCCCACAGCCCATCAACATCAGGAATGCACAACCTACCTTGATACCTCAAGATGTCACCTCTCCCAATCTTAAAATCCATAACTTTTTGCTGACCCACATAATCCTTAATCTACATAAGTATGGGATCCAAAGCCAGCACCAAAAGTTGATTTAACCACTTCTTGAACAATGACTCCCCCATCCTCAGAATTCAAAAGATAAACTCCCAAGTTAGCCAACATATGAATGTGCTTCACTAATCCTTTTTTTGGTTCATACACATGAGGAAAGCTCCCTATAGATAAACTTCTTAGATCATCAGCAACAACATTAGTCTTACCTAGATGGTAGTGTAAGATCATGTCATAATCCTTGAGTAGCTCGAGCCATCACCTCTACCAGAGATTCAACTTCTTTTGAGTAAACACATACTACAAGCTCTTATGATCTGAATAGATATCCACATGCACCCCATACAGATAATGGCACTAAATTTTTATTGCAAAAACCACAGCCACCAACTTTAGATCATGACTCGGGTAGTTTCTCTCTTGAACCTTAAGTTGTCTGGAAGCATACGCTACAACCTTACCATGCTGCATTAAAACACAACCCAGTCCCACACAGGACACATCAGAAACCACAACAAAACCATCAGTACCCTCAAGCAGGGTCAAATTTGGTGTAGATGTTAACTTATCCTTTAAATTCTCAAAGCTACCTTCACAAGTATCTAACCACAAAAACTTAATCTTTTTCTGAGTTAACTTCATCAATGAAACAGAAATAGATAAAAAAAACTCTCCATAAATCTCCTATGATACCCAGCTAATCCCAAGAAGATCCTAATATCGGTTGGAGTTGTTGGTCAAGGCCATTTTTTAAATGCCTCAACTTTCTGTGGATCCACCTTTACCCCCTCCTAGAAATGACATGCCTAAGAAAGGTAATAATACTTATCCAATATTCACACTTAGAAAACTTTGGAAATAACTTATGGTATTTAATAATCTACTAAACAATTTGGAGGTGATTGGCATGATCCTCCTCACTTTTAGCCTACATTAAGATGTCATCAATGAAATCTATGATGAACAAATCTAGCAACTGCCTAAAAACATGATTCATAATATCCATGAATACAGTCGAAGCATTAGTCAATCCAAATGACATAACCAAAAACTCCTAATGACTATATCAGGTTTGGAAAGTAGTCTTGGGAATATCAGCCTCCCTAATTTTCAAATGGTTATAGATCAAACGAAGATCAATTTGAGAGAAATATCTAGCACCCTAAAGCTGATCAAAAAGGTCATCAATCCTAGGAAGAGGTTACTTATTATTCACTGTAACCTTATTCAACTGAAGATAGTCTATACACATCTGAAGGAACCCATCCTTCTTTAGCATAAAAAGTATAGAAACACCCTATGGAAATACACTAGGATGAATGAACCCTCTATCGAGTAGATCTTTTAACTGCTCCTTTAGCTCTTTTAATTTAGCTAGAGTCATTCTATAAGAAGGAATGGAAATAGGACGAGTATCTGGTGGAAGATCAATCCCAAAATCTATTTCCCTATTGGGAGAAATTCTAAGAAGATCATCGAGAAACACTTCAGGAAACTCATTAACCACAGAGACAGGTTGTGAGAAAGTACTTTCAATTTAAGAATCCATAACCCAAACAAGATTATACAGACATCCTTTTGAAATCAATTTCTGAGCTTTAAGATAGAAAATAAACCTTCATTTGGGAACTAAGTAGCTACCCTCCCATTCTAATATCAGCTCAATAGGAAAATAAAAATTGACCTTTTGGGTCTTATAATCCAGAGAAACATAGCATGAATACCAAGTCACAGTACAACCCAGAAGATAACTTCCTCATCTAGAATCTCATGGTAGACACCAACTTTGGAGCAAAACGGGCCAAATACTGAAATTTCAAAGCATACTCCTTCACACTCATCTTACCCTACTTTAGATTAACAAACTCCTTAACCTTAGTTTTCTTCAAGTACTAAGGAAAGAAGTGATAAAAAAGCACTACAAAAGTCATCCCACACTACCTGTGTAGTATCATCACCCCACATAGATTCCCACTCCTCATTCCACTGATAATCTACATCCTTCAACTGATATGTAAAAAACTCTACACCTTCTACCCTAATAGCATGCATCATTCTAAAAATTTTCTTTATTTCATCAATAAACCCCTGAGGATCCTCCTTAACCTTAGAGCTTATAAAGGTTTGAGGATTTAACCTCATAAACTAGCCAACCCAAGTGGCCTCAGACAAATGAGCAATATTACCAATATTGTTAGACTAATGAGACTGTGATGCAACCAATTGAGTAAGCATATAAATAGACTAAAAAAATATATACTAGAGATATCTCCATAAGGCTACTGAGCAGAAGTGTCGCCAGTATGAATCTCGAAGAGGACTAGTAGGAAAAGGTGGAACTCCACATGGGTTGGCACAATCAGGAGCAAGAACCCTAGATCGAGTCTGCACTCCATATATAGGGTGAGTCCCCTCCACATTCTCCTCAGGTGGAATAGAGTTCCCAACAGAGTTTATATGAACATCAGATCTTTAAAAAGACATGATCTAAAATGTGAGGATGCTAGGAGTTAAAAAAGTTATATAACACTAGACTCTATAGCCCAAAATAGAACAGAAGAAAGGGAAACATTCCTAAATGCCTTATAGCATCCTCTTTATAATTATGGCGTGCTATACACCTATAAAAAGAACTTAACTTCATATGTTTCTATGGACACCTAACAACCTTATATCGTGCTCTAATACCAAGCTTCTCACGGCCTGGACTAGGGCCTACAAGTATCCCAAGCCCACTATGGAACAGATACTACCCCTTTAGCCAAACCTTAAGATCACTATAATAATAATAAAGTGAAATCCAATAAAGATAGTAGTAAAAAAAATATATCAGATGGAAGGTCTAAGAATCCAAAATCAGCAAAACAATAAAAAATTTTCATGAAATCCTCTAAAAACTAAAATAACACCTAAGTCGGGACATGCCTCGACTATGACCAAAGAAAAGAATCCAACAGTACTAAATAAATAAAGAAAAATGAAATGATAAGGCCTTTCAAGGATGGAGGCTCAACACTTCATAGAAACTCGATAAACATGCTCAACAACCTAGCGCTATGTAGGAGCAACAAAATGGACTTTAGGCCCTACATAACGAAATAACATAGCTTCCTAGTATGGTGAGTGGGATAAGCACTGTATGTAACTCAAGGAAAGTGACAAAATAATACAACGTCAAAAATTAATCAGAACCATATGCACACATTATATATTCATATATAGGATGCCAGTATAGGTAAGGGTCATTAATATGAGCATTTTAAAACCATTAACCTAGACTATGTAGCTTGATTGTCCTAAAGCCACTGATGGGCTATATGGGTTTAGCTCCCCATACTGAAAGGGCTTAGTGCGTGTTAGCTGTACGAACCAAAGAAAAATCAAGGGAAAACTAAAGATACCTTAGGTAATAACTGTCCCAAATATATATTTATATATCAAGTGTGTATCAAGAACATGGTCATATAGATCCACAACATTAGCAAATATGAATTTCAGTGTTCGTCCCCCCAAGATTTACACCTTCACAGTGAGATACACAACCCTCTTTAAGCCTAAATTAATACACTTTGCACATAGTTCCAACCATTAAATCAGGAGTTATTCATTACGGCATTTACCGTATGGTATCGTTATACCAATATGCTTACCAGCTAGACTACACATGTCAAACCAATTCACATAACCACATTGACTCTAAAGTTTCATTAAAGTCTAAACCATGGCCACCAAAGCCATCTAAATTCATTTTTATATCCATTTATATATTAATGCAAAGCATTGAGTTTAAAAGCAAGCTAAACCATACAATTTGTCCATATTCAAAATAAGATTAAAAAGTCGGTTGAGGTTAATGCCAATTTTATGACAAAATTCATCCAACTTAGGGAAATCCATGTCCCCCATTCTAATGATTTCAGTAATGTATCAATTCAGTTAACATTAATTTAATGCATTAATAATCAATTCAAAATATGGGACAAGTAAATCAATAAGTAACAACCAAAACCCTTCAACTAAATTTCTAAACCCATAATTTAGACCACATGAAAATCAGTTTAATTCATGCCATAATGTTAAATTCAAGTTTAGTTAAGAGAAACATACCTGAAACACACAAGACATAGAATTCAATTTGGAGTTTGGAGCCCGAAGTAGTGATTTCTTGAAATATCCATAAGTTTTCTTAGGTTTTGAGTTTTAAGAGAGAATAGATGATTTTTATCTTTGACAATTAAATAAAAAAGGATTATTTTATGTTTAAAGGTTGTACATGGGATAAAAATACCAAAAGCCCCTCATCCCAAGTGAAAAAACAAAACTAGATAAAATTAACACATCAGCGTGGCACGGGATTATCATAGAGGGTAGGCTTCGTGCCACGCTAATATCATGAAGGATAATCTCCATGGCATGCCAATATTACATACCATCATTACCTTTAGGTCCCTAAATGACCACAAACCCCTTCCAACAAATCCAAAAATTTCCTCAAACACTATAATGCCTCGAATTTATAGACCTTGAAAATTTTTTAAGTTCTGAGCTTTTTTCCCTGGCAGCGACTCACCTGATGAGTCATAGGGTGTCTTGATGGGACAGGTAACCTCAGTTGTAAGGTGTCTACTAAATGGTGTTTGACTTTTTATCTTGGGTGTGACTTGAGAGTACGAGTCATAAAGACTCATGATGAGTTTTTGGAATGGAATCATAACCAAATTAGAAATTAAGTAGCTAAGTTCTATTCTAACTATTAGTGGCTCACTATGAGCTGTAAGAACTTATTACAAGTCATTGGGTGCAAATCGTACAATGTCCAGTGTTTATCCAATTGGGTTATGTGTTTACTACGACTAGACCCTATGAGTCATAAGGTCGCATTACGAGTAATACCAGTTAAGTCATAGGGACAATATTTTGTGGGATTCTTAGAGACTTTCTTAGTTATGAATCTTGGTGACGAGTCATAAGAAGTGGCTATGAGTCACTGGTTGACCCGTTGTTAAAGGACGGCACTTTTCTAGATTTTAAGTTAAGGGCATCCTAGAGATTTCCCTTTTTATCCAAATTAAAACCCAGGTCTTATAACCTCTTTAGGGTGTTATTAGCACTCAAAAACAAATCTAGGTAACTTCTCAAATACTCTAAAAGGCTCTCCGAATTCCCTCAAGCAAGTTAAGCTAGAGTTTTATCAAGTTGGTCATTTAAGGGCTCAAGAGTTGATTTCTATCCAAATTTTTTGGTGTTTAAGGCATGTTACTCTTCTATAATTGTTAATTTGTTAAAACAATATGTTTTACAGTATTGTTTTTAAGATTTTTATGATGATTTTCAAATAAGGATAGGGTTTTTTGAATATTTATGAATATAACAATGTTTTTCATGGTTTACATATGATTATTCATGCTTTAATTATGGTTTTAAACTTATGGGTGCAGGGGTATGGTGAATGAACAAGAGAATTATAATTTTCCCCAAACTTGTAACTTTTGAAGTGGTTGAGACCCCAACCCCATAATGTGAAATTAGTTTAAATATTGAGAAATATAGAAATTTGTAAAAGTGAACTATTCTTGAACTATAAAGAGGTATTTTAAACACAATGGATTAGGTTAATGAACAAAGGGAGTCGGTGTTCTCCTACCTTGTATTAATAAAGAGAGGGAGTTCTTTACTCAAACTTAATGGAAATTATTTTGTCATGTTCTTATTACCTTGCAAATGTAGTTGGTATGACGATACCAATAATGTATGCCTTAATGTGAAAGATGCTTTAATGAATGAGAATATGTGACAATTTTTTTATTTTAGGCTTTAATAAGGGTTATGCAGTTGAGCTGTGAAAGTAGAGGTCCAAGTGATCGATACTGGGAATTACATTTTTTGATGTAGGGTCAGAGTGACCAGGGAGGTTTGAGTCCCCCTTATTATTATTTCACTATTAGGGAGGTTTGATTCCCCCATAAATCATTATATGATCAGGTGCTTAAGTCACCTTAGTATATAATTGGGAGGTTCGAGTCCTCCATACATATATATGAGATTATTCTCTGGTTCATGTGCCTACATGTGTTGGGGCTCGACCAGGGGGTGAGATTTGGGGCCCATATAGACCGTGGGTACATATTATGATGATTGAACTACATAATCCAAGCTAGAGTTTTAAAGTGCATGTTAAACCTCGTTCCTTATCCCAGCATATGATATATATATATATATATATATATTTATGCATTCGATTATGTGCATTGGTTTTGAATGATTTTGAATTGTTGATAATGTCATCATGTTATCCTTATCTCCAAGTTACATGCTAGCGTTCACCTCCCTAACCATCTTCAGACGTTGTATCCCCATGCGATGTAGGAATTGGCCATACTTCTACTTTTCCCGCTTAGTGATTAAGATTCAAGATCAACTCATGAGTCAACATTGAAGTGGTGAACTTTCATACAATGGAAGACTATATTTCATGCTTTGGACTTTTATATCTCAGACTGCTTAGACTTTTTTGGCTATAATCGGGGGCATGTCCTAACACTTTACTGATATTTACTTTGGTTTATTGTTAGAAGGCTTTGTTCAAACTACAGTGGTTATTGGGTGGTGTTGGTAAGCTGGTTGGTCGGTCACCGATCATCAGTCATAGACATGTATTATAATTTTCTTATGCTATTGCACACTGTGTTATTATATATTTAGAATTAATCTAACATTGGGGTATGTTGGGTTTTGTTTAGTCAGGTGTAGTGGTAATCTCTGGTCTATGCTAGACTTAAGATACCTATTATGGCCAGGCCATGGTTTGGGTTGTGACAAAGATAGTATAAGAGCTAGGTTTGGTGTCATTGGGTGTCAACAAAGTCATGTTAAGTAGTGTCTCATTTATGGGTGTGTAGTACATCACACTTATAAGGGAGAGGCTATGAGGCATTTTGGAAAGTTTCCCTTTCTTGTTATTCTATATCAAGATATAAAGTTAAAGTTTGATTACCTTGAGGGAGATCAACTGGTTCCCCCATCCCTTCTCAAGCGCCTTGAGTTGATGTCTCTAATCCTGAGTTTTGCCAGTCAATTCATTTTCTTACCTAGTTTGTGGCCACTCAAACAGAGTGTGTTGCTTATATTGCTCAATCATCTAATCCCACTAGTGTTGAACAATTTATAAGGTTGAGTCCTCCTATTTTCACTGGCTCCAAAGTTAAGAAAGATCCTTAAAACCTTATTGATGAGATAGAAATATTCTTCCATGTGATGCATGCTACTAATATGGAGATTATAAAGTTCACAGCTTATTAGTTGAAGGATGTAGCATACTAATGGTATGAAGAGTGGGAATAGACTAGGGGTGACGGTGTTGAGTTTACCTTGCGAGATGATTTCTCTAGTGCTTTCTATGATCGCTTCTTTCCTCAGGAGTTAAGGGAAGTTAAGGCCGGGGAGTTTGTGAATTTGAAGTAAGGAAGGATGTCCTTTAGAGAGTATGCCTTGAAGTTTAATTAGTTATCGCATTATGCTCCTAAATTGGTATCTAGCGTGAGGCTAAAATGAGGAAGTTTTCTTCAGGGTTGTCCCGTGAGTTGATCTTGAAGATCAAAGCTACCTTGTTGAATAAGGATATGGACTGTTCTAGACTTATAGTGTATATACAATAAGTAGAGAAAGAAAATAAGAAGTAAGCGAAGTTAAGTAAAATGCAGAGTATGAAGTTTTCCTATTTGGATCAGGGTGGAGGTCAGCATCAAAGTGGTAGAAATAGTGGGAAGTGGTCTAAGAAGAAGTCGGATAATTCTAGTTCTTACTTTATGGCTAGTGCTCCTTATCTAAAGTTGTCAAGTTAACATCGTTCTCAGTATGATAGTAGTTTTAGAGAACTAGTATCCCAGACACAGGATAGTAAGGATCAATCAGCACCATCATATCCTCCTTGTAGATTTTGTGGTTAGATACACCATAGTTTTGTGAGAAAGAGAGGAATAAGTGTTTTAAATATGGTAAGACTAGTCATCTGCAGAGGGATTATCCATCTAAGGTTGGATCTGGGGAAAATAAGATTCCTATTTCTATTTCATCCGCTCCCGCACATAAGGGTGCTACTTTTTCTTCTAGCTCTAACATTGGTCAGAATCATCTGTATGCTCTAACCACTCACCAAGATTTTGAGGCGTCCCCCGATGTTGTTACTATTATGCTTAAACTCTTTTTTTGTGATGTTTATAATTTACTTGATCTCTATTATACTCTCTCTTATGTGACCCCTAATATGGAAATCTATTTTGGTTTGATCCTGAGTATATTTCGAACCCCTTTTCAGTATCCACCCTGGTGGGTGACTCTATTATGGATAAAAGATTCTATATGGATTGTGTGATATCAGTTCATGGTAGGGAGACCATGGTGGATCTGATAGAAACGGACATGTTAGACTTTGATATGATTTTAGGAATGGATTAGTTGCATTCGTGCTATGCATCTCTTGATTATCAAACCCAAAAGGCAGGTTTCCATATCCTAAATGAGCCAGTAATCGAATGGAAAGGTATCTCCCTAGTGCCTATGAAAAGTTTTATTTCATATCTTAGAGCCCCAAAATTGGTTTCCAAAGGTGCCTCTATAACTTAGTACATGTTAAGAATTCTAGATCCGAAGCTCCTTCTTTCTAAATTGTCCCTGTGATCTGTGAATTCCCTGAGGTATTCCCTAATGATCTTACTATGTACCTCTCGATAGGGAAATTGATTTTGGGATTAATCTCCTTCTGGACACTCATTCTATTTCTATCCCTCCTTACATAATGGCTCCATCAAGGTTAAAAGAACTCAAGGAGCAGTTGAAAGATCTTCTTAACAAGGGTTTTATCTACCCTAATGTGTCTTCGTGGGGGGCTCATATTCTCTTCTTATGTAAGAAGGATGGTTCCTTCCAAATATATATTGATTACCGCCAATTGAATAAATTTACCATGAATAATAAGTATCCACTTTCAAGGATTGATGATCTATTCGATCAGCTTCAGGGTGCTAAGTTCTTTTTGAAATTTGATCTTTAGTGTGGGTACCATCAGTTGAAGATTAGGCAGGTGGATATTCCTAAGACTTTTTTGCAAATGAGGTATGGTCACTTTGAGTTTTTGGTGATGTCCTTTGATTTGACCAATGCCCCAACTGCATTTATGGATCTTATGGATTAGGTTTTCCATCAGTTCTTAGATTTGGTTGTGATTGTCTTTATAAATGATATTTAGGTATATTCCAAGAGTGAGGCAAACTATGTCGATCACCTCCGCCTTGTGTTGCAAACCCTAAAGGATCAACGGTTGTATGCAAAGTTCTCTAAGTGTGAGTTCTAGTTGAATATTGTGACTTACTTAGGTCATTTTTATCTAGTAAAGGGATCATGGTGGATCCATAGAAGGTTGCTATTGTTAAGAAGTGGCCTCAACCCAAGACTCCATCCGACATTTGGAGCTTCTTGGGTTTGACCAGATACTAAAGAAGGTTTGTGAAGAATTTCTCTTCTATTGCTACTCTATTGACTAAGTTGACTCAAAAGAAGGTAAAATTCTTATTGTCTGATACTTGTAAGGGTTGTATAGAAAAGCTGAAGAATAAGTTGACTTCGGCTCAGGTCTTAACTCTAACTGAGGGTACTAATAGTTTTGTTGTCTATTGTGATGCATCTCGGATGGGATTGGGCTATGTATTCTTGCAGCATGGCAAGGTGGTTACTTATGCTTCTAGGCAGCTGAAGTTCATGAGAGGAATTACCCTACCCATGACTTGGAATTTTTAGCTATGGTGTTTGTATGAAAGATCTGGTGGAATTATTTGTATAGGGTTCATATTTATTATAATTATAAAAGCTTGCAATATGTTTTCACCCAAAAAAATTGAATCTAGGGTAAAGGAGGTGGCTTGAGTTGCTAAAGGACTATAACATAAGTTTTCACTATCATCTAGGTAAAGCTAACATGGTTGTTGATACTCTTAGAAGGTTTTTCATGGGAAGCTTGTCTCACGTGGATGATAAAAAATGGGATTTGGTGAAAGATATTAACCATTGGTCTAATCTAGTAGTCTATCTCTTGGATTTTGAGGGTCATGGTGTGATTGTTCAAGAGGAGCGAGGTCATCTCTTGGTGCTGAGGTAAAAGAGAAATAAGTGCTGGATCTTATCTTGATGTAAATCAAGAATGATATAGGTAGGCACAAAGTGATGGTTTTTTTAGATTGGTCGTGATCCTATCTTGAGGTACCAAGGCAGGTTGTGTGTTATCGATGATGATGGGTTATGAGGAAGAATTTTTGCCAAAGCTCATGAGTTGTGTTATACTATTTATCTTGGTTCAATGAAGATGTATCACAATTTTAAAGAGGTCTATTGGTGGAAAAATATGAAGCGGGATATAGATAATTTTGTGGTTAAGTGCATGGTGTGTCAGCAAGTGAAGGTGGAGCACTTAAGGCTCGGTGGTTTGACTCAAGAGATTGAACAACTGGCGTTAAAATAGGAGATAATTAATATGGATTTTGTTACCAGTCTTTCGCGGTCTCGCCAGCAATTTGATTTGATTTGGGTCATCATGGATAGGATGACTAAGTCTTCTAAATTCTTGCTAGTGAGGACTAATTTCTCTTCCAATAAGGACGTGGCTTCAATAAATGTTCTTTGGAGGAACCAAAGGATTGAGGAGGCTACTTGGGAAGCCGATAAGGAAAAGAATTCCAAGTATCCATTCTAGTTTCCCATTTTGGATAATCGTGCTTAAGGTATATGTATTCCTTAATATCTTTGTCTTTAGATTTTCTTAAAGGAAAGAGTAATTTCCTTGGCATCCTTGTTTTCTGTCTTTGTTAAAGGTAAGAGTAGTGGTATGTAGAATCAAAGCGTCCTAATAAATTCCTTGTCCAATCATTCGAGGACAAATGGTCCTAAGGGAGGGAGTATGAATAACGCCCCGAGGTTTTGTTCCTTAATAATATTCTGAGTTCTGAGCTTTCTGTACTAGCAATGACTCACCTGATGAGTCGTAGGGTATCTTGATGGGTCAGACTCATGATGAGTTATTGGTATGGAATCATAACCAACTTAGAAATTAAGTGGCTAAGTTCTGCTCTGAGTATAAGTGTCTCACTATGAGTCATAAGAACTTGTACGAGTCATTAGGTGAAAATCGTTGGATGCCCAGTGTTTACCCAATTGGCTTTCATGGTGTCTACGATTGGACCCTACGCGTCGTAGGGTCCCATTAATTGTGGTTCTAGTTGAGTCATAGAGTCAACAGTATGTGGGGTTCCTAGAGACTCTCTTGGTTATGACTCGTGGTGACTAGTCATAATGAGTGGCTATGAGTCACTGGTTGACCCATAGTCAAAGGGTGACACTTTTTTAGTTATTAAGTTAAGGGCATCCTGAAGATATCCCCTTTTACCCAAATTAAAACCCAAGACTTATAACCCCTGTAGGGTGTCATTATCACTCAGAAACAAATCTAGGTATCTTCTCAAACAATCAAAAGGCTCTTTGAATTCTCTCAAGCAAGTCAAGCTAGGGTTTCATCAAGTGTGTTATCTAAGTGCTCAAGGGTTGATTTCTCACAAAATTTCTTGTTATTTAAGGAATGCTACTCTTCCCTCATTGTTAATTTGTTAAAAGCATGTATTTTAAAGCATTTATGAGATGTTTATAATGGTTTTGAAACAAGGGTTAGGGTTTTTTGAATGTTCATGAATTGAACAATGTTTCTTATGGTTTATATATGATTATTCGTGCTTTATTATGGTTTTGAACTTATGGGTGTATGGGTATGGTGAATGAACGAAGGAAATATGATTTTCCCCAAACTTGTGACTTTTGAAGTGGTTAAGACCCCAACCCCATAATGTGAAATTGGTTTTAATTATGAGAAATATAGGAATTTGTAAAATTGAACTATTCTTAAACAATTGCATAATATAAAGAGGTATTTTAAACACAATGTTCTGATTTAATGAACAAAGGGAGTCGGTGTTCCCCCACCTTGTATTAATGAACAGAGGGAGTTCTTTTCCCCATCTTAATGGAAATTGTTTTGGCATGTTGTTATTACCTTTCAAGTATAGTTGGTATGATGATACCAGCAATGTATTCCTAAATGTGAAAGATAGTTCAATAAATGGGAATATGTGACACTTGTTTTATTTGGGATTTAATAAGGGTTGTGTAGCTAAGTTGTGAAAGTAGAGGTCCGAGTGACCGATACTAAAAACTGTATTTGCCAACGTGGGGGTCAAAGTGACCAGGGAGGTTTGAGTCCCCCTTATTATTATTTCATGATTAGGGAGGTTCGAGTCCTCCATAAATTATTACATGATCTGGTGCTTAAGTCACCGTAGTATATGGTTGGGAGGTTTGAGTCCCCCATTCATGTATATATGAGATTATTCTCTGGTTTGTGTGGTTACACGTACTGGGCCTCGACCAGGGAGGAAGAGTTAGGTCCCATAGAGCTCGTGGGTACATCTTATAACGATTAAGCTACACAATCCAAACTAAAGTTTTAAAGTGCATGCTAAACCTCGTTCCTTATTCTGACATGTGATATATATATATATGTCTATGCATTCAATTATGTGCATTGGTTTTGATTGATTTTGAACAGTTGATCATGACATTATGTTATCCTTATCCTTGAGTTATATGCTAGCGTTTACCCCACTAACTGTTTTCGAATGCTGGATCTCCACGCGATGCAAAACTTGGCCATACTTCTACTCCTCCTGCTTAGTGATTAGGATTTGGGATCATCCTTTAATTCAATATTGAAGTGGTGAGCTTCCATACATCAGAAGTCTACATTTCATATTTTGGTCTCTTATATGTCAAACTGCTTAGACTTATTTTTAGGCTATAGTTGGGGGCATGTCCTGACACTTTATTGATATTCAGTTTGGTTCATTATTAGAAGGCTTTGTTTGGACTACTGTAGTTGTTGGGCAGTGTTGGTATGTTGGTTGGCCGAAAACCAATCGTTGATTATAGACATCTAGTAAAATTTTCTTAAGCTATTGCACGCTATCTTGTTATATGTTTGGAATTCATCCAACGCATGGGTATGTTGTGATTGGTTTGGTTAGGTTCAGGGGGTGATCCCTGGTCTACATGGTACTTGAGATACTTGTCACGGCCAGGACATCCATAAAATAATACAAGTTCAGGTCTTGACAAACACCTATTAAACATCCATAAAATAATTCAAGTCAAAAATCCACATTACGCACGCAGAAAGGTAAAAAAAATAAAATGATCAAAATTCTAAGAGGCCTTATAATTTTTCACCTATTCATCCAATTTTCCATGTTTCTATACTTCAATGTAACATTTCAGATGAGTCTCATGTCATTCTTTGGGATTCTATCCAGTTAGATGAGCGATTGTCTTTTATTGAGAAACCTATATCTATTCTAGCCAGGAATGTTAGACGATTATGTTCTATAGTTATTTCTGTGGTTAAGGTCCAGTTAAGGCATTGACTTGCTGATGAGTCGACTTGAGAGGTCGAGTCTCATATGCATAGTAGTTATCCCCATCTTTTTGCTGATTCATGTATTTTTATTGCCCTTAGTTCGAGGATAAACTAGATTCTTAGAGGTGGGTGATGTAATAACTTGATTTTTGGTGATTTTTGTGAAATATTTTTTTGTATGATTTGACCATTTTACTCCTCTCTGTGGTTGCATTATGCTATTTTTGAGGTGTAGGGATATTTGGCATGATTTTTAATGTATTTTAGGGTGAGTTGTATGAGATTGTGGTTTTTGATGGTCGTAAAGGCTTACTAGTTTACTTCAGTCAATATCTTTTGATTTGTGCGTCAACTAGCAAAATGGACTGCTCCAGCAAATTTGGAATGTTAATTTTAGGTTGGTAGCATAGTATGTGTTATTTGACGCCGTTTATATTGCACTTTGATCTCTTGTTCGAAAAGTTGTGAAAAATAGGTCTCAGGGTCAATTTTGTGAAAACAACATCCTTTTGAAAATTTGATATCACCATTGAGTCTAGGGTTTCAAATTTGATAGGGTGGTATAGTTCACTTGCATTCTTGAAATTGTCGGAAGAATCTCGAGCGGTCCGCAGAGACTTGGAATTTCCCAACTATCCATAACTGTGCACTACACAGCTAGTGCAACTGCTAAAGTGCCACTTTGGCCGCTTTAGTGGAAAGCGCTAAAGTGCCACTTGGCTGCTTTAGTGGCAGGTGCTAAAGCGCCACTTGGCAGCTTTAGCGGCAAGTAACCAGCTGAGCAGGGGCGCTTTAGCGGCCCTAGTTTTCTTTGGAGGAGGGTGATAAAGCAACCATTGTCTATTTTAGCAGACTAGCACGTTAAGCAAGTACCGCTAAAGTGGTACTTGACCACTTTAGCGGCACCTGGCACCTTGGCATATAAATAATCTATTCTCAATTTTCTGTACTATTTTTGAGACTTGAAGATAGAGGATCAAGTTTTTGAGTATTTTCTTCCATTTCTAGGCTTGGGTAAGCTCCAAACTCCTATTTCAAGTACTTTCTTTGATTCTATCATTTAAATCTTGTTTAAACTCAAATTTGAAGGTGGAATTTGGGGATTTTGTCCAAGAAGCCCCAAATTAGCATTTCTTCGATTCAAACCCTAATTTTTACCCATTTTTACTTTGGTTTTCTGTTATGAGCTCCCTTAATCTTTGGAAATATATTTTTGGACAAAATTTTGGTTTACCTTTCTTTTTTGAAAACATATTCTGGGGGTCCATTTTGACACTGATTTGGAGGTAGTCTATATGGGTGTCGTTGGCTTTTATTTAATGCATAAATTTAATATTTGTATGTTTTAATTGATTCTGGGTTCATTTGTGAAGGGAAAAATCTGAATTGAAGGCTTTCTAGATCAATTTTTGACATTCGAGGTAGGTTATGCCATAACTTTCTTCAGGATGGTTGGGCAATTAATACTAATGTAAAAGCATTCTATTATGTTATGGGTTTGTTCATGGAAAATATGTTTAGGTGATTAATGTGCTGGTATGGAGGCTTATGTGGATAATATTTGGTGGTTTTGAGATTTTATTTTCTATATGGGATTGTGTGAGGTCTTGTATAATTTTGTTAGCCTGATATTGATATTTGTATGCTTAGTTATACTCCTTTTGGGTGGAAAACAACCTATATTTTGGGATTGATGTGGTATTAATGGTCTTTTTCCTTGAATATTTCTCTTGATTATTTCCAGACTATATTAAAGCATAGATGGTTAGTTGACTTAAGTGGATTTTCGGCTCACATGGTTTATATATTAGTCGAATATTAGAAACTGTCATTTTGATTAGTTGTGAGCATTACATGCTCATATCATACTTATTCATGAAACGTTAGTACCATATGGAAATACTGGGTTTTTTCATAAAAAATGTGACATTATTAAAAACCCTCTATTAATGTATGTGTCGGGGAGAAGTTATAGATATTGGTATTGGATATTAGTTATATATGGATTGATGAACCCCCATCCCCCATGGGTCCTACTTAGGATCAAATCTTGGTAGGTATGGGTTGACGAACCTCACATAGGTCCTACCTAGGAGTAAAGCTCCGTAAGTGTGTACAGAGGTTGTGGAATGACCTCGTGCATCATATCATCATCTTCTTCTTCTTCATTGTATTCCATATATTATAGTTATTTTCTTATTGTATTTCTCTTCTTGACTTAATATTTGTCCATTTGTTCTATCTTCTTATACTTGTATTTGGTGTATGTTATTTGGTGTATGTGTATATTTGTTTTTCTTTACACTACTTGTATTATATATATATAGTAGAACTGTTAGTGGAGACCTTGTGGGCTACCATTTGGGACTTTTTTTACTGCAGGTGATGTGCTCATAGTTTGTGTTCATTTGTTCTATTTTCTACTTTACTCAGCCATCTTACGATACCTACTGAGTATAAGTGGACTATACTTATCCTTACTGCACCCTTTCAGTATAGATCTAGGTACGAGTGCGCCATATAGATAGTTGATCAGGCAGCATTTAGAGTCTATTCGAGGTAGCGGTTGATCTATGAATCCGCAGTTGGCCATTAATTTTTCTTATCTAGACTATGTCATATTGTATTCAGAGACAGATTTTGTTCCTTTTTAGATATTCTATGTATATTTCTTACTTAGAGTTGTATTAGTGGTTGTACACAGTGACACAAGGTTTTGGGATTTGGTTTGGTATCTTTGATTATATTTCTGCTACTATCAGGTTTGTGTGGCTTGGCTTTGCTCTAGAAGCCTTGTCTTGGGCTTTGGTATTAATTTCTCTTGTTATATCAGTTTGGGTGATAGGCTTACTTGTCAAGGTTTTTCACGACAAGTGTCATCATGACCCTTGATTTTTGGATTGTGACATAAACACAATTGATCTAACCCCAAATCGTATTATCCAACAACTACATCAAAATTTTATGTCTCCCAAATTACACCTCATAATGAAATATAAAGCATATGTTGATCAAACATAGAACTCAACCATGGTTGTGATCCATTCCACAAAGAATATTGCTAGAATCTAGGTTAATGTGGTTATTGTAACTATTAATTAGTTATTTCTAAAAGGAAATTTCAAAGTAACAAATAAACAATTTGCAAGTTTTTGTAAAAAATAGCAAAGTATCAATTTATGTTGTATAAATAAGAGAGAGAATAAACTAGGATTGTGTTATTCATGATTTCATAAATCAGTAAGCATAGCATACTAGTGATCTATCCTTGTGCTTAGCATGCAAAATTGGTAACTTAAGTTCACCTAAATGGTTGGTCCCCTATCTAGATGAATATCACTACGCAATTTGGTCCATGTATGAGTGTTTGTTTTACTAACCCTTTCTTTGATCTCATATTAGTTATTTTTGGATAGGGCTCAAGCTATTAGATGTGAGTTGATAGACTCAAATCTTCGTTGTTAATCTATTTTACCATTCATTACCCTTTTGGTCCATCAAATAAGAATAAGGTGAGTCCTAACGTTTGTAACCATTAAAAAACAATCAATACGAACAAAAGAATAACACATGCATAAACACCATTCAAAAATCACTAAATACTTTAATCTAGTTTGATAATTCATCTTGATTCCCGTAATTCTAATAATGAGATTTAGCTGCTCATGCTTTGAAATTCACAATTAGAATTTATAGAAAAATTTATAATCATTCACTTACAAATTAAGTAGAAGAAATCAATAATCCTAAGTTATAAAATAAGAATTAATAATCAAGAATCAAAGAATGTAAAATCTCAAAAGCCAAAGAACAATGTATAACAAAATAATGTTTACATTTGTTTTCTCTAAGAGTGTGACCAAATAATTAAAGATGGAGAATAAAAGAACAAATCAATTTTCTTCGGCTTCCATGACTGCTCATAGCTCTCTCTAGATCAAAAGTTATGTAAATATGAATTTTATGAAATATTTATAAGTGTAGGAAAAAATTTAAAATAAAATATCTGAGTCCAAAATAGACTGAAAAATCAAAATATAGTCCAATTTGGCTTCACTTGTCGCTGCCAATGAGTTGTGCCTTTTTTATTTAAATTTTCTAAGGGGGCATTTAGTTGAGAATGGGTTATATCATAATTAATTATCTTGAGATTAGCTATCCAGGGATAAGTTATTCGACCATGTATATAGGATAACTTATTCCATCACTATGGTATAAATGGTGGGATAAATAATCCTGTGCTACCTAATATCTCCAACCAAATATAGGATAAAACAATATTGCATTTTATTTTGGGATTATTTTGTGAGATTATTATACCTTATTATACCTCACTCCAAATGACCCCTAAGGGTATCAAATGATTCCACATGTGCAGGCTTTAATTTAAATTTGCAGTTTTGTTGCTCCCCTCACATTTGTAATATAATATTACTTTTAATCAATAAGTTATCTTCTTGATTTTCTTATATAATTTCTCATTTATTATTTATTTCAACTCCAAATTTCTTCATCTACACAGTAATTTAATCCTACATATAAAAATATATTATTGACCGTAATTCATAAAATCAATGCTCAAAAAAGATAATAAAAATACTAAATGTGAGATAAATAATAACTAAATATATGAAATTTGGCCTCACATCAAGTATCAACATATCATGAACAAGACCCAAGCAACCACTTCATTGTAAATCCAAAGTCTCACTTTCTGAAGATGAACCCTTAGCTTCCCCAATCTAAATCGTTACCCTTATTTTTACTTTTTGAATGTCCCTATTTTTGTTTCTAATCACTTTTACTGTTATAAATTAAAAAATCCTTCAAATCTTCTAGAGTGGTATTTTAATTATCACGATTCGATTTCTCAAGAAATAATGACACGTAGTATAATCCACCAGTAGGTAACCCAATTTGTAGTCTGAAACAACTAGTAATAGACTATCAGGAGAAATGGAGAAAAAAACAAAAAAAATTTAAATAAAAGACTAATATAAAATACTAACCCAAGACCTAGTGAAGTTAGTACAAGAACTTCTAATACAATTAGAGTACAAAGTAAAATATAGAATAAATACAAATAAAAATATATCTTTGAATTCAAAATACAGATCAATCTAATCAATATAAGGGAGAGTAGGAATACTCCAAACGCCTGGAGCTCACCCTAAATCTCTAATCCATAGAATCTCCGCGCGATGCACATGTCAACAGCGAGAACTGATACTATGATCTATAGACTGCAGAAGTGTAGTATGAGTACCACATATGTGGTACTTAGTAGGCATTGACCGACTGAGCTTAAAAAATAATGGAAGTATAGATAACATGTTACGCAGAAATGTAACTACAGGCAGCTAGCTATTCAAGAAACCAAACATAGTAATGCTAATGGAATAATAAGGATAAATTATCCTATTCTAATTATATTCATGAAATACCGTACATCGCTAGACAGTATACAAATAAAGAGTTAAAGAAGGATATATAGTAGTAATACAAGGTCAAAGGAAACATATACAATATGAATTGATTTATAAAAAGAGGGATATATGGTGATACCATATATATGTATATATATAAAGAACTAACCCAAAGGTAATAACCTAATGTCACGACCTGATTTCTCAAGTCATTATGGCGCCTACCTTATCCCCCTAGTAGGCAAGCCAAGCCATAGCCCGAAATAATAGGTAACAGCCTAACAGGAAGAAATAAAAAAAGATCAAGTATAATGATAGAAATAGTAATAACAATCAATAAACATAAAGGAAACATATGCCATATATTAAAACGATGGAAGGAAAAAGGACCAAATACATAAATGAATCCCTCCCAAGACCGGATAAAGTCTTACTAGAGCCACTACTAAAATATACTTAGAGTACTAGACAGAATCCAAAAATACGCAAAATATACAAGCAGTCTCGAGTACAAAAGACTAAACTAGAGTAGATAGAGGAGGATCAGCCTCAGACGATAGTAAGCTCACCCTTCTCTAAATCAGTACTGAAAGGTAAGAATCGCGTCAATGCTGGCTTCTACAACCCAGATCTGTATAAGGAAAAGATGCAGAAGTATAGTATGAGTACGAAAGAAATGGGTACTCAGTAGGCATCATCGACCAGCTAAGCTCAGTACAAAAAAAGTATAACTACAATGTAATGGTGTAATCTAAGTTATCAGTAAAGAAGGATAGAAAGGTAAACAACTATCAAGCTACGCAAATGTAGTAAAAATAAATATAGATGATATAGAAATACATAGCGCATTAATAGTAGACAAATCAAACATAACCTAACTGGGCCCCATAAGCCCTCTAGGCACACTGAAGAAGACAATCAACCCAGTCATACCCCCCATAAGCCGGCGGGATACAAAAGTAGTAATTAATAAAAGTAAACATAAATAATTTGTCACTAAACTTTATCCCACGAAATCATAATATCTATACAGATGTGTACTGGGCTTGAACCGGCACCAATGGGTAGTAACGAGAGTCCAAACACCAAACTCAAATCGGTAGTGATAGATAATAACAAGAGGACACGTGTCAGATTCGAACCGAACATAGTTGATAATAACAATAGGCTATGTATATAATATACAACAGAAATCATAATCAGATGTCGAGCTCAAATTGAAACTCAGTCGAACCATAACAATAATCAGTTGTTGGATTCGAACCAAAACTTAAGGAACCATAAGCATAATCAGATATCGAACTCAAGTTAAAATTCAAAGAAACCACAACCATAATTAGATGTCGGACTCAAACCAAAACTCATAGTAACCATACCTAACTGAATATTAAAATCCATACCATGCCATAACAATGTCAATGTGGTACAAAAATTCACAATCAATGACAGAAATAAAATATATACTGAACCTGTTCAGAAGCTAAAATACGACTAATTACCGTACGCATGTCTTAATTTGAAAAGGGAAATTCAAGATTTTACTATTTAATTCCACGCCCTAAAGTGATAGACACTATATTATATAAAAAGAAAAATACCAAAATTTACTAGAACAGGGTCCTAATTCAGATAAATAATGCATGTTATATATAATAAATGGTACACAACTACAAGTACCTATTCAAAACTAGCATAATAGTACACATTTCAGTAAATAAGCTCAATCTAAAGGTAGTGTAAGCCTAGCCTACCTGGACGCCAAAGCTAAAAATACCCTCTAAAATGTCTTCAAATTGTGCCCTACTATAATCCAAGCTTGAATTATTTGATGTACATTATTAATTATACATGAATAAACATACCGCATGTCATATACAACACCTTGGACCAAACATGAATTTGAAAACAGAGAGATGGAGAAAAAGAACACTTAAGAAACAATGATCCTACCCGTCACGTACAACAGCAACATATAATAGCACTATGACATTTTACTTAGTTAA
This sequence comes from Capsicum annuum, assembly GCF_002878395.1. Taxonomy (NCBI): domain Eukaryota; kingdom Viridiplantae; phylum Streptophyta; class Magnoliopsida; order Solanales; family Solanaceae; genus Capsicum; species Capsicum annuum. The sequence continues at coordinate 68,560,946 of NC_061121.1, forward strand.
GAAAAATGAAAAGTCAACCATGCAATCACCCACTATGTAGAATTAGTATGAGCTTTATCCAAGGAGACTAATAACATATCCTAGTAACACTTACTTTACAGGTGTCACATGATGAGTTTGGTTATCTAGCAAATATTCGGTCTTGTCCATTTTTCACACCTCCACGTGAAGTTGAGGTGTAATTACCAAAATAGGTTATTATCCCATTATATATATATTTGGATATTGCGTAGGTTCGTGATAAGTTCAATATAATATTTTAAATATATCATAATTAATAAAAAAAAATTAATTATAATAAAACCTCTATTATATACTAATAATATTTTAACATATTTAGGTTTACTATCTCTGCTTAAAATATTAATAGACTATAAAAAGCTATTATAAAATAATATAAATGTATCATAACTTAAAGAATTTAGTCAATATCAAAAATATTTTAGAAGGATAATAAATTATATTTCTACTAAATGCCAATTTAAATTAAATATTTCACAATATATTTGATAGTACTAGAATTCTCACTAGTCTGGAAATTGAACTATCAGTCCTAGCAAGTCATAAATAACTTGGGGCGGTTATAAAAAAGCTCTAGACATCGAAAATATATGAAAACAAGGAAAATGACCGTGAAGGTTATTACAACATCCACTACTAAAAGAATCTTCGTTCGTGAAAGTAAAAGATAAGGAAATACCTAAAGGCTTAAATAGGTAGGGGATACTGGGCGCGCATATCACGCTCAGGGGGGAGGTCAAGTAGGTTGGTCAAAAATACATCAGAAAGCTCACGAACCATAGGGATGGAGTCAAGTGATGGACTCTCAGTGCTAACATCCTGAACATATACACGACATGACTCACGCCCCCTCAATATCAATCTCCTAGCTAGAATGTAAGAAATAATCTCTATTGGTGTGCGACTAATGGAGCCCTGCTACACAACTGAGGGTACACCAAGAAAGACTAAGGTAACAGTCTTAATAAAAACAATCAAAGCTGCATGGTAAGGAGATAGAAAATTTATTCCTAGAATCATATCAAAATCTACCATATATAGGATAATAAGATCAATTTGAGTATCAAACTCCTGAATAGTTACCAAACAAGATCAATATACCCAATCCACTATGAAAGATCATCCACAGGGATATCTATAAATAATGGTAAAGATTAAAACTCCAAACATAAACCCAATCGAGATGAAAAATAAGAAGAAACATATGAAAATGTAGAACTGGAATAAAATAATGTAGAAGTTTACTGATGGCATACGAAAATCATTCCTGTGATCACAACATCTGATGCTTCAGCCTCAAATCTACCTGTTACAACATATAATTGACCCTTTCCACTACTGGAATGGGTACCTGTTCGACCATCTTTAGAACCCTGGGGACCATCCCACGACTCTACACATCACCCCCTACCTAACAGCGACACTGACCTAATCGGCTGTGCAGTCAAAATTAAAGGCTCAATCATTCTATGCTTAAGACACTCACGGATGAAGTGACCAACAAACCCATAGTTATAATATGCCCACGATACTCTTCTCTATCTAGAAGGTCCAGCGAGTTCGAAATGATCGCCCCAACTCGATGATCTTTAATGAGTACCCCTCTATGGCTGACTATTTCTCTGACCACTAGAACTAAGATAACCAGGCTGACCCCTAACCTCGAGGTTGAACTTGACCTTTAATAAAAACTCTAGCAGTGGACCTGGGGTCCTGATCTATGGTTCCCACTTCTCGAATCCTAGCCATCTTCGTAAAGACTGAACCAATAAAAATTTAAAAACCAACTAAGAATCCACGCATAGAAATGGATCAAGAAAATGAGATTTTTCCTAAATATCCTCTGCAGCCTCCCAAAGATAGAATACAAATGTCTCTGTACCGATTCGCGAGACTCTACTAAACATTAGCTCTATTACCAACAATACCAATGAAACCTAGGCTTTGATACCGAGTTGTCATAACCCAATTTCTCAAGTCATGATGGCGCCTACCTTATCCCCTCAGTAGGCAAGCCAAGCCATAACTCAAAATAATAGGTGACGGGCTAATAGGCAGACATAAAAAAAGATCGCGTATAATAATAGAAATAGTAATAACAAGCGTTAAATAGAAAGGAAACATATACCATATATTAAAACGAGGGAAGAAAATAGGACCAAATACATAAATGAATCCCTCCCAAGACATAGTAAGGTCGGTACTAAAACCACTACTAAAATATACCTAGACTATTAAACAGAATAGAAAATATACCTATTATATACAAACAGTCTCGAGTAGATAAAGTAAGTCCTTAGACAAAAGTTGAGACCATCATAAGAGTGGTAACAGAATGCAAATTCTAAATACCTTAAAGTCTTCCCTACCTTATTAGAATCTTTTAACATAAAATTCTTCCAGACTAGTTGCATCACAAGTACGCCTATTAGAAAGTTTTCTCACAAATTTTAGCTAGTAATCCTGGTTACACCATGAAACTAATTTTGGCTACCAATTTAATACATCAAACCACCAATGCATTGATTTAAATATGTAAAACAATCAATCACTATAAACATATCCCCACTAATATTATCAAACTAGATGAAAGAGGCCCGTTCAAGCACTAGCCCAACATTTTGCATTAGTGTTGTATTTTATCTTATATTTGAAGTTTGTTTTAGAAGCCTGAATCTGTATAGAAGTTCAGTACTATAGAGTTTTCAAAGTTATAGAGGTACTCTTTAAGTAGAATTTTGATTCATCTAGGATATATATGTCAACATCTAATATAGTGCACGAGCAATCTGAATGTGCTGCTTTTGATCACCTCTAAGATTAACTCCTGTTTCACCTATTTCATTGAAAATCACCATATAATAGTTATTCAAAGTCTTTTAACAGTGAACACTTCTCCAAAATTTGCTTGCATCTCTGGATATCCAATGGAAAACCAAACAAAATATTTTCTTGTATTGACTCTGTCTGAATCCATACTGACTGAGAGACGTAGGCAACTGTTCAAAAAAGTTGAACCCCCAGAAAATCATTATGCATGAGATGAAGTAAATTATGAATGTACCTACAATAAAAACTTTGAGAACATTCTTGGCATTTTTTACATAGCAAAGAAAATAGCAAGTAACGAATAGAACTTACAGTTCCTTCAATACTTGGAACCTCTCCAAGAATTACTACCAGAAAAGTTGGCTTTTGTAAGCCCACCTCTCACATATAAAAATGTTCACACCAGGTCTAACCTCTAAATTATTGTTTCTAAGAGTAGGTCAAGGTGACTTCTCTTCCTATGAAAGATTAGTTGAATTCATATATATGGCATTGTCTGCTTAGCATTTGCATCTTCCAGCTTTGGGGCCTCAAGGAACTTGGTGATCCTTGCAAAGGCAACTTTGGCTTGGATCACCACACCAATTGATGTAAAGTTTCTAAAAACGTGAAAATGTTACTTGCGTATAGTCTAACACCTAGGGAATAACAAGCTCCAAATGGTGTAGTAGAAAGCAAAACATGTGATGACTAGAAAAGAAAGTTGTTATAAGCCTTTTGCAACTGAACAAATGATAACCATTTCTCTTGCACTCCCCTCAAATTCTCAATAACAGTCTTAAAATGAGTTTCTCATGCATATAATTTCAATTTTTTCATATTAACAAGAGCCTCTGAGATAGCCTCAAGCCTATTATCTTGTGCAACCATTACCTTGGACTGGAATTTATGTTGCAACTTTACAAGCGAAGTATTGCACAACATAGTTAGTATAATTACTACCAAGGATGCAATAGTTGGAAGCCCAACTACACGAAAGAGAATGATAAGTGCAAAGTAGAGCTAGAAATTTGTTGTCGACATCTGATGCAGCCAAAAAGGAAACTCTCCAATTTAATAAGCATCCACTATTACTGTATGCATTCTTTCGTGAGGTTATTAGCTGGTTCAATCTTATTGAGCAGGCATGTAAAGGCACTGCAACATACAATGTCCCATATTTGCTTTCACTTTGTTGTGAAGGAGCTAAAATTTAAAATAGATTGAATTAGTACATTAGCTACCACCTGAGAAGGCGCCATTAGAGGTATAATCCCCTGGTGGGTTGTATCTAAGTACTTCTCCAATGCTTACCCCTTATTTATCTTATCTCTAGACTGCAGAACTAAGTTCAACTTTTCTTATATAACCTTTAAAATGTCATCAAAACAATTTCGAAACATCAAAATTATATGATAATATTTACTACCCTAGCCAACAAAATGAATCTCCAGATTTTTTTCTTCATGTGTAATGAAAACAATTTTGCACATCATTAAAAAAAAGTTAAACAACAATACACATGAAGAACCATTACCCAGTATATTTTATATACAACAACAACATACTTATTATAATTTCACAAAGTAGGGGTCTAGAAAGGATAAAGTGTAAGTAAGTTAAAGAGATTGTTTTCGAAAGACCCTTGGATCAAGAAAATTTCACAAATAGATAATAAAAATTTAAGGAAAAAAACCCTTTTCTAGCTTAAACACTAATACTCTTTAATTGTAAATTCCAATGTTAAATAGAATTTAATGTTAACTTGAACAAATACTCAAAAAGAAAATATTTTTGCATATACCCAACTCCCAAAATTTGGTACAATAGTTAAATCTAGTGGATGTACACATTCTAGATAAAAAAAAATCTATAACATTAATTGATCTACTGATTAGCAACATCAACTTCACCAAAATAAATTAATCTCAAGAGATTAGAACTATTCTCCGAAAATGGAGTATAGGGAGAGTAAAGTGTATGCAAGTTTTACCACTAATGGGGTCTATGGACCCGCATGGCATTGTATAGTAGGGACCGGTTTGGACTCTTTTGTCCATATTCAATAGGTGGTATCATTTATTTCTCCATGGATGACAAGCTATATGTACTCCTATTGAAGGCTATTGTACAAAAAGTAGAATCTAGTTGAAATCTTAAGGTAAAATTAAAATTCCTTTTAACATAGGGAAATTTTTTGAAAAGAAGTTTACTATCAGACTTTCTTAGTTTTGTACATTTTCTTTGATGAAAAAGCAAATGGTAGTACTTGCAAAATATGAAAACTTCTATTTCATCAGATGAAGGTCCTAACAACAAATATGATCTAGTTAGTTCCACCTGCAACTTCACCTCCAATTCAAGCAAGATCAACTCACCAAAATTAGCTTCAATGTCTTCAAAAAATAAAAGTAAATTCTTTTCCATCAAAATTACACTTTCAACAGCTCCAGAATCCATGAAAGACACAAAACTGATCAAAAACGCACCCAGAAATTCACCATCCTACTTTCGAAATCTAAAAAACTCAGCAACCTTTTTACCAACTTACCAAATCACAAAAAAAAAAACTACGAACATAGATATATATTAAGTTAAAGAACATCTTTAGAAATTATTTCATCATACACTATATTGTAGGTAGACTGGTCATCATCGTTATCAACAGTAGGTGGTCGAATTAATATTTGTATGCGGTTTGAACTTTTCACTCTTGATAAAGCAACATATATTTGGTCATGTGGAAAGACAGGCTCACGTAAATAAATTTCAACATAATCTAATATTTTTTCTTGAGCTTTATTTATTGTCATAGCAAAACACAGTTGTACTGAAAATTATATTCTTTTAAAAGAAATAGATAAATTTTCATCATCTGAAGATAACAACGGTATCCTTGAAATAAATTCATGTGTATTCTTAAAATCACCAGTAATTTTAGCACTTATAACGTGACTCTTAAAATCACAACATATCAGTCGTGTACCATTGCATAAACCTTCACAAGATTTAAATTTCTTAATAAGATAATAGGACAATTTTCATTTAAGGTTAATTTGTAAGGAGGCAGTCCAAGAGAGTTAAATGAATGCAAAAAATACTCAAACTCACTTTGATTAGCTTGCCTAATAGTTTCATCAATCGCAACAAATATCTTAGAATCTTTAGAAAATTGAGTTATAAGTCTATCATTTAACTCATCAACGAAGTCATTTTTTATTGTCAAGATAACACGGGAAGGTAGAAAAGTTGAATCTTCAAAAGCTGTGTGAAAATTAGGATATATTACTTTGAAAAGAGGATCTAATGATTCTTTTTCAGTGGTATATGGAACAATGAAACAATTTGGGACAGTTATTTTACCATTCATGTTAGTGATTTCTTGTCCATTTCCTATTCGCATTAGATATTCGCAAAAAGAGGAATCAGTTTTCATGCGCATATTTTCTAATAATTAGAATTTTGCAAGATAATTCCATATTTTTAAATTCAATATGATTTTCTGAATAAAGTATTCTTTTTGGCTACTTCAAACGACATGAAGTGTTTGCCTAAAATCTCCTCCAAACACGATAATTTTTCCACCAAATAATATATTTGAATCCATTATATTCTTCAAAAGAGAATCAAATGCTTCAATCATATTTTTTTGCCACTAATACTTCATCCCACAAAATTAATTTTGCGTCACGAATCAAAGATGCTAGTGAACTTTGTTTACTGATATTACAAGAAAATTTTTCATCAATTTTAATTGGAATCTTAAAACGTGAATGATTTGTTCGTCCTCCTAAAAGGATTGATAAAGCAACTCCAGAAGTTGTTGTTTCTAATGTTATAAATCCTTTAGATCTCAGAGTTGCTTATAAGGCGCCGTATAAAAATCTCTTGCCACTTTCACCAAGACCGTCAATAAAAAAATTTCCTTATTTGTTAGCGAATATTCTTTGAAGGATTATATCATATGCTTTTTTGTTCTTTATTTAATTTTTGGTGTATTAATAATTCTTCATCACTCACAAGGATGTTTCTTTCAAAACACACTTCATTTACTTCGTTTGTTAGTTTTGAAAATGTAATAATTTTAGGAACAAGGTTGAACTTATTAATATCACGTCTTATAAAATGTAATATGTCACTAATATGTTTTAGGACAGCAAAGTAAATATCTTTTTTTGTAAAATTTTGTAAATGTTTAAAGTTTTTAGATATTGAATCTTTGAATTGCTCCAATAATTTCTATGGATTGTCAGGATTATAATATACTAATATCATTGCAAATAGACGTCGCGAACTATAAGTCATTTGATAACAAGAAGCCTCCAACATACATTCAATCAAGTTACTATCACATTGTAACAAACCTCTTTTTTCCGCATATTCTCTAAATGTCTCACAACATACACCATTTACTCTAAGAATTTCATCATATGATTTTGGTGCTTTTACATTCATCAATAATAATCTAAGATAAAATCTTTTTCCTTTTGTTGGGTGAGACATTACAACATAGCCAATAACTTTACTGCGTATTCGTTTAGTCCACATTTTATAGCTAGATGACCACACAAAATACTGTAAAAAATCTTTGTGCAATAAATTAAGTTCTTTAACATCTTTATTTATTGCATTCGTTAAGAAAAATTTTGTCAATATTGTTTTATTGATCATAGTATTTTTTGCTATGCTATGAATATCATCGATTTTTTAAAAAAACACAAACTGTTGTCTATCAAGATATAGTTGGAGGTGATAACTTGGAGTCATTTCACTAATAACAAAGGCGAATAAACACCACATAGCTTCTGGTGGTGAAACCCATCTAGCGGATTGATATTCTTTTATCTCATCTACTTCAATATTTGTATTTTTTTGTGCACGTGAAATGAAATTTTATCAGGTCCTTTACAAATGTATTTGTATATATATTTGATGACTTTAATATCAGAGAAAACTTCAACATTTATATGACAATTATATTTGCATAGTCGATAAGGATTGTAAGGAACAAACCATGAATTATCCATGAATTATTTCCTAACTTTCAAAGGTTTACCTGTATTTCATCATTTATAAATTGGGTATGAATTATTTTCTTTTGTTATTTCATTAGCAAAGCTCTTTGGGTACTTAAATTTGCACGTTTCTTTTTCGGCATACCTGAATTTGTAGGATTCAGATTACCACAAGTGCCATGTATCATATGTCTGATAACAAGCTTATATAAATAAGAACTTATATTAGGATCAGGTAACTCGGCAGAAATAAATTTGTCATATGATTCAGGTGTTAACAATTTATAATCATTGGTAAGTATAATAAGAAAGTGAGCACGGGGAAGACCTAGTTTTTGAAATTCTATAGGGTACATAAAAGTTGCAACTTTTTCAAACATATTTTGTTTTAGTATATTGGTCTTTATTTCTTCTACTTTTGCTTTGAACACGCGGCAAATTAAATCAGGTCTATTTTAAGTTTTACCTGTTGACAATAAATGTTCTTTTATTTCTGGCTAAGAAGAATTACATGTCATAGTAAGGATCATATCATATTTTCCAAAATGTTGAACTAATGTGATAGCATCCATATAACGACAACTCATATCTCTCAGACCGCCTATAAAACTTGTAGAAAGATATTTGTTTTTTTTCTATCTTAGAAGATAACCTTTCATCAAGTCTTAGGATATTGAGAAGTCCTTGTAAAATATAAATTTGAAATAAATCTTGATTAGAAGATGCAAAATCTAACCTTTGAGTTTCGACTTTTATAAATTGATCAACTGAGTATTGTTGAAATAATCTATCTACATGCAAAAGTTTATTTTCATCATCTTCTCATATCTGAAGTTTGTAACAATAATATTCATGACAAGAAATAATAATCTATTTTCTTTTTCCTTTCTGTAGAATATCAGCTTCCATATCAAGTAGTCCATCAATTGAACACATATTAGATAAGGTTAAAAGGCGTTCATTTTTATAGTAAGGTTTCTTTCTTTTTGGCAATTTATTTTGGATAGTATAATTTTTTGAATATCACAATGCCATCCATTTTGACCATATGAAAATAAAATGAGATATTGCAAAGGATCATAGCAATCATAATAATAATTAACTAATTGGCTCTTGTTACTATGAGTATAAATTCGAATATGGGTACAAAATTATCATTATTTATTTTTTACTTTAGCCACAACGCTGCTACTTTAGATACATTTGGGAGGTTATATACTTGCTGATCTAAATTAGATACACACCTCAATGTGATATAAAAGTTTGACAATTCAGGAAAATGTAGCAGAGATTTAAGGAAAATACAATAAGTTTTAATTTTAGAATATCCATTAACTTCTCAACAATTATTTGACTAAGTATACTCGATAAAGCCATTAGATTTAATAGCTCTGTGTTATCATCATAAATATAGTCATAGATTTCTTGGTCATTCATTCGATGGAATCAGATCATTTATAAAATAATACAGTTGTCCTTGTACCTTGAATGTATAAATACCATACTTTTTTGGCTAGTACTTTGTCATATTTCACTCCAAAAGAGATGAATGCAAACACGTTATTATAAAAACTAACATAAGTATGAAATGTTTATATTCTTCAATATTGCCTAAGTAAAGGTTGAACAATTCATTAGGCATTTCATGCGACGTAAGCTTAACTGAACCAGTGCTGTAACAAAAATCTTGTGGCTCATATTCAAATCATTTTGCTCGATAGTATTTACAGTTTGGTAAAACTTTTAAAATGCTTAGATTATTGAACAGTTGTTTAAAATTTCAACAACCTACTATTTTTATCTCCAACCTCTATGTATTAATTGCAATAATAAATCACATGATTGCACAGAGAATGATCACAAATGCAGGCAAAATACTAAAGAAAGACATACTTTTTTATCACAGTTGATGTTGCTGGATCATGCTATCTAGCAGAGACATCTGATATTGAACCTAATGAGTAAGCAGTTCAATTAATATTCAATGTATTGTTACCAAACTAAATTTGAAAGAATATTTCGGTGAGTACGAACCAAGTTCCAATACGATGAAGTTGTCAGTTACATTATTTTCTTTGTTACAACTTGATGCCATCGTTAGATTGTTCGCACAACATATATTGATTGTTGTAGAAGGAAAATTATATTTAAAATAGGATATATATATATATATATGTAAGTCTATTTATATATCTATCTCTCTATATATTTATATATGCATGTCAAATTAAGAACAATATAATACTTAAGTTACACTTTTTTGGATGTCTAGCCTTTTTTGGCAATAAAAGACATCTCTTGCATTGTTGGAGTTGTTTGTATAGGTAAGCGAATATCAAGCTGTTCAGTGAGGAGACTTGATGTTGAACCTAATGAATACTTATTCTAATTAATATAAAATATTTTTTTGGCAGATAAAATCTGAAACAATATTTTAAAAATAATGAATCAGTTTCAACTATAAAAAAGTGGTCAGTTATATTCTTTCCTTTGCCAGAGCATGTTGTTGGGTTGTCAGTGTGACTTATACTAGCTATTACATGAGGAAAAAAATGTTCAATATTAATAATGAATATGCAAACAGAATCAAAAATAACATAACGCTCAAAGGTATCTAACCTTTTTTCTTGTAATAGAAGATGACTCTCGTATTGTTAAAGTCGTCTCTTTATATTTTTCAATATCTATCTGAGGATATAATGCTTCGTTGGTGGGTGTGGCTAAGAAACATGGGCTTGTTGATTAAAGATTTTTGGACCGTGGCTGCAACAGAAGCAACTCTTTTTTTCTGCAACAATTGTGTATATCACTCACCCCGCCTTAGTTTGATTTTAGAAGCTCTCTCTGCCAAGTAGTACTTTATTTTTTGATAAGAGAAAATTATGGGTTTTTCATCTATCGACATCTTCATTGTCAACAATGTATATATTTTTTAGTAGCACATCTTTTAGCATAAATATAAGGTGTCATAGGACTCATGCCATGATGATACAACATTTACACATCTGCTTATGCACTTAAGTCGACATCAAGAAAATTAAATATAGTGAGCATCATTGTAATACTATCCATAATTACTAAATAGAAGTTACACAAACGATTTCAGAAAGAAGTCGCAGAAAAATATAACCCCTCCCTAGGAGCTAACCTTTTTTCTCCCTTGGAGACTCATACTCACAACCTTGGGGTTGGAAGCAATATTCATCTTGTTTACACTAATGGATTAAACTATTAAAATTTTTCGGAATCGAAGGTATACACATGGCTTTCTAGGTCTATAATGGTGATGCTGATTGGAATTTTAATTTCATTGTCCCTTATAATGATTATGTTTATTCTTTTCCAATTCAAAGTTCAATATCATATTCATCCTACAGGCAAAGTACTAATTACAATTAATACTATACTACTCAAAAACATTCAAAATCAAGTTATTCTTTTCATAACTCTACTGGGCCAAAACTTATCCAATATGAAAAGGGTACTAATTCAATGGAGAGAAGCAACATAATTTCCTATTCTAACAAAGAATGCAATGACTATGACATAGCTAAAACATATGGAAAACCCCTGCATCCCCCCAGTGAATGTTATTCTCATTCGATTTTTTAATCTAAAGGACTCCTTAGATGGTAATTTTCACTATAGGACGAATCACTCATCCTATATTAAGTATGCCGATCAGTTAGAATATCTTCATCATTAAAGCAAAATTGAGCAAAAATCTTTTTCTAGTGTGAAAGAAAAATCAATGGAATCTCCTTATCAAAATCAAGATTTTATAGTTGGAAGTTGGAAATGGGAGTACAGGGGATGATATTCTTGAAAAACAATAGAACCTACTCAATAAGATCAAGATTTTGTAGTTGGAAATAGGATAATAGAGGAATATGGAATAATTATGGAAAGCAATTACAACAAATTTCATGTGGTTCAGGTTTGAAAGCTATGGATATATGCAGGAGCTTATTTGGTTACTGGCCTGCTTAGATAAGGAAAACCAGAGAAGAAATTTGGACCATAAAAATAATGATGTTGAAGATAGCAGCAATAATGAACAATAGAAATATACAACAAATTATATTTTTGGGAATCCATATGGATATGGTGGTTATGAAAGATATGGGGGTTCTGTGTATAGCAAAGAAAGTTACAACTATAATTAGAAAAAATCTTAAATTATGAAGGATTTGGAAAGAAATACTTTATCTAATCATCCATTCAAGAATAACTAGAGTAGAAGACCATACTTTATTTACTACATTTGAGACCTGAATTTAATGAAACTCA
>NC_061121.1:68576079-68710290 GCF_002878395.1 Capsicum annuum
AAACAATAGCCTTTATGAACATAGAACCGCCAAGGCGGGATTCAAGTCACCGTACATAGTATCTTTAACCACTCCCCATTCCCAATGGTAGATTGAATTTTGCTATCTAACATTGCACGGTATATCCAAAACTGTTTGCATAAACGAGTTACAAATTACAAGTATGATGAAGCAGATGACATTTCTTATATTCTTCTTTCTTTGTTACGTTCTGCATTTTCTCTAGATCATATAGCCATGGCAAAGTACAACCAAACCTTCTAGGCGTAGGAGTTCATTCTCCCAATGACAATTTTTTTAAAACTAATGGGAAGGAACTAGGGAATGAGATAATGGTGGGAAAAGAAGTGAAAAATATTTTGAGGAGTAATAATGTCATTTAAAAAGTTGATGCATGTGTTACAGTCATTATATTACTAATACATAAAAAATAATGTGTATTATATAATAACACACACTTCAATACATAATAGAGTGCATAACTAATGCAAGCATTAGTTATACATAGGCTGAAAAACGTACTAAATAAGGTACTGACAATACATATTAATTAATGCATGCATTAATTTTATCAATGCACTCTACCAAACGATCCCTTAAAAATATGGTAAATGTTACTGATTCAGTAGCTTGACAATTCCTTTTAAGAATTGGTATTTGAATTTTTTAGACTAGTTGATAAAAGAAGTGGTCTACTAGCGGATTCTTAAGATGAGTCGGATGATATTAAATAGGCTGATTATTAACGCTGATAGTTTTTAGAGTGAGGAATATTTTTTTTGAGTAAACAAAAAAAATAAAGAAAAATTATTGAGTCAAAAAAATAAAAAAGTATTTTTACTCCATTGAAATAGTTTAGATCCTTTACCAAAGAAAAGGTATGAAAAGTATAAAAATAAAATAATTATATGTAGAAATCAAGTGGGAGAAAGCAAACTCACAATTTTCCAAAGTTGAGTGCAAATAAGCAAACAAGTAGAAACCAAGCTTACACGCGATTGCACCCAAACAAAATAATAAATAAAAAGCTTACACGCACGAAATGGAAAACAGAAGAGTCAACCAGAACCAGTAAAATAAATAAAATAAAATAGTAATCAAAACAATCTGCTGCTGCATTCCAAAACCGTAGCCTCCTTAAATTCACCAGGTTCACACCCTTTTACGTGTACAACCCAGCAACCACTTCATTTCCATTTTAAAAGAAAAATACTTGAAAGAAAGAATAAAGTCATATTCTCTCACCTAAATTGAATAAAAATTATCGATATTAATACAACTTGAAGATAATTTGAAAGTTGTTTCTTCTTCAGGAAAAATGGGTCCAATTGTTCTGACTCAATTAGGTCTGAGTGTATTGGCCGGTGCCGCTCTGGTGAAATCAGTGATAGACCAGAAGACCATGATGGGTTCGGGTACGGGTCAGTTCCCTCGGTGCCCCAGTTGCAATGGTACGGGTCGGGTTTCTTGCATGTGTTCTCGCTGGCCAGATGGGGACGTGGGTTGTCGGACATGTGCCGGATCGGGTCGGATGGCTTGCAGCAGCTGTGGAGGGACAGGTACGGGTCGTCCGATTCCGGTTCATATCTCTGTTCGCCCTCCCAACCGTTCAACTTAGAACTGGTTCGCTTTTTAACAGTCTCGTTACGATGTTTCACTATCATATTGTACTTAATTCAGATTCTTCAGGTTGATAAAAGTATCTAATTTTTATGTATTGTATATGTTTGGTGGTACTTGTGATAAGTTAATTAGCATGTTTCTGGTTCTATTTTGTAATTACTGTTATACTTTGACAACTTTATACCATGAGTTAGCCATATTTGTTCTATTGTTTTCTTTTCAACTTCATACATTCGTGTAAATTGTTCCACTGAGATCATACAGAAATTGAGTTACATGTGTGTGCGCGCGCGTGTGTGTCTGTGTCTTTGTGTATGTGTGGATACCATAAAATTTGAACATTGGGAGATATTGAAACCAATAGTTTTTTTTTTTTTTTTTGGATAAGTTTCCAACAACAGCAACAACAACAAAAACAAACCCAGTATATTCCCACATAGTGGGGTCTGGGGTAAGATGTACGCAGTCCATACCACTACCTCCGGAGAAGTAGAAAGGCTTTTCTGACAAGTTTCCAAATTCCTGTTATCTTCCGAAGAAAAAGCATCACTTTGCAGCAAATAAATTGAGTATGCTTAGTGAGCCTGCCTACATTGGTTCTGGTACTCTTCATATTACGCTAAGTTTACTATGTATAGTTTTATATTACCTGACTACTGGAGCTTCATTTGTAAGATAGAAGTTTCACTTTGATCCGCATCTACATAAATTGGGAAGTGACTTCTTTAGCTGTGCGTTGAAATTATTTATGGCGATATCTAAGAAGCCAATGATTCATGGATCACTTGCAAGTGTGAATCTGTGAGAGGTATATGATTAGGTTGTAGCTTGTTCTGGCTATTAAAATGTGAAAGCTCACTAACTGCACCAACAATGCTTTGATCACTGTTCCATTGGTGTGAGTTTAGGCGGTTAGTTAAGATAATTTGGAATTATGCCTGCTGTATTACAGCTCACGGTTAGGCACTAGTTTGTTAGATAGTGTGGTGTATATGTCTCTTTCATTTGTAGGGAACAGTTCAAATTAAAATATGCAGATACTCACTTCTTTATTATGTCACATTTGGTGTTGCATGTTACTTCTTCATTTAGATCTGTTGATTTGTGTTAGTTAACATGTCACCAGAGCTTTAATCGATCGAATTGAGGGATTATTCAACGGGTTACGTTCTTGCTGAAAATTGATGGATCCAATTAACTATTCTTCTGGGAAATTGAGTTCAACAATTGTTCTTCCTAAAAATTGATTTCAATTGCTGATAGTATCTAGCAAGGTTCATGAAGTACTGAAGATCAAATTGTGATTGATCATAGTCGTGTGTTGTATTTGCGTCCTCCATATGCACCGGGTTCGTTATCTTTGGGGTTTCAATTAATTTGAAATTGCGCAATGTGGAGTTGAGCTATGGATTTACCATTGCCGATGAGAAACAAAAATGGCTTTGTGTATGGATCAATCATACGATACCTTATGGGGAAAGTTTCACGAGTCTCTGAGATAGATGTACTGCAATAGGCATGTCGTGGATTATACCTACTGTCAGTTGAGATTTGCTTAGTGGAGTCCTATTTTGATCCAGTGCACATACAATATGGGAATCTGCGTGAACATTTTGACATGGTAAATGCCTCACACATTTATTATCTTCATAATGAAAGTCTTCACATTAACAAGGATCAACTTCAGTATAAGTGTATTATTCTAAATTAAAGGATCTACCGGACGAGTATGGGTTGATTATGTCTGGCACTTGATAAGTCAAAGAAATTCTTTGCGTGGAAAAACATCAGCAGTTGTGGCAATTTTGACAGGATAAAATTGGATACAACCAGGTTCCTAGTCAAATTTTGATTGAAACTGAAACTCCTATTAATCAAGCTCATGCTGTGCAATTACAAGATGAAAGTCAAAAAGGGGGGGATGTCATGAGTAGAAATTGAAGCAGTATCAGATATACCCGTCTACAACTGTCAACCATACAGATCTGGATGCTCACAAAGAGTCTAAAAGGCATTTTCTGATTGATTAGACCCTTGATCATGAAGAGCTCTCTACAAAAAGACCAAAAGAACAAAAGAATGTGTTTCTCCACAAGATCATCTCGGGCTGGACCAGGGTGAACCCAAGTCTATGAGATCCTACAGTTCCTCATTAAAAACAATATGAATGGGCTAAGGTAGGGGAAGCAAGATCTTGTGAATAAGTGAACACAAGGCAAAAAGAAAATTATTCCCCCTACCCAAAGCTCATGAAGAGGGAGTATGAGAAAGATTTGAAAAAATCCCACCCCTAGAAGAAAGAGAAGCAAATATCAAAGCAGAAGAAATTAAGAGTAGAATAGCGCAATGGAAGACAAGATTTGACATTACGAGAATCGGGAAGCTGGTTTTAGAGGAAAGGGACAGAAGAAGGCTGACATAGATAAAACTTGTCTCGCAGAAAGATCTACAGAGCCCAAAGCCTGAAATTTTAACCATCCCTTAGAGAAGAAGATTCATAAATGGCAAGCTGGTCTTTGCAAAATGGAATCCCATCAGTAGAATGTTTTAAGATTGATAAAGGCACTACTAAACTAATAAGTGATGAAACCAAGGAGGCGAAGCTTTACAACAATAGAGTTAGTACTGCAAATTCCTTTGAGCGATTAAAAGAAGATGATGTAAAGATTGGAGTAGATAACAGTGTGCTAAATGCTGATAACAAGGGTAAATTGAGCAATAAGAGAGCTGTACCACAGATACAAATGCAATAAAGTGATAATCAAAAGTTGTTGAAATGGGGTGACATAGACCAAGGCCAATCACTGAATGTTACTAATAAAGATGATTCAAAAATAAATGCAGCACATGATAGCAATAACAATAGCAGAAATGAGCTCACACATAATCATAAAAAGGTAGAAGCAGATGCAACAAAGAGCAACAATGAGCATAATCTTTCTCAGTCCTTTCATGAAGAAGAATTTGAAGAAACTAATCCTATTGCCTGGAGACTTTAGGAGTAGTTCTGTGCAGTAGAAATGGGGATTTACAGGTGGTGAAAAATAGTACCATGTGAGTGCAGATGTCACATGTGGTCAATAACACAAGAAGTAATGAAATGTAGATCAGTCAATGGGAGAGGGACATCAGGTAAGAACTGGCACAGGTTACTTTCCATGAACCCTTACAGGTTGATAACTCAAATGCTTTTGATGCAGTAGGGGAGATGGTGGGAACATATCCAAAAATAATAGCCAACGACCTTTTGCTTGATCATTCATCAAACAAGGACGCAAATATGTCTCAAGAATTAGTATTATCCTGGAACAAACAGCACCAATTAGAACTATAATGAGTTAGTATCATATCATATTGAGGCTGAAATTGAGAAACCGAAGGGAATCCGACAGATAGAACCAGTGGAAGATAAGGAGGAAAAAGACGGTAAAAAAAGAGAAATACATGTTCTAAATGACGTTTATTTGTCACCATAGACAGTCTCAAAAACAAAAAAAGGTAGAAACAAGGTGGAGAATAAGCCTGCTAGGGTAAACTATGAGGAGTGTTAAATTAAGTTTTAAATGAAGATGAAAGATTTGTTTTGGAATGTGAGGTTTGTAAGGACTCAAAGTCATTTCACCAAATTCAGATTTTACATAGATATCACAAATTTTCCATTATTTCTTTACTATAGCATGTTCAAGATGTTAGTCAAATTTAGAAGTATAAGAGGAGGCTGAGAATGAGCTATTCAAATTACAATTAGAATGGAAAGATATGAAGCTTTATTTAGGAGCAGATTCAAGTGAATGCCATTTTTGATTCAGAGCAACAACTTGCTTTGCAGTTGAAGTTTCAGGAATCTAGTGGTGTATGCAAAGTGTGATGCTCAGGAAAGGTTAAGTTTATGGGATGATATTTATTCTATCAGCATAGAAATGAGGCTAACTTAGTTGGTAAGGGGCGACTTTAATGTCATTATGAGTAGTGATGAAGAAATGATTGGGGTTGTTGGAGGGGGGGGGGGGGGGGCCTTCTTGTGTCTCCTCAAGAGTATGAAGATTTTACTTAATTTATGTGAATTATTTGGTCTCAACTTTAAAGGCAGTCTATTTACCCGATGGAATGTAAGAGCTGATAATGAATGCATCTTCAAAAAATTAGATAGGCTGTTGGTTAATCAAGATTTTTTTTGGGGTATACATGAATTAGTATAGGTAGAGCATTTAGCCAGGAGTGGGTCAGATCATGCATGATACATCCCTAGAACGAAAGGAACAAATAAGGGACCATATGAAAACATGACATACAAATGACCTATATTAAAGAGGAGAATCAACTATTCATAAGACAATATATGAATAGTACATAAGTAGCACTAGCCAACAGGACGCACTAATGTAGTGGACTATTGAAATCATATTTATATACGATAACTTTACATTATCTACGAAGCCTTTAATAGAGCTTGTTAATGTACAATGGCAAATGGTCGGGATAGAACCCCGACACCCCCAAGCTATAACTATAAATACAACTAAAGAGGACTAACATCTATTAGCTTCAAATGAGAGAAGAGCTCGGCTACTTAGTTGAGTATGCGACGAGTACTTAATATAGAAGTCTACTAACTAGTACACCTGATCTTGCATATACAATGATACAACGCCCCCCAAATAGAGGGACTTCTGTACATATATAACATGTACTGGTATGTAAAGTAGGATAATAACATGTAGACATAAGAAATCTCGATGAACTAAATAACAAAATGGGTAAACGTAGACAACTGAATACTAGAAACTCCTCTTAGGGCAATAACTTATAATCGTATAGGTTACATATACACATTATAAAATAGTAACATATGAATTTGCCTTGTCAACTTATCATATAGCATCTTATGAGTAATTCATCATTTTGAAGCGCCTAGTAATTTGCCTAGGTAACGTCCTATGCCTACTTTTACTAAAAATAATCATATGATGACCTACCAAAAGAGATCTGCATCAAGTGTAAGTCATGCGTTGCCCAAATACATATGACTATAATTTTATACACATACCTTTAATCGTGGTCTGATACAAGGTACCCCAATAGGCTTTCTAGAAGGGTCTGTCCGCAGATCGTATGTGCCATATATTTTCTCTAGTCAGGGGAACTGGTGCATGATTCTCCAGCTGGACTGACTCCAACTGCAAATGATGCCACAAGGGCCGGTATGCCATAATATTAGTCTCACTATAATGGTCTGGTCTTAATCCTGTGTAGAGAATAACATTGAACAGATGTGCCAAGTAAAACCTAATACCTTCCCTCGATAATGGTGAACTTTTTCATACAAAGCCTTATAGGACTAAACAAGTGAATTACAATGATTATTTAGCCATTCAAGTAGTACATTCCATATACACTAATTTCTTTAATGGGATTCATTTATTGAAATGTTAGTCCTTAATTTTACCAACATATATTACGTTGTTGTGTTATCAAATATATTAGTGCGACTATGCTATGACTATTTACTCTAATTATATTATGTGATAAATATATAAAATGAGACTTCTAAGAATTTTTAATGAATACGAATACCGTTGTGCATAACTTTATAGACACTTGACTTAATAAGAGAAATATGAATATTGTCACTTCAACAAATACATACAGGAAGACTTTAACAAATAGAAAACACTTTTCTTTTTAGGGGGTTTTTCTTTTTCCTGCAAACATGGACGGATATAGCTTGTTACAAGAGAATATAATTTTCTATAACACTGGTTTTAAGTTCTACAATATTACCAAATGTAAAGATCGTATTGATACTTGGTATGAATGGTTCGAACGCAATAAACATTTAATGAGGAGAGTTAAGGGTAGCTTTAAAATATTAAAGTAGGTAGCTGCAATATTTATTGAAGCATCTAAAGAACAGGGGAATATAATTAAGAGATAGAGTACGAAAGATCACTTCTCAGAATTCCTCTTCACTCTTAAATACAACGAAAATGGTAGATACATTAGCTTCATCTTTATACAAGGGCAAAACAAATCCATCATCATCAACCCAGAGAAAACAAACAGAGGTGGATGGGAGAGTATTGCGCCGAAAATTGATAACTTTATACAAAAATTAGTGAAAACAAGTGAGGTACAGAAGCAACGAGAGCAACTTATTTCATCCTTCAAAGAAGTATGCAATGGCGGTAGATGGATAACAGAGGCTTCTAGAAATGCACAGATACAAATCCAAGATGATGGCATAGAAATAATAGGGGATCCACAACCTCCGAGAAGGACCTATTGAGCAGATACATCGTTGGAAAATTCCAAAACTTTTCAAAGGATACATCTTTGTTGAATGATGTCAGAAGATGGTCTTGTAACACCTGGAAGACATCATTCGACATCAATGTTTTTGCAATCAATGATGGTTTCTTTCTGTTTGAGATGCCTTCAAGAAAAGCAGCAGAGCACATGCTGTAATGAGAGTGGGTATGGAAGAAAATGAAATTATTAATGGAATGGTGGAAATCGACGACAAGTTGCTGGCCAATAGAAATCTGACGTGATTGGATTTGGATTAGGCTGTTAGGTTTTCCTCTAAATTTATGGTCGAATTTTTTTTTTGGGCAGATTGGAGAACTTTATGGAGGATTCATAGAGACAGAGGAAGAAAACACTTTTAAAAATGATGAAAAGAATATTCCAAGTGAGATCGAGCAGAAGAGTGATGACTACATCTACACAATCCCAGTATGGGTTGAAGCTCCGGTCATTGTGTGAGTAACAGAGGAAAGAGAAGAAAGTTAAAACCATTGCACAATGGGTAATAGAATCTCAGAATCCTTTTTAGTAAAAATTTAGTGTGTTTAGGGGGAAATCACGTTGGCTTATAGAAAAATGGGAACAATTCAAAAATTGAGTCACATGGTAATCAAATTAAAGGGAAGGGTCCACTTTGGGCTGTTGGGGGTCGAATTCAAAAGGAAATAAATTTGGGCTCAAATTTTCTAAGCCCAACATTAGAAGCCCAAAAATAATTAATTTTTGTACAAGCCCAGAAGGGTATTATCAACATAGAAATACAGGCAAACCTAACGTCTTTTGTTTCTAATAATAAAGTGGAAAAACTGGAGTCACTGCAAGGCAAAGTGAAGAACTCAACAGTCATGGTGGACCCGACAATGGAAATTTCCTCTTTGGAAATCCATGAACAGGTAGAAAGAGAAGAATCCATGGCTATACAATTGAAGGACCAAGAGATAACAAATTGCATTGATGAAGAAGCAACTCTATTGAGAATGCAATCACCAGTGATGGAGGCTAGTCAAGGTCCCAATTTTTCAGACTAGATTCAACAACATATCCTTAATTTAAGCAGAGAGTTTGGGGCTGATTTCAAAGGTTGTGAAGTAAAAGCTCAGGAATGATTCATAAAGATTGATAACAACAAACAATTGGATAAGGGAATACAAACCACTGTAAAAAAGAAGGGGGTAAACGAGTTGAAAGGTCTAGACCTTGATGCAAAATTCTAGACCTATGGCGCTAGAAAAAGATCAGCGAAGATACATATAATGTCTTGGAATGTTAGAGGGTTGATATGTAGTAAGAAAAAGAGACCGATTAAAAATATATTGCATATCTGGAAAACTGATGTAGTATGTTTCCAGGAAACTAAACTTACAGGGGATATTACAGAGATAGTGAAAGAAGTTTAGGGGAACATTGGGTAAATCATATCCAATTAGAAGCTAGAGGGACTAGAGGAGGCATTGTGATCGTGTGGGATAAGAGGGAATGGGATGGAATAATTAGTAGTGTAGGGATGTACTTCGTTTCTTGTAGTTTCAGGGGAAAGAATCAAGTTTCCAACTGGCATGTGATAGGGGTTTATGCTCTAAATGGTAGGTAAAAAAGGGAGGAAACTAGGGGTATGTGTGAAGGGCCATGGGTCCTATGTGGGGATTTTAATAATCCCAAACATCCTTCTGAAAAGAAGAACAGTAGAAGGAAAGCAAGGCAATGAATTATCTTTTCTAACTTTATTGAAGGCATGGAGCTGGTAAATCTAGAGTTAGTGGGGGGAAAGTATACCTGGAAAAAAGGAGACCACCACATCATTATTGCTCGGTTTGATAGATTCCTAGTATCAAAAGAATGGGATGCTAGTTTCAAGAACATTAGGCAGTCTATGATATAGAGGGTAACCTCAGATCATTGTCCAATAATGCTTTATTGTGGAGACTGGGAAAAGACCAACTCTTACTTTAAATTTTAAAATTGGTGGTTACATACAGAAGGTTTCAATGAGAAAGTGAAGGGGTAGTGGGATTTCCTTACATACATGGGAAATTCAGACTTTATTCTAGTCACCAACTTAAGAACACTAAAGGGTAAATTAAAAGAATGGTGCAAGAAAGCTCAAGGAAACTTAAAAATTCAGAAACAAATCATCATTAATGATGTGATTTAATTAGAGCACTTGGCAGAAACCTTAGGGGAAAATAGGTGAACTTCCTACCATATATCTTGTGATGCCTTTGGGTGTAAAAAATAAGTCTAAGGGGATATGGAATGGTGTAGTAGAGAAATGTGAAAAGAAGTTAGTGAACTGGAAAAGTAAGTACCTGATTCTCTAGAGGAGGAAGACCGACTTTAGTTAACAGTGTCCTAGATGCTCTTCCCTCTTATATGATGTCAGTGTTTCCTATCTAGGCTAGTATGATTAGGAGACTTGATGCATTGAGAAAAAATTTCCTATGGAAGGGTTGTGAAGAGAAGAAAAAGTTTTACCTTATTAAATGGGGGGAGCTGATAGTGTCCAAGAAATAAAGGCAACATGGGCATTAAAAACTTGAAGAAGCAGAACCAGAGTTTGATGAGGAAATAGTTGTGGAAATTTTCAAATCTGGATAATATGTTATGGAAGGATATCATTAGCGCCAAATATGGAATGGAAGATGCATGGATGACATACTTGGTAACAATTCCATGTAGCTACAAAGTGTGGAGAGCAATAAGGAACTTATGGCCACTTATGCAATCTAGAATCAGAATTAAGGTCGGTAATAGTATAAAGGCTTCTTTTTGGAATGACAAATGGATTGGTGACACCCCCCGAAGCTACATATCCTGTACTGCACTCTCTATGCCAACAACAACAAACTATTGTGTCTGAAATGTGTGGGCTGGACAAGCTTGGAATTTACATCTCAGGAGACATATAAATGAATAGGAGCTGCAGATAATAGCTCCCTTCCTCAATACAATGGTCGAGTTTAACTACTTAATAATAGAAAGGGAAAAACTGATATGGCAAAAGGATAGCACAGAAAGGTGAATAAATTGATGAAAATCGACATTAAAAATATATCCTTGGGGTAGTGGGGCATGAACAACATCATCCCGATATGCCCGAAGAGGACTGGTAGGGATCGGTGGAACTCTATACGAGTAAGGGACCCTAGATCGGGTCTGTACTCCATAAGTAGAATGAGTTCCATCTACAATATCCTTAGGTAGGATAACGGGTTTTCCACGAACATCAGATCTTCGAGAAGGTATGATCTGAAATGCGAACAAATGGAGTTAGAGGAGATTCAAGACCTTAGACTTTATATCCTGAAAGTAGAACACAAGAAAGGAAAAATATTCCTAAATACCTTGTTGCCTCTCCTTTATAAGTGCGGCGCATTACACACTCATAAAAGAGACTCTACTTGACACGTATTTGTTGACACCCAATGACCATGAACCTATGGCTCTGATACCAAGCTTTTCATGATTCTAACCAGGGCCTGGTTGTGACAGACATCTTAAGTCTGCCAAGGATTGGAGACCACCCCTTTTGCCTAGTCAAAATAGAACACAGTACAACTAGCAGTGGATGAATTCCAAATATATATCAAGATATACTGACTTTTGAACATATAACAAGATAGGCAACTTAACTAACTCAGAAAAGAATCTAAGAATTTCAACAGCCATCCCAATCTATAGTAGTCCACAAAGCCTCTAAATAGACCTAAACCAATCTAAGTCGGGACATGACCCCAACGATAGCCAAAAGAGTCCAATAGAAGTAGTCTAAGACATAAATGACACGAGACTTTCAAATTATAGCCCTTCAGGAGAAAGAAAGCTCACCATATCAATGCTAACTGCTGCCAACCCAGAAATTCAATCACTGCACAGGAAAAGTAGAAGTGTTGCTAACTCCTACATCGTGTGAGGATACAACATCCAGAGATGGTTAGCAAGGTGAGAGCTAGAATATAACTTAGAGAAGGGATAAGATAATGTTGTGATCAAATTAGTTCAAAATTATTCATAATCAATGCACAAAATTATATATATATATATATATAACAGGCTGGGATAGAGAACAAGGCTTAGCATAAAAGTAAAAATTATCCTGGATTGTGTAGCTTAACCATCATAAAAGACACTCACGAACTATATGAGTTCAGCTCCCCTTGCTGAAAGGGACCTAGTATGTGTTAGCTGCACGAACCACAGATATCCAAGGAAGACCTAGGAATGCCCCAACCCCACTTCAATCCAAGATACACACATATATATAGTTTGACACAAGCACATGATCATCAAGATCAACCCTCATGCCTGCAAATATGAGTTTTCAGTATCGGTCCCCCAGAGATCTTCACCTTCATGACCTAGCTACATAATCCTCTTTAAGCCTAATTAGAACAAGTTTCACATAACTCATCCAATTAACCAAGGAATTGACCACTAAGGCACACTATAGGTATTGCAATACCCTTATACTTGCAAGCTTATAATTATGCCATCATAATTCCACTAACTTGGGGGAATGCTTCAACCCCTTTTGTTTATTAAATTAGTGTGGGGAATTCCACAAACCTTTTTTTTATTAAATCAACTCGAGAGAGTGCCTTGACCCCCAGGCTTCTAATTTAATATCAAAACATGGCCAATAAGGCCTTCAAAACCATTTTTCATCTGTTTAATATTTTATGCAATGCAATAATATAGGCGAGTAAGTCAAACCATGTGACAAATCATAGTCGAAGCCAATTACACAAGTGGATTGAGGAAACACAATTTGCAAAACTAAATTCTGAACCAAAATCATCAAATTGGGGAAATACGTAGCCTCCTAGTTTATTCACCATGCCCATGCACCCTACACGTTAGAAACCATCACTAATACATGAAAAATTACATATAAACCATGTGATCATCATTTAAGGAAACAATCATTCAAAACACTCAACCCACATTCCAAATCCAACATTCAAAGCCACTTGAACAATAATTTAAAACACATTCTTTAACAAAATAAGATTTGGGGAAGAGTAATATGCTTGAGATATCAAGAATTGCAAAGAGAAATCAACCCCTGAAAGCTTTAATTGCCAATCTCTTGTAACCCTAGGTGTTCTTGACTTAGGGACTTGAGAGTGTTCCAGAGTTGTATTTGATTAATAAAGGGTGGAAATAGGGTCCCCAAGGTGATTTATGGTCATAGGTCTTAAGTGGTGAAAAAAGGAAATGCCTAAAGTGCTCTTTATTAAATTTAAAAATTTAAAAACAGTGATGATGGGTCACCCTATAATTTGTGAGGAAACATTATGAATTGTCACCATGAGTTGTAGTCTGGACAGTAGCATAAGGCACCCACACTAGTCTGACTACGAGTTGTACTCTATGACTCGTGAGGTTCAATCATAGACAAATCATAAACAAGGGACCATTACATTAGTTTTGCTACAGAAGGCACCCTACAACTCGTCACATAATAATCGTACTTAGGTCAGAGACTTTGGTTAACACACTGGTCACTTTATGATTTGGGGTCCCATAACCCGTAATGACAGCTTACGACTCATAAGGTGAGTCATAGGCTGGGAAGAAGATCAAACCTAAGAAATTTTTAAAGGACCAAAATCCATGGTGTTACAACAAATATGATTTCAAGCTAATTATCCTACACTTATTTGGGAGGAGGGGGAGTTACAACATCATGAACCCCTTCAAGAAGTTCATTTCTTTTCTGCTCAGACATCCTACTCGGTGTTTGTAGGATCCTCTCTAGATTTGGATTTACTGGAGTAAAGGATTACCTATACTCCATGTGCTAGGAATACACCATTGTATGGCCAACTAAGAACACAAACAAAAAAGAAAAACTCGTAAACGACAACAACTTCAAATCACAAATCAACACCGTGTTCTCCGACAATGGCACTAAAATTTTGATAACGTCCAAACAACACCTCCTCTCAGATGATGATATGGTTGTTTTCAAAATATAGTAACCCAACAAAGGTTGGGGTTGAATCCCGAAGGAACACATGGAATCGCAGGTCTCAACAGTTGTAGTCAATGGGCAGAATAAAAATGTAAATGGGGGGTTTATGTGTGGTAATCTCAAGAAACTAACTATACTAACTTCGGTTGTAATTAGTTGTAGGTGAACACTAAGATTGTGTCCCCCTAGCTTCTCAACTCTTTAGGCTTATCGTGCTTTATTGAACCAACCTGATACTTTGCGTGCAGAATCTGTAAGTTATGTACCTTCTATAATCTTTTGGATGAGTAGAAGGACTTCATCCTTTATCTTTTGAGTCTCAGGATGTTGAATTACTAACCCTTATCTTGATCCCAGTTTACTATTATATTTTGGGTCTCTAATTATTAGTTAAAACCTTACCATCTTACTAAGATAAACCCTAGAAGCATGGATGGAAAGTTAAACTCTAAATTACAGTTGTCTTTATTTTTCCCTAGTCACTACTCCTCTTTTGGAGTAAGTAGCAATATCTAGGTGGGATACTAACGTGTACACCCATTAATAAAACTATTATAATAAAGATAAAGCAATACATGCATGAGTATCGATTTAGAACAACAACCGCACTTTCCCTACTTCGTCAATCCGTTAGGGTTTTCACAAACCTAGCTATGGGTTTTTAGCCGCTCATGCTTGTGAAGAAATCAATAGCATTAATAATCGAAAGCATAGATAAAATCACAATGATAAGACATAATAAAAACCCACAACTGTGAATGAATTAATCAACTGAAGTCAACCCAAGAGAATCCCAAGATCAAAATCGAATCTTCAAATCAAAATATGTTTATGAGTATTAAAAGTGTGTAACTCCTACTAAAAAACACATAAAAAGTGTTTATAATACATGAGGAAACCCTATTACCAAAGCCCGAAAGAAATAGGAGAAAACATAGTTGGTGGCCACATGTGGTCTGTACTTGTGCCCTGACCCTGAGCACAGGTATTACCTCACCGCAGGTACAGGGCGCACATACCAGATAAAAAAATCCTGCAAGTCAGCTTTCGGGATTTTGGACTTCTAGAACCTGCTTTGCCTACTTTCAGTCCGTAGGTCCTACTTGTAGTCCACATGTTGACTTAGTAAGTATCGGGAGTCATCTTTTCAGCTCTTCTTCAATTCTTGAACATACTTTGATCACAATCAAGCCGAAAAGTATCTCGAACATCCATAATTGCTCCAAAAAGTAGCCAAATCACCTTGTTTCACCTTTTTCACGAACTTAGTATCCAAAACATGTGTTTCTGCAAAATATACCCAAACATCATATCTGATAAAATAACCTTAGAAACTTGCCTATTTTCCCTCATTTTAAGCGTCGAAAATGCTAATTTCTATAGAACTTCATAATGATCCTAATCGAATCATACTGATTGCGAGACTACAGAAGACCCATAATGAAATCCATATTGATCATATCCTACTTCCACATAGGCAATTCTATCTCTTGAGACATGCTACCAGACCTCAAGTTCTCAACCTTAACTTGTTGACAAACTATACACTTAGCAATAAAATTTGCTACATCCCTTTTCATATTATTCCACCAGTAGATTTTCTTGAAGTTGTGGTACATTTTAGTCGAACCCAGATGAACTGTATATCGGGACTCATGAGCCTCAGTTGAAATCCTTACCGTAATATATCAACATCAGGAACACACAACCTACCTTGGTACCTTAGAATACCATCTCCCCTAATCTCGAAAGCTATAACCTTTTGTTTACCCAGTCAAAGCATGTCAAATACCATAGGCTTTCCCTTATTTTCTTAACCTTAGCATTCAGATTGTCAAGTTAGGATCACTTTAGAACTTTTCTTGGCTTGTAATGTAGGCTTAGGGGCTGGTATGGTACATATGGACATATCAAGTGACAAGCCTCCTTGGCACTATATTAACCTTGGGATCTCACTTACTAGAAAATTTTCTTTTATTCCATCCTTATTTATCCCTTTTTATTCTTTATTGAATATTCAGGTTGGGTGCAGTCTTTTATTTTTTTTCATAATTTTTCTTTTTTTTTCTTCCATAACCAACTCTACTAATTTTTTCTCTTATTTTACCCTTCTACATACATACTCTACATTACATACCCCTATGATAGCCATCCTCAACTTAGGCATTTTGTTTGAGTTAAGGTGCTCAATGTCCAAGGAGACCATGGCCAAAACATGTTCATTGCAACACAAACGAGAAGGTATATGGTGAAAGAAGAAAAATAGGCTACAAGGCTCAAAACAGGGATCAAGGGATAAAATTCTCACATGGAAGGCCATTTAGGCTAAAAGTGGACTAAAATAAAAAATGTCCTACGATCCTTTCCTAACCGACTATCCTTCAATCTAGTCAAGACTAACCTGACAAGTTTTGAATTTAACATACAAAAGGAACTAGGTAGTACCTCACACACATATGGCGCAAAGTTAATTTTACCAACTACTACCTATCTGGTTCATGCAATTGTTAGAAAGTGATTATTATGTCCCTAATCTTAATGCAATAACAAGATCCACAATGTTCACACATATATACATTCACACAGTTCTTAAACACAAAATTTTGGAGGGGTATCAAAAATCAACCAAAAATTAAATACTTCCCTAAATACTTAAAAATCTCCTAATTACACAAAAACAAAACACACTATGAAATAAAATTATCCTAGACAGGTCAGTTCTACAACCATTCCGTGGACGATAGGAAAAGAAGCATGGCAATAAAACTCTGTATCTACATGGTATGTCCACCCCAACTAAAACTGCGCACTGTCCTTAATACTCTTAAACAAAGTAAAATGAAGGAAAGTGAGAACATACCTGGGACGCCCTAGGTGCTTGAATCATGAGCATCTCCAGATAGGGGTATATCAGCTGGCGGCGCGGTGTTGGTGGCGGTGCACTACTAGATGATGCATCCGCTCCTATAGATGCACAATTCTACCTATTGACGAATACAGACTCCATTAAATCATGTCTGGACTTTTTAATGGCCTGGTCATATGGCAAATTAGGGTCCTACAAGTCTTCTATGTGACCTCTCTTAGCCCCAACTATTGGGACCTCCTAAACATCCTTTGCGAAGAAATCAAACTATCTCGATGCGCGTGGAAGTGATATCTGGACCACTGAGAGTATAACTGAGGGAGTAGCTGCTATATAACTCTCTATAAGTGAGCGTACCTCTACTCATAATATTTCAAACTCTTTCCTTATCTGGGCTAGACTTTACCAAAAAGCCCATAGCTTGCCTCCCATGTAGCGCTTGATTTAACATTGCGGCATAACGCAGGTATCTTGACTAATTAGAATTCATCAAGATACCCATAGGAGTATCCTATGGGGTCATCAATACAATCAATTACTTACACTACCCTCATATCGATTGGCTGCTTCATTACCTTTCGAATGTTGAATGTAGTCTCATCACCATTGACTTTGAATTTTATCTCACCTTTCTCCATGTCAACCATAGCACTACCTGTGGACATAAATGGTCTCTCCAATATAATGGGCATATTGGTGTCAACTTCACAGTCCAGAATGACAAAGTCAGTCAAAAATATGAAGTTATCAACCCTCACGATTACATCAAAAGAGATTTCCACAGGTTTCTTCACCGTACGGTCCGCTATCAACAATCGCATTAAAGTAAGTACAGGAGGGTTCAAACCCAATTGCTTGAATATGCCTAGCGGCATCAAATTGATGCCGACTCCTAAGTCACCCAAGGCTCTAGAAAATCAGGATGACCCGATAGTGCATAGTATAGTAAATGCTCTGGGGTCATCCTTTTTCTGTGCCAAAGACCTAGTTGTGGTGTACACTATCAACATCCTCAATTGTCGCTCATTTCTTCCTTGTGACCAATTATTTCATGAACCTAGCGTATCCAGGAATGTACTCTAACGCCTAAAGAATAGGTATGTTCAAGCTCAATTCTTTCAACATCTCAATGAATCTCTTAAACTTATATTCTTTTTTTTGCTTTAATATTTGAGGAAAAGGTGGGGGAGGTATTGGAATTTGTCTGACTTCTGGCTCAATGACCGTACCCTTACCTTTGTCTTCAGTAGCTTTACCCTTATCACTTGTTACCTTCTCGAATTCAACAATAGGTGTCTCATCATTAGCATCTTCTGTAGCAGGTAATGAGGGATCTATAGTAGTGATACCATTCCTCATGGTAATAGCAAGTACATGACCATTATTTTTTGGATGTTGCATAGTGTTTCTCAGAAGGATCCCTAGATTTCTCTGGTTTAAAGTTGCTAATATCTGCCCGAACTGGTGCTCCAACTTCTTGATAGCATTGACATGTGACCCAACTTTTGGGTCAATCCTAAAATGTCGGCTTTAATCTCCTTAAGGATGATCTCTTGATTTTCTAGACCCTTTACCATCTTAGATTAGCCAACATCTCTTCCATTCTGGATTCTGCATTTTTTTTACCAGGTGGAATGTACCTATCTCCCTTCTCTTTATAGTTATCCTTTTTCCTTCAGTCACTATCTCACTCTCTGCTGCAATCTCTGTATCTATCATAGTAGTTCCGACCTTTGTTCCCTTGACCTTAGGCTTGTAAACTTGCTAACTGATGATCCAGATAATTCGTTTCCTCCTCCAATTCTTACTCATAAACTTTGGAAGTTGACTCCTATACTGCTACTGTATTTATTTTCTCGGGAGTCATTGCTATAAGCTAATTTGCTAATATCTCTAGATTAGTTCTTAGAAACATAATCTCTTACACTACTATGTCATCAGCTACTTTATGGTCACAAGTGGCACCAATAGCATATGTTTTAGATCCCATCTCAACCTCCCAAGTTTTCCACCCTTGGTTAGTAAGTGAAATCTAATCTAACATCTTTTAAGCTTTCTCCCAGCATAGTCTCATAAAAGCTCCTCCAGATATGGTTTCTGGCATGTATCTAGAGCTGATGGTTTGGGCTCTATAGAATATCTCCAGTAAGCTCATCCCTTACAACCGATGATTGGGCACCATACTCAGATTTTTTTGAACCTAAACCATGCCTTGTACATGGATTATGACAGCAGCTGCCTGAAATTGTAAATCTCATCCTTAAGCTATAATATCCTAGATAAAGGAAAGAACCTATTCAAGAATTGCCTGCGCAACTTGTTCTATGTAATGATAGAACCTTTTGGTAGTTCTCCTAACCATAAAGATATTTTTTTAAGTGAGAAGGGGAACAACCTCGGTTTGAGTGCTTTCTGATTCACCCATGGATTTATGTACAAGCTGCAGATCCTTATGAAATTTTCAAGGTGCAAGTTTGCATTATCCGTAGGCAGATATACAAATACGCCCTTTTGATTTAGAAGTTGGATCATTGCGCTTGTGATATCAAACTTGATGCCTGGGTGTAAATAGAAGGAACTCTGGCTCTAGTCTCTACTGGTTCAGGGTATCCTAAATCTTTCTCATCATCTATATATGGATGTATATACTGATATTGCTGAGATTACTTGAATACGAGCACTCTAGCTCTGTTCTAATTTTCACTGTGTGCTGCTCAGTGGTCTACTTCCTGTCTCTGCTCAGGCAGCTCTGTATCCCTAGCTACCTGTTAAGCTTATTTTTTTGGCCTCCTCTCATTCTTATCTTGAGCTAACAATTTATCAGTCTGTCGATCAATAATATCCTACACTTCTTTGGGAAGAGGGGGAGGTACAACATTATGAACCCCTTCAAGAAGTTTATCTCTTTTCTTTCCAAATATCCTATTAGGTGTTTGTAGGATTCTCTTTGGATTCGAATTTACTGGGATTAACGGATTGCCTCTACTCCATATTCTAGGCATACAACGTTGTATGCCCAACTAAGAATAAAAACAAAAAATAAAAAACCCATAAACTACAACAACTTCAAACCACAAATTAACACCGTCTTCCCCAACAACGATGCCAAAATTTTGATGATGTCCAAACAATACCTCCTCTAAGATAATGATATGGTCACTGTCAAAATATAGTAACCTAACAAGGGAATACGTGGAATCATGAATCTTAGCAGTTGTAGTCAATGGACAGAACAAGAAAAGTAAATAGGTGTGTGTAGTAATCTCGAGCAAGTAACTGTAGTAACTTTGATTGTAATTAGTTGTCGGTGAACACTAGGTTTATGTCCCCCTGGCTTCTCAACTTCGTATTCTTATCGTGCTTTGTTGAACCAACTCAATACTTTGTATGCTGAATCGATAAGTTATGTACCTTCTACAATTTTTTGGATGAGCAGAAAGAATTCACCCTTTACCTTTTGAGTCTCAAAATGTCGCCTTACTAACCCTTATCTTGATCCAGTTAACTATTACCTTTTGAGTCTCTAGTTATTAGATGAAACCTAACCATCTTATTAAGATAAACCCTAGAAGCATGGATTGACAGTTAAACATCAAATTACTGTTGTCTTTATCTTTTCCTAGTCACTACTCCTCTTTTGGAGTAAGTAGCAATATCTAGGGGGGATCCTAACATGTTCATCCTTTAAGAAAACTATTATATTAAAGATAAATAAATACATGCATGAGTATCGGTTCAAAACAACAACAACACTTTCCCTACTTTGTCAATCCGCCAGGGTTTCCACAACCCTAGCTATGGGTTTTTAGCCGCTCATGCTTTTGAATAAATCAATAACATTAATAATCAAAAGTATAGATGAAATCATAATGATAATACATAATAAAAACCCACAACCATGAATGAATTAATCAACTGAATTCAATACAAGAGAATCCAAAGATCAAAATCTAGTCTTGGAATCAAAATATGTTTGTGAGTATCAAAAGTGTGTATTTCCTACTAAAAACACATAAATGGTATTTATAGTACATGAGGAACCCTAAAATCAATAGCCGAACAAAATAGGAGAAAACGGTGTCGGTGGCCACATGTGGTCTATGCTTACTCCTTGACCTTGGGCGCAGGTAATCCTGCGGTTAGCAGGGTGAGCGTAGGTACAGGGCACATGTATCGGATGAAAAAATCCTGCAAGTCAACTCTTGGGATTTTAGAATTTTGGCACTTTCTTTGCCTACTTACGGGTCGTAGGTCCTACTTGCAGTCCACATATTAACTTAATAAGTGCTAGGAGTTATGTTTTTAGCTCTTCTTCAATTCTTGAACATGCTTTAATCACGAACAAGATGTAAAGTGTCCTGAATATCTATAATTGCTTCTAAAAGTAGCCAAAAACTCCTTGTTTCACCCTTTTCATGAATTTAGCACCCAAAACATGATTTCCTACAAAACATACCTAAAATGCATCATATCTACCGAAAGAACCTCAGAAACTTGCATATTTTCCTCATTTTAAGCGTCGAAAGTGCTATTTTTCTATAGCACATCAGCTTCCCATTTATCCTCTTTTACCTTTTGGTTTCTCCAAAGGACCTTCACCGAAGCTATATCCTTGATCCTCAATCTACGAACTTGCCTATTCAATATCTTAATTGAAACTTCCTAATAAGAAAAGGAATCCGTAACACCAATATCCTCAAAAGGTGGTATCAAGGAAGAATCCCCCATATAAATTTTTTCAGTATGGACATATGAAATACAGGATGAATAGAATCCAAATTCACAGGCAAGTCCAACTCATACATAACACTCCCAATTCTCCTCAAGACCTGATATGGACTAATGTAATGAGGATTGAGCTTTCCCTTCTTCCCATATCTCATGACTCCTTTCATAAGAGGCACCTTCAAGAACATCTAATAGCTTACTTCAAACTCCATTTCTCTTTGTCTCACATCCATATAAGACTTTTGACGACTTTGGGCAGTCTTAAGTCTTTCCCTAATAACTTTCACCTTCTCCATGGATTGGTGAACCAAGTAAGGACCAAAGAACCTAGTATTACTAACCTCAAACTACATAGTAGGAGACCTACACCTCCTACCATATAAAGCCTCAAAAGGAGCCATCAGAATACTAGAGTGATAACTATTATTGTACGGAAATTCAATAAGAGGCAAGTGATCCACCCAACTACCTCCACTATCAATCACATAGGCCAGCCCTTAGCACATCCTCTAAAGTCTAAATAGTACACTTTACTTGCCCATTCATCTAAGGGTGGAAAGATGTGCTAAGGTGCACCTTAGACCATAAATCTTTCTAAAATGAATGCCAAAAGTGAGAAGAAAACTGCATAACTTAATCTAAAATAATAGACAGTGGCGCACTATACAGCTTCACAATCTCCTAAATGAACAACCTGGCATAATTCTCACCTGAGTAGTTAGTTCTCAAAGGAAAGAAGTGAGCGGTCTTAGTCATCCTATCCATAATGACCCGAATAGAGTCATACTAATTGCGATACCGCAAAAGACCTGTAATGAAATCCATACTGATCATCTCCTACTTCCACATAGTCAACTCTATTTCTTGAGACATGCCTCCAGACCTCAAGTTCTCATCCATAACTTTCTAACAAACCATACACTTAGCAATAAAATTTGCTGCATCCCTCTTCATATTGTTCCAGAAGTAGATTTCCTTCTAGTCGTGGTATATTTTACTCAAACCAAATGAACTATATATCTGGACTCATGATCCTCAGTCAAAATCCTTTACCGTAGCCCATCAATATCAGGAGCACACAACCTACCTTGGTACCTTAGAATACTATATCCTCTAATATCAAAAGCCATAATATTTTGTTGACCCACATAATCCTTAATCTGTATAAGAATGAGATCAAAAGCCTGCTTTTCCTTCACCTCAGCACTAAGATATGATTTGACCACTTCCTGAACAATGACTCTGCCAGAGTCCAAAAGATGAACTCCCAAGTTTGCCAACTATGAATGTCCTTCCCCAACCCTTCGTCAACATGGGATAAGCTCCCCATAGAAAACCTACTAAGAGCATCCGCAATGACATTAGCTCTACCTAGATGGTAGTGAAGACTCATATCACAATCCTTAAGCAATTCAAGCCACATTCTCTGACTGACGTTTAATTCTTTCTGCATGAACACATATTGCAAGATCTTATGATCTAAATAGATTTACAAATATACCCCATACTGATAATGGTGCCAAATCTTCAAAGAAAAAACCATAATTGCCAACACTAGATCATAAGTTAGATAGTTCTTTCCACGAACCTTAAGCTTCCTAGAAGCGTAGGCCACAATTATACCATGATGCATCAATACATAGCCAGTCCCACATGGGACTCATCACAAAACACAACAAAACCATCAGTACCCTCGAGCAGGGCAAAATTGCTGTAGAAGTTAACTTATCTTTCAACTTCTCAAAGCTAACCTCTTAATCATCGAACCATAATAACTTAAACTTTTTCTGAGTCAATCTTATTAATGAAGCAGTAGTAAAACAAAAACTCTCCACAAACATCCTATAGCACCTGACCAAACCTAAGAAGCTCCTAATGTCAGTTGGAGTCAAAGGTCTAGGCCATTTCTTAACTGCGTCAACCATTTGTGGATCAACCATGATTCCATCAATAGAAATAACATGACCAAAAAAAGTCACAACATTCAATCAAAACTCACACTTAGAAAACTTAGCATACAACTCTTGATTTTTAAGTGTTTGCAACACAATTCAGAGGTAATTAACATGGTGTTCCTCATTCTTAAGATATACCAAGATATCATCAATGAACATATCACAATAAGTCCATAAACTACCTGAAAAATTGATTCATAAGATCCATTAACATAGCTGGAGCATTAGTCTACCCAAATGACATAAACAAAAAACTCGTAGTGACCATACCGATTTCAAAAAGCAGTCTTGGGAATATCAACCCCCCAAATTTTTAACTGATGAGAGCCCAAATGAAGATCAATCTTAGAGAAACATCTAGCACCCTTAAGTTGATCAAAAAAATCATCAATACTTGGAAGAGGGTACTTATTCTTTACTGTTATCTTATTCAACTGACGATAGTCTATACACATCCGAAGAGACCCATCAATTTTTTTGCATGAAAAGCACAGGAGCACCCATGTAAAAAAACTAGAATGAACCTTTATTAAAAAGATCTTTCGATTGCTCCTTTAGCTCTTTTAATTCAGTCGGAGCCATTCTATAATGAGAAATGTAAATAGTATGAGTGTAACACCCCAGATTTTTGTTCTTTGAAAATTTTTGAAATTTAATCCTCACTGTCCTGACTACGACTCACCCTATGAGTCATAGGGTGTTTTGATGGGTTATATGACCCCAGTCGTAAGGTTTTTAGTGAATGGTACTTGAGTTTCTGTCCTGAGTACGACTTGGGCACATGAGCCATAAAGACCCATAATGATTCATTGGACTCAAATCATTGCTTAAACAATGTTTGTGTGGCTAGTTCTATTCTGAGTTCCAGTGGATCACTATTAGTCGTGAGGACTCGTTATGAGTTTTTGGGTACAAATGGTAGGGTGACTAGTGTAAGGCCTAAGTGGTCTTTCTTGGATACGACTTAGGCCCTACGAGTCATAGGGTCACGATATGATTCGTATGATGTAAGTCATAGTGACAATAATATGGGTGCTCCTTAACATTGTATTGGCTATAACTCTTCAGGTGTTGTTACGAGTTGCTGTGTGACCCGTAGTCACTAGTAATATTTTTTCAACTTTTAAGTTGAGGGCAATTTGGATATTTCCCACTTTAACAACTTAGACCCCACGTTCATTAAACACCTTTGGGACATTCTTTCCAAACTTTAACACATCAAAGACTCTCTTTATTCTCTCTAAATCCCCTCCAGCAAAATACTTAGGGTTCCTAAAAATTTGGTCATCCAAGGGCTCAAGGGTTGAATTCTCTCCATAAAACTTGGTATCTCAAGAATTTTACTCTTTCCTAATTGCTAATTTTTTAAAAACATATGTTTTAAAGTGTTCTTCATATGTTATTTATTATGATTTTGAAACAAGGGTTTAGGGTTTTGAATGTTTGTTATTGAGCAATGTTTCCCATGGGTTACCTATGGTTATTCATGCTTTAATTATGATTTAGAACTTGTGGAGTTCATGGGTATGGTGAATAAATGAGGGAGTTGTGATTTCCCCCAACTTGTGACTTTTTAAGTTGTAATGACCTCAACCCTTATTAGGAATTTTGAATATGAAAAGTATGCATATTGAATTAGTCTTGAACTATTGCATAATGTAAAAAGTAGATGAAGCATGATGATTTTTAACTGCGCCTTTTATGGGATTATGAAATTTCCTAAGCTAATGCATAATTGAACCTAGGGGGCTATGAATTTCCCCAAATAGTGGAAGTGTTTTACCATGTTGATGTTACCTTGCAAGTGTAGTTGGTATGACGATACCAACAATGTATGCCTAAATATGTATCGTGGTTCAATAAATGAGAATATGTTATAAATGATTTAATTGGGCTTTAATGAGGGTTTTGTAGCTGAGTCGTGAAAGTAGAGGTCTCGAGGGACTAATATAGGAAACACTAGTTGCCAACATGAGGGTCTAAATGACTGGGTGGTTCAAGTCCCCCTAATTATTCTCAAACAATTGAAAGGTTCAAGTCCCCCATAATAAATTGGATAATTGTGTGCTTGCATCACCTTGATATACTGAGAGGTTCGAGTCCTCTATAGTGCATATGTATATCCTCTGGTTCGTGCGTCCACATGTACTAGGGCTCTTCCAGCTGGGGGAGAGCTGGTCCTATTATAGCCCGTGGGTGCCTTCTTATGTTATGACGATTGAGCTACACAATTCAAGCTAAAGTTTTAATGTGCATGTTAAGCCTTGTTCCCTATCCCGACATGTGATTTATATATATATGAATATGCATTTGATTATGTGCATTGGAATTAAACGATTTTGAACTGTTGATCACGACATTATGTTATCCTTAATCCTGAGTTACATGCTAGTGCTCAACCCACTAACCATCTCTGAACGTTGTATTGGCATACGATGAAGGCACCAAAGATACCTCTACTTTTTCTGCACAGAGTTAGGTGGATTAGTTTGGTTCATTAGTTCTTTGTGGTGAAGTGGAGAGCTTTCATTCTTTGAAAGAATTAGACATTTGATCAAATCGTATCATAGATTAGGCTTGAGAGTTTTATTTTTATTAACATTAT
Organism: Capsicum annuum; assembly: GCF_002878395.1. Lineage (NCBI taxonomy): Eukaryota > Viridiplantae > Streptophyta > Magnoliopsida > Solanales > Solanaceae > Capsicum > Capsicum annuum. Next base: position 68,602,137 of record NC_061121.1, read on the forward strand.
TATTTTTATTATCAGAGTTGGGGACATGTCCCGACCAACACTAGCTTTTGGTACTTTTTGCATAGAGGCTTTGTTGGTTTACTATGGACTTGGGTAATGTCGGTTGGGTGTGTTTGGGCGATTGCCGATTATTAGTTATAGACATATCTTTTGTGCTATGAACTTATTTTGTGCTATCTTTTTATATATTAAAAATTCAACAATTGCTGGGAGGTGTATAGTATTGTGTTAGGTTCACGGTGTGGTCTCTGGTCTACGATGAATTGGAGATGCTCGTCATGGCCAAGCCATCGTTCAGGTTGTGACAACGAGTGTCTAGTAAAAGATCAATCCCAAAGTCTATTTCCTTGTCGTGAGGAATTCTAGGAAGATCATCGGGAAATACTTCAGGAAATTCATTAACCACACGGACAGATTACAAAAAAGGATTTTTAGAATCAAAATCCTTAAACTGAACTAAATGATATAAAAACCCTTTTGAAATCAATTTCTGACCGTTAAGATAGGAAATAAATCTCCCTTTATAAACTAAAAAACTTCTCTCCCATTCTAATATTGATAACACTTAACTCACTCCCATAATTGAGGGGTGAGGTGGTCGTTGTCAAGTAACCCAATATAAATTAGGGTTGAATCACGAGGAGTGAATGTTATAGACTTCAAACCTATGGGTATTCCAATTACTATAAGGTCATCCGTAATGCTAAAGAAAAAGACATGTATAATTAAATGGGGGAATTTGTGTGGGAATCTTTTTTTACTACTACCTTTAGCAAGTAATTAGTAAACGATATCTTTGATTTGAATTCAAGGTTTGGAGAAATCTTAAAATCATGTATCCTTAGAGGTGAAGCATTTGGGATAGTATAGGTTTTTATAGATTTTAGTTGTTAATTAATGGATAGGCTAAGTCAAAGGTCGTTGGGGTCAATCTTTCAATAAAACCTCAATGATTTCACTAATTTGCTCTTTCGAGCACCTGACAAGTGTGGATTTTGTCTAACCACCTAAAATCTCAACCAAGCACCCCTATTTCTAGGATGATGCTCTTGACATGAATTACAACCTCTAAACACTTATTTCTAAGATTGCAAAAGGTAGTAACCCACAGGGATTAGTTGTTCACCATTGCCTTGTCCCCCGATAACCCTCTTTCGAGAATGTTATGGGTTACCTAATATTCACCTAAGTCCCTCTTTTGAGGATGACAAAGGTTTCTAGAGCTTGGAGCTTTCATACATCAAACCCATTGGTAAATTTAGAGTTTTCACCCATCAAATCCCAACTCATAAGATGGTGAAACCCATACTCAACAACTAAAATCCATGTAAACACAACAATACCCACACACAATCACACACTAATTCAATATAATCCCAAGACTAAATTATTTAGCTACTCAAGAAGAAAGTAAAGAGAAATATACCATATAAGTCATTCAAAGCATCCATTCTTCAACAAGAAACTAAGAAATTGATCCTCCTAAATTAATTACACACTTGCCCAAGATTAGGGTTTCAAGTCTTGAGTTCCAAGATATCTTATGAGCTAGGCTATCCAAAGAGGAGTGGTATTTTTCTTAAATAATTGATCCATTATTCAACAAGAAACTAAGAAATTGATCCTCCTAAATTAATTACACACTTGCCCAAGATTAGGGTTTCAAGTCATGAATTCCAAGATATCTTATGAGCTAAGCTATCCAAAGAGGAGTGGTATTTTTCTTAAATATGGCTTGGGATACGCCTAAGTGCTTTTATAGATCTGCCCCTGGGCCTATTCTCATTTAACCGTGATCGCGGATATTTGTCCGCGATCGCAACCTTACGACTTTGGTTTTGTGTTGCAATCGCGTTTCTCCAACTATCTTGATTGACCGCGACTGCGGATAGAGGACCGCGGTCGTGGTAACCAAGGTTGATGTAGTCCAGGTCTTCAGCTGCACTCTTTCTTGCTCCCTTTTTATCATTTTCAGCTCCAATCCACATTTTTTGGTCTTTTCAACTCCTATGCCTACAAAGAGTGAAAATTAGTGCATTAAATCACAATTATGACTCATTTACTCATTTGAAACAAGGTAATATGCACTAAAACTGAGTGCCAATGAGTGGTAAAATCACTACTCATCAACACCCCTAACTTAATATCTTGCTTGTCCTCAAGCAACACTACCACTTATTATGAGACAATTTCATATATGCACCCTCTTACTATCACTTCAATGGTTGTGACGACTCAAGCTTGACTGCGACCACCAAAATCTTTTTGCACATGGGCAAATAGACTTTTAACGACTCCCCTCATCATAAAATAGAATAGTAAAGGGTGCAAAAGACTTTGGGGAGCAACTATGTGACAACTGTTAGTACTCTAAAAATGACTCACATGTTGACTACAATCATTCTATACTTCCAATTGCCTCATTATGTAGAAGATGACAAAATCATCTGCCTCATTAGTTCACATGTCTCCTTACCAAAAAGGAGAAATTAACACTTTTAGTTTCCAATCATGCAACAAGGATTTTAAGTGCAACCATTCACTCTCTCAAGAAATTCTCCATGCTAAATAGTACCATGCCATAGGCTTGCCCCTATTTTCAATCACCACTACAAAGACTACACTTGGTTATGAATCTTAAAGGGCTTGTTGGGCTTTTAATGTAGGTTTAGAGTAGGGTAGGAGATCAACTTAGAAACACAAGGCTACACCTTCCTTGAACTTCTATATCTTACTCTTATCAAGCTTTACTTGTTGGCCACTTCTTTTCACTTTACTACTTTGCCTACCTTTGCTTTTTCTAGGTTTTCCCACTTTCTTCTTTTTTCTCTTCTTCTACAACCTTTTTTTAAAATATAAAAACTTCCATTCCTTTATGGGATTATTTCCTTATTCAAATCCAAAAAGCTTCATGTTCTCAAGATTGTTGGAACCTTCTTAAGACTTTGTGGCCCACCCCCAACTTAGGCTTTTAGCCTCAATTTGTATTCTCAAGTTCAAGGAGGATAGGGTTCAAGAGCAGATGAATAGATGGGTCACAACTTGTAATGCGTTTGCCAAAGAAAGGTCCAAAGGTTTGAAAAGGGTGACTAGCGGTAAATTCTTATGTATTGGTAGGCTCTTTAGGCTAAAGTGGACTTCCAAAATCACAAGATGGTCTATGATTATTTTACCAACCAAGCACAGTCAAACATTAGCTTTGAACTACTAACGGGACAAGTTATAGATATACAAATACACATGAGATGGAGATAATTAACCTCACATACATGGCATGCGATTGTCGTTAAGGGGATTTAATTGTTCTACCCACTCGAAACAAAGATGGAGTATTTATTGTTTTTCCAAAGTCAACTTTTGGAGTCATACGAAAAGGGAACAATTTTGTCACAAAGTTGCTCATGCCCATGCCTTCGAATATTTCAAAATTTTAGATGGAGGGGGTTATTTGCTTTTGCATTTGCACCATATGTGATTTGCTAATCATGGAAACCATTCAAGTTATCGTCTCACATTAAAGTTCATAGTATGGGCGAACCACCGTATGGTTACTCCAATTTCACCAATGGATCATATTGCAACCCGAAACCAATAATGCTACAGGTACTCAGACTTCCCTTGCATTCTAAGGTCGTGATGCCACAGGTACTCAGACTTCCCTTGCACCTATGGTTGGAAATCTAATTATGAAGTCAAAGCTTGTCTAATAAAATTTAGGCTGAAATAAGGCACTCAAAACAAAATAGCTAATCCATGCAAAAGTGAACACTATTAGATTACCCGACTATTACAACCCAAATAAGGATTACAATAAGAAACTTCCAAAAGAACAGAAAAGTGTGAAGCAATATAAATAATTCAAGCCCAAATGAAGTTACTAAGGAAACACCCCCAACCAAAAAGGTTGGAGTTTCCCTACTTTATGATTAATCAAAGCTAGAAAAGAGATAAGGGTGTTCCCCGAAACTTCATTAAAGGCTGCTATTCTTTTCAAAATCTGCACCATCACCAATTATCTTGAGATTATACCATTCCTGCATGCAAAAACTTAAGCGAGAGTGCGATGAAATTAGGAGGTAGTTGATAAATCAACTAGTTTCTATTCCCATGATCGCAGTTGACTGACCGTAATTGTGAAAAGATAGGTATCCACGAATGAGCTAGGGGGACCACGATCGCGATAATCGAGGGCATGTCTGCTTCCCTGCTTTTCCCGTGTTTAGCTTTTTTGCTCACTTGAAATGCACATTTCTTTCTTTCTAAGCTTATGAAAATCTGTCCATAGTGTCACACATGTATGAGTTATTCATATGAAAAATCTAACATTCATACTGGAAAAATATGATAAAAAGGATACGAGTGTTCCTCGTGGTATTTGTAGGTTGCCTCTCATATAGCGCCATAGTTAACGTTGTCGGACGACGTTGACATGCATCAACTCATCAAGAAAGGTCCACAGGACCCCACTTATCAAATTCCCTTTCATCAATCAACTTTTCAATAATGTCTTCTACTTCTTTCTTCTCCTTTTCGATTATACTTTGGGACATCCTCTCTATTATTTTGGTATTGGGCATCTTTCCCCCAAATTCCTCTGTCAAGTGATCCTCTTTTGGCTTTATATCCACTGTACGCATTTCCAAAATTTGACCCTCGGTTTGAAGATTTGTAGTTTTTCCACTAGTGGAGTCACCCTTAGGCTTAGAATCAAGGCGCACGGAGATTTGTCCCATTTGATTCTTGAATTCCTTTATGGACATCAAATGGGAGGCTACCCTTTTAGAAAGTGAAATAAAGTTCTTTTTTACTTCATGGACCAATTAGTCCATTCATTCAATGTTACTCAAAATCCTTGCAAGGAGATTCTTTGTTCCACCTCTATCGATATCCATGATGTACTTAGTTAGTAGTTCAAGTTGAGTAAGGATCTTAGCCAAGATTATCTCTTGATTCTCTTCCTATTTCCTTTGGTATCCATTAGTCATGGGTTTAGTTGAAGGGCTATTTGAGATGTGGTTGTCTTGAGTATGACCTACCCAATTATGACTAGTCACCTCTCTTAATAATTTAATGGCCGCTGAAAGTGCAAGTTCAAGAGAGGACGTTGTGCCGTATTGTTTACCACCGATTGATTCAAAGGATCTAACCCCCGATAGAATATTTAGAGGAGTTTCCTCCCTAGAATCTCGTGGTTTGGGCATTTGGCCAACATTCTATGGAATCTCTCCCATACTTCCTATAGGGGCTCGCCGTTCTTTTGGCTAAAATTCATAATTTCTTCTCTTGAGTCACACACCTTGGATGGATATAAGTATTTATCTAAAAACTCATTTGTCTCATTCCATGAAGTAAGTGAATCTGAAGGAAGTGTGCGGAACCATAACAATGCTTCACCTATCAGTGAGAATGGAAAGAGACGAAGCCGATAGCCTTCTTGAGCACTAGAGAAAATGTTAAATGGAGTACAAACTTCCAGAAAATTTCTCAAGTGAACATATGGATCTTCAAGGGATTGGCCTCCGTGTAGCACTTTTACTTTCAACACATGAAGCATGACACTAGAAATATAAAAAGTCCCGTTCCAAAGGTGAGGTAGGGTATGATTCTCATCCGCATGATACCCATCGTTTAAGTTGCTCTCTCCCAAAGTATAATCGGATGGTTCCACATGATTAGGGCCTTCACTTTAAGAAAAGTAAAGTGTGACACTCCAGATGCTCCAAATTATGAGTAACATCACACAAGCTAAATCTACACTTCACTCCCCGGCAACGGTGCCATTTTGATAACACTCAAATCACTCTCATAATTGAGGGGTGAAGCGGTCATTTTCAAGTAACCCAATGTAAATCGGGGTCGAATCTTGGGGAGTGAATGCTATAGACTTCAAACCTATGGGTATTTCAATTACTATAAGGTCATCCATAACGCTATATAAAAGACATGTATAATTAAATGGGGGGATTTGTTTGGGAAACTTTTTTACTACTACCTTTATCAAGTAATTAGTAAACAATATCTTTGATTTGAATTCAAGATTTGGAGGTATCTTGGGATCATGTATCCTTAGAGGTGAAGCATTTGGGATAGTGTAGGTTTACTATGGATTTTAGTTGTTAATTAATGGATAGTCTAAGTCAAAGTTTGTTGAGGTCATTTTTAATAAAACCCCAATGATTTCACTCATTGGCTCTTTCGAGAACCTAACAAGTGTGGAGTTTGTATAACCTCCCAAAACCTCAACCAAGCACCCCTATTTCTAGGATAATGCTCTTGACATGAATTAAAATCCCTAAAAACTTATTTCTAAGATTGCAAAAGGTAGTAACCCATAGGCTTAGTTGTTTACCATTGCCTTGTCCCCGGATAACCCTCTTTCGAAGATGTTATGGGTTACCTAATATTCACCTAAGTCCCTTTTTCGAGGATGACAAAGGTTTTCTAGAGCTTGGAGCTTTCACCCATCAAACCCATTTGGAAATTTGGATTTTTCACACATCAAATCCCAACTCATAAGCTCAAGCAATGGTGAAACCCATACCCAACAACTAAAATTCATGCAAACACAACACTTACTATGCATAATCACACACTAATTGAACATAAGCCCAAGACTAAATTATTTAGCTACTCATGAAGAAAGTAAAGAGAAATATAACATATGGGTCATTCAAAGCATCCATTCTTCAATAAGAAACTAAGAAATTGATCCTCTAAAATTAATTACACACTTGCCAAAGAATAGGGTTTCATGTCTTGAATTCTAAGATATATTATGAGATAAGCTATCCTAAAGAGGAAGGGGCGTTTGCTTAAATATGTCTTAGGATGCGCCTAAGTTCTTTTACAGATCTTCCACTGGGCCAATTCTCGCTTAATCACGATCGCAAATATTTTTCTGCGATAGTGACCTCGCGATTGCGGTTTTGTGTTGTGATCGCATTGATCTGACTGTATTTACTGGTCGCAACTGCGGATTGGGAACCATAGTTGCGATAATCAGGGTTGATGTAGTCTAGATCTTTAGTTGTACTCTTCCTTGCTTCCTTTTTATCATTTTCAGCTCCAATCCACATCTTTTGGTCTTTTTAACTGCTATACCTATAAAGAGTGAAAATTAGTGCATTAAATCACAATTATGACTCATTTACTCATTTGAGAGAGAAAAAGTTATATGTACTAAAACTGAGTGGAATGAGTGGTAAAATAACCACTCATCAAATACCAGCTCATTAGGAAAGTGAAAACTGACCTTTCGAGTCCAACAATCCAGAGAAGCATAGCACGAATAGAGCTAATCCATCCCCAAGATAGTATCAAAATGCACCATATCCAACTCTATCAAATTCACTAATGTCTCCCTATGGAAGACAGACACCACACAAGTCCTGTAGATTTTTTTAGCCATAATAGAATCACTCACCGAGGTAGACCAAAATCAAAATACACAACCACATAAGGGGTCACATAAGAAAGGGTAGACCTCGAATCAAGTCAACAATACATATTATGAGAGAAAAGTTATAACATACCAGTAACAACGTCTGGAGATGCCTCAGATACTTAGTGAGTAACAAGTGCATCGAGGCGATTATGGAAAGTGTCGGTACTAGAAGTAGCACCATTTGGCGCATGAGCTGAAGACATAAAAATAGAAATTTATTAGCCCAGTGAGAACTCTAACTCTGACTGAAGGACACTCTCATTGTATGTAACCCAGCTGACCATAATTATAACATCAATTCCTCTTCTCCTCATATTAACCATGATAAATCTTCCCATAAAAACAATAAGGAGGATAAGGTGGGGCTGACTTAGCTTCACTAGCCTTAGACTAGGCACCTAGTGCCTAAAAACTACCGCTAGCCTGATAACGACGATCTCCCGAAGGCTTAGAAAAATGTAACACCCTATACTTTTGGGCTAGAATTTAGACCGTCATTCCTATCCATATAGACACAAACTAGATGATTCCTTGTTAATATATGTGTGGTGATCAATCCTATAGTGTGGGAATACCTTTTAGTATGAATTGAGGTCACAAAAATCCCCTAACTCTAAAACGAGTTGAATACATTTCTATCAATTAAGTTTTAGTGGATGTTTCAACTTGGGTCAATTTCCATTGACCATAACTTCTTGTATATAATGAATTAGAGGGCCTACTATATATCAAATGAAAGGTCTTCGAAGTAGATTTCTAATGATACCAATTTCGCATTAATCCGACACCCGAGCAAAAAGTTATGGCTTTGCAAAGGGGTGTGCATCGCCTAAGTTCAGTTTGAGGCCAGTTAGCGTTTAAGTTGAATTTTTGCTGTTTGGATGTAAAGTGGCAGCGCTGGTTAAAAAAGGGATACCTATGGCAAATTCATTAGAAGAGTGTTGAAGTGATCCAAGAAGTCATGCTTAGATCATGCGGGCTCTGTACTTCATCCTTTTGAGCTTTTGAGATTTTTTCTATCCGTTGACTTTCGAGGATGAAAGTCCTTTTAGTAGTGGATGTTGTATTGAACCTTCCGATCATTTTTCAAGTTTCTTCTTATCTTCACCGTTAGGCTCCTCTATAGCTTACCCAAGTCATTTATGACTTGCTGGGACTGACGGCTCAGTTACCAGGTAGTTCATTTGATTTTTCAAAACCAATTCCTTGTTTTGAAATCTTCATTGGTTCCAAACGGCTATCGGGCAAAAAATTCAATGAAACATTCTTGGATTCCAATTTCAACTGTGCCTACAGATCTGAAATATTAATTTTAGTTTGGGTAGACCTTTAGTTTGGGTTTCAATGTACTCGAGCTCATTTCGACCTATTAGTTGGAAAGTTGGAAAATTAAAGTATGAGTGTGGGAACCATATTTGGTCGAAATGACCTCGGATTTAAAAATTGACTTCTCCATCGCGTTTGAAATGTCAAGTTTAGGCTAGGGGACCTTTGGTTCATGTCCCAAGGCTTTCAAACTTATTTTGGGGTATTGAGCGGATTTTTATGAAAAATGAAATTATAGGTGTGAGCCCCACTTTTTTCCTAAACAATCTTAGATGAAAGTTTTGATGATTCCAATGGATTTGAAATATGGTTTACACTCAAATTTCACTATTGGATCATATTATTTGGGTTTCAAATGAGTTCTGAAGGTCAAAAACAAGTTTTTGACTTTTCTGTCACGGGGATGCCGCATTTGTTCGCCGAGGAGAATAGACCCCAAGGCCGCGAATTTGGTAAATTTCTCTTCATCTTCGAGAGCCTAAAACCCTAAATAGGTATGATAACTCAAAATTGAGTCTTGTGGGTCTCTAGGGATTTTGGTAAACATCTTTTATCATGATTATTTTTTGGATTAAGGTAAGATTTCATCACTTTATTGGTGAATTTCTTAATTCTTGACCCAAAACCCCAATTTACCTTAGGGCTTGATTTAACCTCAAATTTGATTTGTTTGCACCCATTAATTGAGGGCTATGATTCCTTGGCGATGTATGAGCATTAGGTTGACCTCAGAAATCCGATTTTCGTATATGGGATCCACTTAGGTTTTTGGTGTTGTTTTTGGACCCGAATCACAATAGTGCAATATGGGTATCGTTAGAATTGTATTGATGAGTAGATTATGTTTTTGATAATGTGATGAAATTTTGGGGATTGTGAAGCGAAGACAAGCATGTGGTGCTTGAAGTATGATTTTGCGGTTTGGCCTTGAGGTAGGCTCCCATCCACTTTCCTTCATAGATGATGTATGATATGTTTTGCGTGTGGATATGAATGTTAGGATTGCTTATGAGGAAGATAGCTTAGCCTTGATTATTGATGTCTTGGGAAATTAGATGAGGGTCTTGGACCCGTAAGATAGTATGTTTATAACTTTGTAGTCTTCTATTGCCTTCTCCCCAGTTTATATTGAATTGTAGCATGGATTTGATATATTGATATATTATGGATGTGTTTTTAGTGTTGGAAGCATGATTAGTATATTTGATCTTATTGGGCTAGTGTGGTATTCTTTGAATCATAATTTCGGTAGAATTGACTTAAGTGCCCTTATTTCTAGTTGAAGTTCCTATCTTAGGCTTATATGTGGCTTACTTGACATCTAGAAGTTGAACTAGATATATTAGTCTAGTTTGAGGCATAGTGTACCTAATTAAGGAAATTGAGGTTTAGAAGTGGGATTGTCTAACCCACTTAGGCCTAGACTTCTGTTAGTCATTGTGGAATTGGCTGCGGATTTTAGACATAGTTGAGACTAATAAACCTTTGTGTAAGGTTACTTCGCGACATGGTATATTGTAATGATGTTCCTCGAATTGTGACTTATGAGTTATAGCTATGTTTTTGCTTATAGAAATAATATGATAATGGGCCCATAGAGATGCCATTTCCTCTTACACTTGATATTTGCTATTTCCTCTTAGACTTGATACTTGGCCCATAGAGATGTTTTTTCCTCTTAGACATGACTTTGGGTCCTTCGAGATGATTTTTTTTTTTTGATGAAATATTGGTCCAATAGAGGTACTATTTTCTTTTAAATATGATAGTTGGTCTAGAGAGATAGTATTCCTCACCGTCACGATGAATGACCTTTATATATGAAATGACTTATAGTCATATCATGCTTATTGATATTATGCATTCTGTGTGAGAGATAATTATACGTTTATTGATATTATACCTTATATATGCAAGATACCTCCTAGATGTGAGATGATTAGAGATATGCTATGACTTATGAATATGGTTATAAAGATGAGTTCCAGATATGTATATGGGACGAAAGCTGTGATGATGATATTGTAATCATTCAGACATATTATTGGGATGAGGTCCGATAGATGATATTGATTGGACATCTGGGAAGTGTTTATCCTTGTAGAGGATGCAGTTACAGTTCATGAATATATATATGTGTGTGTGTGTATGTGCATAGACACATCTCTCCGGTATGGGATGGAGGAAGGTGTGGTATAATACTTATGATTTTACTGATTGAATAACAGAGATGGCATGTGTAGATTCGATACATTAATGATTATTATATTGGTTATTGATCTGATTCTAGTTGAAATACGATCTTATAACTGTTCTTCCTTATTATGGTATAAGCTACGTGGTAGCTAGTTGTCTATTAGGTGACTATAGTACTTGATGCTTAAAATTCTAAATATGTTAGTTAATGAGCCTTGCTTAGTAATATGGTAGATAATGACTAGGGTTGATACATGGCTATGAAGATGGGTTTATCGATGGTAATGATATGTGGCTATTGATAACAAGTTATAATGCCTATCAGTTGTTAAGTGAGGATAGCATGGTTAACATTGCTAAGTGATAAGGGATGCTAGTAATAATTATGCCTAGTTAATAATGATACCTAGTTACTGATGCTGACTAGCTAATAATGAGGACTAGTTAATAATGAGAATTAGTTGGTAAACAATTATTTGATATTGATTGGTGTTGGTTAATAAAAGATGTTTAGTTAATAAAAGATAAATAGTGAATAAATGATGATTATGGTTTAGTGGTGAACCTTGACTAGACGTTAGGTTTGTCTAATTATTAATTAATGGTTAGTTGTTATTCCATGATTAATAATTATGTTAAGAATCAATTAGATTGATAAGTGGAGATGATGTGATGACTCGTAACCTAGCAGTATAGTAATGAGTCTTGGCTAGTTAATAATGAGACGATAGAATACAATGATGAGATAGTTATCTTTGCGATATTATGATTATGGTTGAAAGTATAATGGCTTGAGTTTGTGCACTTATTATATAGCTATATTTAAGCATTGATGATTAGGATGATATATTAATGCCCGACAAGGCTAGAGGATACTTTGATGATATATTAATGCCCGCCAAGTTTGGATGATACTATGATGATATATTGATACCCGACTAGGACGGAGGATACTATGATGATATATTGATACCCAACAAGGCCAGAGGATACTATCACGATATATTGATACACTATAAGGCCAGAGGTTGATCACGATGATGATGGTCATGATGATGACACTTATGATGAGATTATTGATAGTGATTGTGTACCTTGCATCCATTCCTGTATGTGTATCGCCTATCACTAGTATGCAGCTATGTCTATCAGCCGGTATGGGATGGTTGCATAGATATAGGTGAAAAATATGCCTTCTTTTATTGTATCTTGATTGAGCCTTTTGAGTTTGGGGTGATGGGGGTACGCATAGGCTCTGTTAGGTATTTGGTTATCCAGAGTAGCCGATTATTCATGCTGATATTGATGTTTTTATTATCATTGTTATGATCATTATTATGGCTAGCTTATGAAAGATTGGTCATTGATCCAGTATCGGGATTCGAGGTATATCTTCAACCTCTTCTATCTTATGAATGCACTATTATGCACAATTATATCATGTCTAGCCATGTGGATTGGAAACCTGAGTTCGATAGTATTAAATCCTAATAGTATGTTAATGTGGTCTTTAAATGAGGATATGATGATCTAGGATATGCTTTGGGATGACCTCATACGTATATTTGTATGCATTTGTATATATATAAATTTAGCTATATAAAACTATGACACTATCGTATATCCCTTTCTTCATTGTTCTTATTGTATATGCGTTTCTTCGCTTTGTATATTGCTAATATCTTTCTTTCGCCCTTCATTCGTATATTAGCTTGGGATATATGGTATAACATTGATGTCTATTGAATGTAACTGGAATAGGATAGTTTACCCTTGGTACTTCCTTAGTCTTATTATGTTAGACTCTTAGACTTGAACAAGATTGTTGTCCCTTATTATTCATATTGACTTGTTATATGATTTCAGGACTCTGGGGTGTAGTTTCAATTCTGTTTATATGTTGTATATATTTGCTTTATCTTTAGATCTCAGTTGACAGTTGGCTACTGTGTACTACTCGTTTGGTACTCATACTACACTTCTACAGCCTACAGATCATAGTACAGGTTATCACCAGTGATGTATGCGTCGTGCAGAGCAGCCATGATTCAAAGACTTTTAGTGAGCTCCTGACATTTGAAGTATTACTTATCTCTCTCTTATGTATTAGACTAGTCTCTATACTGTATTCAGAGATAAGTTGTATCAATGTTATTCCTTTGACATTTCATCTTGGTATTCTTGATATATAAAAGCTCATGTATTGATACCACTCAGTTTGGGGGATTCACTTATGTAATGGTTTCTATCTCATTTATCCCGCATTCTTTTCCTTATATCATTGAGTATTCCGTTACTAGCCATTTTGGACTACAGGTTGGCTTGCTTACTGGTGGCTTATGGTAGGCACCATCATGACTTGAGAAATTGGGCCATGACAGCATTTTTAATATAGTCATCTAGCTATAACTGAATCATCAACGGGATAGAGACTATAAAAGGTTTTGAATGAATTTGGGTTACAAAATAAGTGAAGATCCAAGATCTAATAATGCATAAACATGAATATGGAAAACCTATAATGTACAAGTCATGACACGATTTATGAGTCATGATGATACCTACTACATTCCGCCGGTAGGTAAGCTAAACCATAACCCAGAGCTAATGGAATGGGTTAATTCGTTAGTAAATGCCCAACGTAGGCAAAAATGATCAACACACTTATAAATAAGCAAAAAGTTCTAAATAAACAAAAGCAATCAATACAAGATACCATCCCACGACCTGGTAGAGTCAGTACAAGAGCATCTAATAGTATTTCAACTTAAAGACTCAGAATAGTCAACCACATCTGCCTCGATAACAAAAAACTGAATATAAAATATAGAGGCAAACAGGTGGCTCAAACACCAAGAGCTCACCCTATCTCTGGAAATATCAACACAATATGACCAATGATCAATGGCGATGCTAGTACTCGGATCTGCTCCAAGAAGGTAGAAAAGTGTAGTATCAGTACGAGAACAATGGGTACTTAGTAGGCATCATCATCTGAATGAATTAAATCATGATATAAGTATGATAAAATGCAGGATAACATAACTAATTCAAGGTACAAAAACGAACCTGAATCATCTCCAGTACTGTTGTACATGATAAGTAATTTAATCGAAATAGCAATATAAAATAAATTATGAACACATGTCAACATCGTTGTGCAATATATGTAGATAAATCAGAATAATAACACATCACGAGGCATCACACAAATAATCACAAACTACAAAATTAGCTCCCATACACCAACTAATGCTGAAAAGTAAAAAAATCATCATAGACTCCCATACGCCTGGAGAGTATACTCAAAGATACAATAAAGCAATCATTCATCACTTACAAATAACCAACTTAGTATTTAACCATCATTCCACAATTTATCATCAATTGGTCATTTACCAACATTTGACAATGTACCCACATTCCATAATGTTACCATCATGTAGCAACTTTATCGTCGTTACTCACTAGATACCATTTATTAGCTAAACATCTCTTATTAACTATTCCATTTGATTACTAGTCATCATATAACCTCTAGTCATCATTTAACAATTATTCACTACATATTTGCTGGTCACCATTTATTAGATAACCATTATTATCAACTAACATCATGTATTAACTAATCATCGTTGTTCAACTAGTCAATATTTGTCACTTAAATAATATCGACAAATAGTCCTTACTTATCACTAATCATCAATTGTACCACTTTATAATCATTTATCATTAACCAACAATTATCACAAATCCTCACAAGTCCACTAATTACCATGATTACAACATTTGGGCTATATCCAAAATCATTCATCATAATCAACAAGTACCAAGGTTCCTCAATATTGCCTGCAAAAGGCATTCTCTAGGCATTTAATAAGTTTATAAGGTTTTCAAGAGAACTAATCATCAATCTTGACTTAAGGTAGGTCAACGAGCCCACTTCTAAATCCCCGAAATTCATTCTAAGTCAAATTCTACCATAGACTAGGCTAAGTTATCTAAATTCACTCTTAGATGTATAGAAAGACATAATTATCCCTAGGGTAGAGATTCTTCTCAAGAACTTTAACTACATCAAATGGGAACTAAGGCAAACTTCATTACTGTACGCAACTAAGGACAAACTTTCCTAAGCATGAGTGTCTTAAGAATTTTTACCTAACGTAAGAAATCTAAAGAATTCTCATGCTAAACATGAGTAATGAAGTCCAATCCACCTAAGGTATAAGGAAAGCAAGCCAAGTGTTTCAAATCTATGACTTCAAAATAGCCTAAACAATCAAACTAATCCAAGTCTTGAATTTCATTAATCCAACACCTAAAGCTCTTCCTAAATCTAACACAATATCATAAGAATACTATAAGATAACTCAATCTATCAAAGGATAAACCTAGACTACCTCGACGACAAAGATAGCTCAATGAATTGCTAAATTACTACTTTTTTCTTTCGAGAAGTTTCTTTAAGATGCCAAGCTATCAAAATCACATTCTACTTATCAATACGAGAATAACTATACCCATATTGTACCGTTGTGCTACGGGTCTAAAAATACACCAAAACCTCATGTGGGTCTTACTTAAGAAAATTGCATTTCCGAAATCAACCCAACATAATATCAAGCTCATGGAATCATTAACCTAGAAAATGGGTGAAAACCAAGCTAAATTGAGGTTAAAATCAAGACCTAAAGATTTTGGGGTTTTGAGCAATAAATAAAGAAATTTCACCAAGAAAAGGGTAAATTCTTATTTCAAATATGAAGATAATCATGAAAATAAATGTTAATCAAGATCCAAAATTTCAAAAAAGTCTCAATTTTAAGCTATCACACTATTTTGGGTTTATGCTTTCAAGAAGGGGGTGAGAAATGGCTGAATTTATGACTTGGGGTCTATTTATACCCATACTAGGCACTTGGATCCTTCTATCATGGACCAAGACCTGCGATCGCACCACTTTGGGGATGTATAGGTGACTTCTGATTGCGACATTCCTTATGTGATCACACTTCTTCCTCTGCCAAAGGTACCGTGATCGCGGCCCTTGGCTTACGATTGCATCTGCACTAGATGATAACTAAACCTTGGAAATTCTCCTAAATTTCCGTCAAGCCCAGGGAATTCATTCATATTCTCTTATATGCAAATGAACTATGTAACCACACCTAATTTAATATTTTAAATGCAATGGCACACTCAAAATTTCCATCTGAGGTCGTTTTTACCAAATATGGTTCCCACGTCCATATTTCATTTTCTTAACTTTTTGACCAATAGGTTGAAATGAGCCTGGATGTCTCGGGACCCAAACCAAAGGTCTACCTTGCCAAAATTAAATATTTTGGAGCTACTGGCGTAGTCAGAATTTGCATATGAGATTCTTTTACATAAGTTTTTGCCGAACGACCATTTGGAACTAAAGAAGACTTCTAAATAGAGAATAGACTCTAAAAACCCAATAAACTGCCCGATAACCAAATTTTCTGTCCTAGCAGGTCATAAATAACTTGGGGAAGCTATGAAAAAGAACTAATATTGAAAATAAGCCGAAATATAGAAAATGACATGAAGGGTCATTACAATAGCCACAACTAAAGGAACTTTCATCCTCGAAAGTTAAAGATTAGAATGTACCTGATGTCTCAAACAGGTAAGGATACTAGGTCTGCATATCCCTCTTTATCTCCCAAGTGGCCACCTCCATTGGGCGATCCCTCTACTGAACCTTAACAACAGGAATATCTCTAGTGTGCAAATGCCTATCATCACTAGCTAATATGAGCACAGGTTCTTCTACAAAGGTTAAATGCACGTCCAACTGGACTGAGTCCAATCTAATTACATGAGAAGGATCAAGAATATATTTCCGCAACATAAAGACATGTAAAACTGGATGAACAATGGAAAAATTTGAAGGTAGAGCTAACTCATAAGCTACCTTACCAATCGCTCGAAGAATCTCAAAAGGTCCAATGTATCTAGGAATGAGCTTGTCCTTCATTCGAAAACTCATCACACTCTTAATAAGTGATACACAGAGGAATAATCACCACTCCAAATCTCAAGGCACAAAGCCTACAGTCTGCATAGTCTTTCTGTTTACTCTAAGCCTTTCTCAAACTATCCTAAAAGACCCCGAATCTATCCAAAGACACCTGAAGCAAATCAATACCATGAGGGCTAACATCGAAAGTTTCAAACTATCCAACTGGAGAACGACATCTCCAACCATACAAAGCCTCAACAGATGCCATCTCAATACTCAAATAATAGCTGTTATTATACATAAACTATGCCAAGGCTAAGTGCTGCTCCCACTGCCCTCTGAAATCCATAACATAGGCTCAGAGTTTATTTTTAGGAACTTGAATGGCCCACTTAGACTAACCATTTTTCTGTAGATGAAGGCTATACGAAAATCCCCCTGAGTAACGAACTCTTCTTGAAATGTTCTCGAAAATATCAAAGTGAACACAGAACCACAATCCAAAATAATAGGAAAAGGCACACCATGCAAATGGACTATCTCTTGAACATAGATATGGGAAAATTTCTCAGCACTAAAGGACGTCTGAATAGGAATGAAATGTGCTGACTTGGTCAAACGATCTGCAATGACCCAAATACCATCGAAGCCACAAAAAGTGCGAGGCAAACCATAAATAAAATCCATGGTAACTTGTTCCTATTTCCACTCAAGAATGGGTTACCTCTAAGTCAATCCACCTGGTCTTAGATTCTTTGCCTTTACCAGCTGACAACATAGGCAATAAGCTACTATGTCTACCATATCTCTCTTTATACTACTCCACCAATAGTGCTGTCTCAAATATCTATACATCTTACCTGTGCCAAGATGAATGGAATATCTAGAGCTGTGAGCCTTATGCACCATCAACTAAATCAAGTCATCGATCCTCGAAACACAAACATGGCCATTAAATCTCATAACACCCTCAGAATATATAGTGTTCTCCTCAGACTAACCATATAACACTTGATCATGATGGAAGTGAAGTTTACTATCATCAATCTAACGATGTCAAATCTTCTCAAATAATGAAGGCCTCGCCTCAACACTAGTAAGAATCCTCCTATGTTTTGAAATATCAAGGCAAACCATCAAGTTGGATAAGGACTGAATATCCTATGCACATGACCTCTGAGAAACTAAAATACAAGCCAAGCTACCCATACTCACTGCCTTCCGACTCAAGGAATCTTCTACCACATTTTCCATACCTGGAAATACAAAACAGAAATATCATAATCCTTACGCAACTCCATCCATCTACGCTGTCTAGCATTAAGCTCCCTCTGGGTCATAAGATGATGAAGACCACGGTGATCAATGGAAAATATTTCAATACAAACCAAAAAGATAATGCCTCCAAATCTTAAGAGCGAAAACTACCACTGCTAACTCCAAGTCCTGAGTTGGGGTATTGCACTCGTACACCTTAAGATGTCTAGAAGAATAAGCCAAAAAATGATCCTGTTGCATCAATATACAATCCAAACCGACATTAGAAACATCACAAAATATGATGAATCCCTCACCCTCAATAGGAAAGCTCAAATAGGAGCTGGAGTGAGAAAATTTGTGAGATTTCCAAAGTTCAATTCACACTCCTTTGACTGTTGGAATGGAGACCCATTCCCAGTCAATCTATTTATAAGTGTTGAAATAGTAGGGAAACCCTTGACGAATCATCTATAATAACTTGCCAAACCAATGAAGCTATGAACCTCAGTTGGAGATGTAGGTCTAACCCAATTATGAATGACATTAATTTTAGCTAGGTCTACAATAATACCATTCTTAGACACCACATGTCAAAAGAATGTCACCAACTCAAGCCAAAACTCACAATTGGAGAATTTGAGAAAAAGCACATGATCTCTCAAAGTCTGAAGCTCGATCCTCAAATACTGTGCATGCCCCTCTCTACTCCTTGAATACATAAGGATGTCATTGATGAACACAACAAAAAAGGAATCCAAATAAGGCCTGAATTCTCAGTTCATCAAATCCATAAACGTGGTTGGGGCATTAGTAAACCTAAATGACATTACTAAGAACAGACAATGACCATAACGAGTCCTAAAAGCTATCTTTGAAATATCCTCAACCCAAATCTCCACTGATGTTAACCAGATCTCTAATCAATATTATAAAATACTTTCGCTCCCTGAAGATAGTTAAATAAACCATCAATACAAAGCATAGGATAATGGTTCTGCACTGTCACCTTATTAAGCTGCCTATAACCAATACATGTACACGTGGAGCCATCTTTATTTTTCACAAACAATCTAAGAGCTACCCAAGGGGACACACTCGGTCTTATAAAACTCTTACCAAGAAGATCCCGAAGATGAGAATTCAGCTCCTTAAGGTTAGCAGGAGCTATACGGTAAGGTGCCTTAGAAATAGGTCGGGTTACAAGACGAGGTCAATAGAAAAATCAATCTTATAGACATGGGGAACATCAGGCAAGTCGATAGGCAAAAAATCAAGACACAAACTATAGAAACAGAGTCAAAGAATGGACTCACTATACTAGTATCACAAATATATGCGAGATAAGACTTACAACTTCTCAAAATAAGTCCCCTAAGCACACATATAGGAATAATCCCCATTGGCTCATGGATAACAACTCCCTGCCACATAACTAGGGTATGTCAGGTATGGCTATGGTAAAAGTCTTGGAAAAACAATCTATGACCGTATGATAGTGGGATAACCAGTCCACGCCCTTAATCACATCAAAATCCACCATATCCAGAATAATAATATCAACATAAGTATCAATATCTCTAATAGTCACAACTAATGATTTGAAAACTTGATCCACTACTAAAGAATCACCTTTAGGAGTAGATATGCAAAATGACACAGATAATACATCGCAAGACAACTCTTACCATGGTGTATAATAATCATTTATATAAGAATAATTGGATCCTAGATTAAATAAAGCAAGGGTCAATTTATGGCACAATAAAATCATACCTGTAACAACAAAATTCGTAGTCTCAGCCTCGGCTCTACTAGGTACTATATACAACTGACCATGACCACTACCTGGCTAGGCACCTAACCAACCTCCTGTCCTACCTGCTTGACAACCTCTTTGAGTACCCTAAAAACTACCCATATGACCATGAGAACCATCTCTAACTGAGGTATGAACTACTCTAATAGGGGAAATAACCTGAGCTGAAACAACAATTGCCCTACGACTAGGGCAATCTCACAAATAGTGACCAAAAGCTCCATATTTTTAACATGACACTTAAGCTGAACAAGAACTAATAGATTCGACTGACCCAAAATAATCACCACGTATAAAATAACCAGATGATGAACCTCTCAAAGATTGACCACTGCCCTTACCATAGGGATCACTAGTACTAGACTGACCTCTATTAGTAATCTGAAGCGTTTCCTGTACAGGTCGACTAGGCTAACTCTGAGACTAATAGGATGGATACAGAGGATTCCTACTCTAAGAACTCCTATCTTAGAGTTGGGAACTAAAATGACTCCCACTGAATTTTCCCTGAATCCTAGGCCTCTTATCACAATACTCACGACCCTCACGGTGTATCTCCTCTATCATATGAGCATAATTTGCACATCAACAAAAGACCTACCTGCAATAACTAATCTATGATTAAACATATGAATGGGGACCCTTAAAATTTTAACAAAGCAATTAACTCTCTAATGTTCAGTATCTAGAATAGAAGCCACATGCCTAGGCAACTCATAAAAATGAGCCTCATACTCTGCAACTATCGTAGAGCCCTACCCCAATCTAGAGAACTAATCCCTCAAATAATATCAAAGGCTGCGAGGCATGTACTTCTCCAAGAATATTTCATAGAACTAAGTCCATGACAAAGAAGAAGATTGACATAGTCTAAAATCCATATAACCTCTCCACCAATGTCGAGCAGCCAAATCCAACTGAAATATAGTGTAATCTATACTACGAGTCTCAATATAGCCCAAATTATAGAGCCCATCCTGACAAAAAATTAGGAACTCAAATGCATCATTGCTCGAAGCACTAGAAAACCTAGGCAGAGCAAATTTTATGAATATATCCAACATCTTCTACACCTTCAAAAACATAACAAGCTGAGCAACCACTAGCTGAGAAACTAATCATTGAGCAACTACTGGTGTAAGAGGAACATCAACTCTTGGAGCCGCAACTATAGACAATATCCCTACCTTATTACCACTCTGATATGTAGACTATGCACCATTAGATGCCACCCAAACTAAACTTAAAAGCTAAACCAATGTATCCTTGAGCAATGAAGAAACAAACCTTGGTAGAGACTGGGCTAGTCCCTGACCTACCGTTGGACGGGGTGGAAAAATCTCTGGTTTAGGAGCAAGAATAGAACCCGAGAAAGGTGGACTATCCTAGCCCCTAGATGGTGACATATCATGCAGTTGTCCACAACCTCTAAGTCATCTATGAATAGGATTAAGATCCCTAGACTCGATCTCGAGACCCTTATCTCGTGTAGCAGTAGCACATGTCCTGTCCATTTGCAAAAGAGTAAAGTCAAGGGAATACTTCTACAAACCAACTCAAGAACTTAGCATGATATAAGTGAAAGAACTGAAGAACTCCTAAGAATGTCCCACAACCTCCCGAAGATAGGAAACATACATCATTAGTCCAATCCATAAGAGTCTAATAGACACTTATTCTTGTACCAGCAATATAGGTGAAATTGAACAACACATTTATAAATATGCAAAGAGTTCTATATAGAAAAAAGCAGTCAATACATGATACCATCCCATGACCTGGTAGAGCCATACACAAGCATCTAATAGTATTACAACTTAAAAACTCAGAATAATTAACCATATCTCTCTTGATAAAAAAGACTGAATATAAAATATAGAGGGAAATGGACAATTCAAACTTTAGAAGCTCATCCTATCTCTAAAAATATCAACACAACATGACCAATGATCAACAATAATAGCTAATACTCAGATCTACTCCAAAAAGTTATAGAAGTATAGTATGAGTACCAAAATAATGGGTACTTACTAGGCATCATCGACCAAATGAGATAAATCATGATATAAGTATGATAAAATGTAAGATAACATAACTAAGTCAAGGTACAGAAACAAACTTGAATCATCCCTAATACTGCTGCACATGATAAGTAATTTAACTAAAATAGTAATATAACATAAATTATCAACCCATGTCAACATCGTCGTGTAATGTATGTAAATAAATCTGAATAATAACATATCACATGACTTCACACAAACAATCACAAACTACAAAATTTTCTCCCATACGTCAATTGGTGTTGAAAAGTAAATAAGTCATCACAGACTTGCATATGCCAAGAGTGTACAAAAGATACACTAAGGCAACCATTCATCTCTTACAAATAACCAACTCAATATTTAATCATTATTCCACAATTTATCATCAATCAGTCATTTGCCAACATTTGACAATGAACTCATATTCCATAATATTGACATCATGTAGCAACTTTATCATTGTTACTCACTAGACACCATTTATTAGCTAACCATCTCTTATTAACTAATTCATTTGATTACTAGTCCTAATATAACCTATAGTCATCATTTAAGAACTGTTAACCACATATTCGCTAGTCACTATTTATTAGATAACTATTATTTATCAATTAATATCATTTATTAACGAATAGTCATTGTTCAACTAGTCAATATTTGTCACTTAAACAATATCCACCAATAATTCGTACTTATCACTAATCATCAATTGCACCACTTTATAATTATTTATCATTAATAAGCAATTATCACTAATCCTCACAAGTCTACTAACTATCATTATTACCATATTTGGGCTATATCCAACATCCCTAATATCAATATCATACCGAATTATCTATCTATCTATCTATCTATCAGTCTATATATAATACCATATATAGGGTATAGCTAGACTCAAACCGGTATATGTAGGCATAGGTACATTGGTATAATCATCCTCTAGGTTTTCCGGGCATCACTATATCATCATAATATCATCTAACCTTGTTGGGTATCAATATATCATCATAATGATTCTCTAGGCGGCCTTGTTGGGTATCAATATATCATCATAATTATTCTCTGTCCTTGTCGAGTATCAATATATCATTATAATATCCTTTGGCATTTCCAGGCATAATCAATATCAACATCATCTTCCAAAATTTAACCAGATAAATAATCAATGCCATAAGTGCCAATATAGTCAAGCATCAAGATTTCTAGTATAATTAATAGCATAGTTTCCCATATAATCAATAATTATTTCTTCTAGCACAAATAATCATAATATAATTGCTAACATCATTAGTAAGGATGCTTTCGAACATGATCTCTAGCATAATTGTTTAGCATGATCATAATCATAAGTAATATCATGAGTAATGACTTACTAATAGTATTTTCAGTAGCTTATAATTAGCATAAACGGGTAGCTTATCAATAGCTCATATGTAGCATAATATATAGCTTATTCATAGCAAAGTGAGTAACATAATTTATGGTTAAGACAATATCATAGTCAAGGGCCTATTCAATTGTATATTCGATAGTTCAATCAATAGCCAAAACAATATCATAATTAATAGCATGTCATAAACTTAGCCAATAATTACACATATGTAATAATTTTTTAGGCATTATTTCCATCATTCATCATAACCAACAAGTACTAAGGTTCCTGAATATTGCTTGAAAAGGGCCTTTTCTAGGAATTTAATAAGCATTTAAGGGTTCCAAGAGAATTAATCATCAATCTTGACTTAAGGAGGGTCAAAGAGCCCACTTCTAAATCCCCAATACATTCTAAGTCAAATTCTGCCCCGGACTAGGCTAAGGCATCTAAATCCACTCTTAGATATATATCAAGCCACAATTAAACTTAAGGTAGAGATTCTTCTTAAGCACTTTAACTATGTCAAATAGGAATCAATGCAACCTTCATTAGTGTAAGCAACTAAGGCCAAAATAACCCTAGGCATGGGTCTCTATAGATGTTTTACCTAATTTAAGTAATCTAAGGCATTCTTATGCTAAACATGAGTAATGAAGTACAATCCACCTAAGGAGCAAGGATAACAAGCCAAATGTTTCAATTCTATAATTTCAAAATAGCCTAAACGGTCCAACTAACCCAAGTCTTGCATTTCATCAATCCAACACCCAATACCCATCACAAATCTAACACAATATCATAACAATAATATGAGATAACTCAATCTAACAACGGATAAACCTAGTCTACCTCAACGCTGAAGAAAGCTCAATAAATCGCTACACCATTACTTTTCATTTCTGAGAAGCCTCCTCAAGATGCCAAGATATGACAATCATATTCTACTGATTAATACAAGAACAATGATACCTATATTTCTCCATTGTTCTATGGGTCTAAAATTCATATCAAAACTCCATATGGGTCCTACTTACAGAAATCACATTTTTGAAACTACACCCAACATAATACTAGATCAAGGAATCAATACCCTAAAAAATGGGTGAAAACCAAGCTAAATTGGAGTGAAAATCATTCCCTAAAGGTTTTGGGGTTTTGAGCACTAAACCAAGAAATTTCACTAAGAAAAGGGTGAATTCTTACCTCAAATCAAAAGATAATTGCAAAAATAAATGCTAATCAAGCTGCCAAGTCACCCACAAGTCTCAATTTTATGATATCACATTATTCTGGTTTATGCTCTGAAGAAAGGGATGAGAAATGGCTGAATTCATAGCTTTAGGGTCTATTTATACCCATACCAGGCACTCAGGTCCTACTATTGCGGAGTCAGACCTGAGACCGCACCACTTTGGGGCTACATAGGTGAGTTTTAATCGTGACATACCATTCACGATCACACTACTTTCTCTGCCAAGGGTACCGCGATCGTGACCCTTGGCTTGCGATGCAGCTGCACTAGATGACAGCTGAAACCTGGAAATTTTTCCATGTTTTTGTCAAGCCCTTAAGATTCATCCAGAATCCCGTATACATAAATAAACTATATAACCACACAAAATTCGACATTCTAGATGTGATGGGGCATTCAAAATTTCCATCCAAGGTTGTTTCATCCAAATATGGGTCCCACACCCATATTTTATCTTTTCGACCAATAAGTCGATATGAGCCTGGGTGCATCGAGGCCCAAACCAAAGGTGTACCTAGACTAAAATCAATATTTCAAAGCTGCGGCATGGGCAAAATTTGTATACGAGATTATTTTACTAAAGTTTTTGCCTTGTGACCTTACGTAACAAGCAAAGATTTCTAAATAGGGAATTAGATCTAAAAACCAAATGAACTACCCGGTAACCAAATTCTAAGCCGCAGAAAGTCATAAATTACTTAGGAAAGTTATAGAAAAGCACTAATAGCAAAAATAAGCCAAAATATGGAAAATGACCTAAAGGGTCATTACGGCACTTGCGACTACATTAGGAGAAATCCTTTGATCCTGTCGGGTCTGAAAAGCATAGAACCTTTTCTGATGTTGTCCGCCAGCTACACTACATAAGGCACTTTGCTGAGTTAGGTTACATGCTGAAGCTGTTAAAGAATTAAACTGGATTTGATGATGAGCATCCCTACTTCTTGGGGAGACATATGGTATTTCCTCAGTTTTTTTCCTTGCTTACCACATACAAAGAAACCATCACTATTGGCCATACACTTACCCTCGTGGTTCCTGCCACATTTCTTGCTAAGTTGGTATAAACATTGTTCATACTACCATGAGACTTAGAACCTAGTACCTTATCTCAATTATCTTACCTGAACTTGGTCATTAGAGCACTAGAAGAAGAAGTCCTAAAGCTAAAGATTTCTGGAAAAACTAAGAACGGTTTTCACCAACTGACCTTTGTTGAAAGAAATTAAAGCTACCTATTTTGTCCCTCTTACTCTCTCTTCCCTTCTCTTTAACTATCTCTTTCTTTCTCTACTGAGCATGAAAAATCAGTCTGGAAATATTGATTTCCTTCATCTTTTGACCACATCCTCAGAAACACCATACACAAACTTGCTCATGCGGACCCCAGATTCAACAACTATAGTAGAGGCATACCTCACCAATAGAATATAATTAAGGAAATACTCCTATGCTGATTAAATCTAATCAGGCTCATACTTAGGCAACTCTACCTAAGCTCTCTCTACCTAAAGAGAAAAACACTACTCTTATAGCATGAGTAGTGTAATTACTAATCAGTACTAACTCAAGAAAATTTTTAATGTAACCTTACATAAATATCTAAGTACTTGAGTAGTGGAGTTTATGCTTCTATCTCTCTTCCTCTTTTGAATTTGTAAAACCTCATTTGATGAAGAAACATCCATTTACTTTTATAGATGAGTGATGACTAGGGCTGAAATCTCATTGGGCCAGCTGTCCTAATTAGTACAAAATAACACCTGCTTGTTTGTTACACAAAAGGACAAAACTGTGCAAATAATACATGCCAGCTGAACTGTTCCTTGTGGTTTAGATACTCATAATCAAAACTACATATAGCAATTTACCCCCTTTTTGACATGAAAAACCAGCCATACAATTTTGACCCTCAATTCATATTCATCATATTTAATGTGTGATTACCACCTAAAGATGAATGTTTCCCCTATCATCATGCTTCCTTTATCATGCAACACAGGGACCTGGTCCCTTGTTGTTATTTAACAGTAAAATGCTCTGAGCACATTTGTATTTGCTTCCCCTATCACTGTTCCTTATCATTCACGATAGCTCATCACATTATTTCTTCCCTCAGTCAATATGTATACTAATATGCAACCTTACCTTTGTTTATTAACACTTTCCAAATTTCCTTCCTTGAGATCTCTTCCTTTACGTAATCAGTGAGTATTCCCCTTCTTGGCATCATTGAAAAGTAAGAACAGTAAACCAAGAGTAATGGTTAGTACAAGTTAGTTAACTCATGGCCACTGGGGCAACACTAATCATGAAGAACACTTTTAAGGTAAAACCAGATAAAGAGCAAAAAAGTAAGAACATATTTATGTCCAACAAATTATGTATCATTTGGTGCAAAAATTACATTTCAATTTCCATAAAAAAAGCCACAAAAGTTGAAGGAAAAGGTGGAGGAGTATGGGAGAAGATTTGGAGACATGAGGTCATCTTAGGACAGTGTAACAATTCAAGTTCAGAAGTTTCATTGATTAGAATTACAACCTTCATCTTAAGTTTATCACTTTACTGATTTTGTACCAACACTCACCAACTTTCTAGGTTTTCTGGCATTTTTATTTTGTTTTTCTTCTTTTATAAGCCCTACTAGGTTTATCATCGGGATTTTCCTTTTATTGGGACTGGGTCCCTAAAAAATTTAGTCCCCCTAGATAATTTTGATAGTTGAGTTGAGTAGGGTCCATGGGTTTAATGCAAAGATGAAATTGATTTTATTTTTCCTTAGAAAAGTTTTCTAGCATGGGTAGAGAGAATATGTCCTTTTCTAGCAGAACAAGAAAAACATGCACATTCATGATACTAACTTGAGAAATGGGATCATGTCCCTCTTTTTCTTTGAGTGATTTATCATATTTGTGCATACTTTATCTATTTTCCTACAAATATATTCCCACGGGTGTATGCCTACAAAGGTATGATACTAAGTTAGAATAACAACTACATACTTTACCAAAGATACCTGTCTCCTGACCATAGCCAATTTTATGGTGAACTGCTGATTCATATGGTAGGTTAGGTAATTTTGGTTAGGTCTAACCTCAACCTATTCTTCACAAATTGTTCCTTGTTAAGTGCCTTAGTAAAGATATCTTCTATCAGATCATCAGTCATGCAGAACTTCATGCAGATTTCCCCTTTCTCAACTTTGTCTCTTAGGAAGTGATGCCTCACATCAATGTGCTTAGTCCTTTTATGCTGCATCAGATTCTTGGCCATATTTAAAGCACTTATGTTTTCACACATAAGAGGAATGTTATATGATACAATAACAAAGTCTTCCAATTACATCTTGATCCATAGAAGTTATGCACAACAAGAAGCTACAACAACATATTCAGCCTCAGTAGTAGATAGAGCAACTAAATTTTGCTTTTTTGAACCCCAAGAGATTAAGGATGAGCCAAGAAAATGTGCCATTCCTTAAGTGCTTTTTATATCTACTAAATATCTAGCATAGTCAGCATCAACATAACTCACAAAGTAAAAACTATCTCTCGATGGATAGTATAGAACCAGGCCCCTTGTCCTCTTCATACCTAAGAATTCTTTTTGAAGCTTTTCGATGAGACTCCTTTGGGCTTGCTTGAAATCTAGAATACATTCCTGCACTGAAAAAAATATTAGGCTTATTGGTAGTGATATAGAAAGGATCCAATAATCCCTCTATACATTATCTCATTCACTGAAGGACCTAACTCATCATTGTCCATTTTTGACCTAGTATAAAATGGGGTGTCAATTAGCTTAGATTCTCCCATGTTATACTTCTTCAGTAGCTCCTTGATGTACTTTTCCTAACAAATCATTATCCCTTGAGAAGTTTTCTTAATTTTTAGACCTAGAAAGAAGCTCAATTCACCCATCTTACTCATTTCAAATTCACTCCCCATTATTTTAGTAAATTCTTCACATAGGGATTCAAAAGTAGTTCCAAAGATTATGTTATCAAAATATATCTGAAAAATCAATAAAATGCTACCTCTGGTATTTAAGAATAGAGTATTATCTATTTTCCCTATTTTAAAGCAATTTTTCATGAGAAACTTTGAGAATCTCTCATACTAGGCCCTTGGTGCTTGCTTCAAACTATAAAGAGCTTTGTCCAATTTAAGTACATGATGAGGAAAATCTACTTCTTCAAAACCTAGAGGCTGTATAACATATACTTCTTTCAAATTTTCATTCAAGAAGGCACTCTTGACATCTATTTAAAATAGTTTGAATACCATGTACACAACAAATGCAACAAGAATTCTGATTACCTCTATTCTTGCTGCAGGGGAAAATGTCTCATCATA
Organism: Capsicum annuum; assembly: GCF_002878395.1. Lineage (NCBI taxonomy): Eukaryota > Viridiplantae > Streptophyta > Magnoliopsida > Solanales > Solanaceae > Capsicum > Capsicum annuum. The sequence continues at coordinate 68,631,204 of NC_061121.1, forward strand.
GTCAATTACTTCTTCCTTGTTATAATCTTGAACAACCAACATTTCCTTGTTTCTGTTGATAGTTCCATTTTTATCTTACTTATTATTGTACACCCATTTGGTCCTAATGATTGTTCTATCAATAGAACTAGGGACCAAATGCCAAACTTTTCTTTTTTCAAATTGTTAAAGATTTTCTTGCATTGCATTAATCCAATCAGCATCTTTCAGAGCCTCTTTTACATTCTTGAGCTTAATTTAGGATAAAAAGGCTCAAAATGCCATAGCATTCCTAGCTTGAGCTCTTTTTTAAACTTTAGTTTCCAGGGGTGTAGTTAGGTTCTCAAGGGGATGAGAGGATTTGTAACTCCAATCTTGCCTTCTGAGATTGATACCACTAGGACTAGGTCCCTGTGAATTGTGATTGTTTTCCTTTGGTTGTTCTTCTAGTGGAGTTGGAATTTATGGCTGAGATCCTAGATCATCATCATTGTCATCGCTCTTATCAGTATCATTAATCGCTTAGTCATCATCTTCAGTAATAACATCCCTTTGAACTGGAATGAGTTCTTCATCTTTTGAACTTTAACCATCTCGAGTGTTTATTTGACTTGCTGACTCATAAAAGATCACATGAATACTTTATTCAACACAAAAAGTTCTTTTCTTAAACACTCTGTAACCCTTGCTAGTTGAGAAGTAACATGCAAACATAACTTCATCACTCTAGGAATCAAATTTTCCCAATTCTCTCTTCCTATTGTTTAGCATTGTTTAGCACAAAACATTTACATCCAAAAGGTCTGAAGTAGTATATCCATGGCTTTCTATTGAATACTAGATCATATGGAGTTTTATTCATAAGTGATCTCATCAAACACCTTCTAGTCACATAACAAGCAGTATTCATTGCTTCAACCTAGAAACTCTTTGGAAGAGCACTATCAATTCACATAATCCTAGCAATCTCTATGAGAGTTCTATTTTTCCTTTCAACAACTCCATTTTTTTGTGGAGTTCTGGGAGCATAAAAGTTTTGACTTATTCCACGCTTAGCACAAAATTCATCAACGTAAGAATTTTTAAATTCATTCCCATGATCAGACCTAAATTTAACAATTTTGCTATTTATCGTTACTTGAATTTTCTTGGCAAAATCCATAAGAACCCCATATGTTTCATCTTTGGTTCTTATAAACATTGTCCAGGTGAACTTAGAATAGTCATATACATAACCAACACATATTTGTTCCTGTCACGACCCAAAATTGGGTCATGTCTTAGGGGCACCTCAATCCCACATGAACCAGAGGTCGCCCTGATAACCGAACCCAAACATCATCACATTCATCACGAGGGTTGGGTGAATCCCGACCATGTAACAAGATAGATAAAATAATACTAAAAGTCATAGCTTAATAATGTCTAACCATTTCATAAATATCAACACACTAGCCAATATACCCAAGTCCACAGTCATTGACAATACCTCTATACAGAGAAAAGTATAGAAAGGTATATGTTGGGACAAGCCCCCGACAATAGCCAAACAAAGTCAAAATAAGACTAAGTCTAAAGATAGAAGACCAAGAATATATGTCATCCAAAATAAGAAATCTCACCACAACTTAGTCAATGCACGGGCCGCTTCGACCACCTAATCACTGCACAGGAAGAGAAGATGATGCTCCGACCCCAATATTGCTTGGGGACATAGCATCTGGACATAATTAGTGGTTGGAATGCTAGCATATAACTCAAGGATAAGGATAAAATAGCATAGTTATTTAACAACAAGTTAATACATCACATTCAATAATATCCACACACTTATCCTTACATATAGGTATATCCCATGATAATCAAGAAATCAAGGCTCAACAACATTCTTGAGTATTCAATTGTTAGACATGAAGTAGGGGATTCCGACCCTCCACACTTATAGATTCAAGCATTCTTATTAGGTATAGGGCTTTAACCATATTCATGCATTTATTAGATAAGGACATTAACCATATAGAATATCAGTCAAACAAGGGACTCTAACCTTAATCTTTTTCATTCGGTGAGGTACACAACCTTAAGATATCTCATTATGAAAGGGACTTTAACCTCGAGAAATTTCATTGGGCAAGGGAATCCAACCTCAAGCTATTTTATAAGGCAAGGGACTTCAACCTCTAGCCATTTAGTAAGGTAAGGGATTTCAACCTCAAGCCATCATAACTATCATTAGCTGATATTAGGACTTTAACCCTTGTCCTATGCATCAACATTCATTCCATGCAATACTTAAGGACCTTAACTATTTAACTAATTCAACACTATACATGACCCCATGGTCCTTATGAAAGCCTTCATTGCTCAACCATTTCAATAGGCCATTGCCTTCATTCCATCTATCATACAATTCAAGTTATTGTCATCAAGACCCTCACAAACTATTCATATTTTATTAATAATCTTATACCATATTCTCACCACACTTTGTTCAACACACAATTCAAATACATTATCATATTTAGGGACTTCAACCCCTTATTAGACAACTAACCCAACATGGTCATCAATTATACAATACATAGCTAACAATACTCTCATAACATCATTTATCAATCATTCATACTTATTGGTCCATTGCCCTAGTTAAACACATCACCACATGTGACTAGACAATTCACTTAGTCATTTTCACAAACACCTTATGTACATACCTTTGACAAGGCTATTTTCAAGGTAAAAATTTTAAAGATTTGGGTTACTCTAGGCCCTCATGTCAAACCACATATAACAAGCACCCACATTGCAAATCACCATCAGTGACATGTATAAATATAAGTCTAAGCAAGAATCAACATTATTCATCATTAGGCAATAAAACCCTTTTCATTTAATTTCAAAATCACTATGTACACTTACTAATACAAATTGAAATACATGGGTTTAGAGTTATTTAACAAGGGGAAGAGTTACATGGATTAGAAAACTTGATTCACCAAGAGTCTTGACTTCACTTTTCCTCTTGAAGATCACCCTTGAAACCCTAGCCTCCAATTCTTCAAAGATGAGTTTGACAGAGTGTTTTAGATGTTTGATCCACTCAAAAACGTGTTTAATGGGGACCTTAAATGCTTATATAGTGAAGGTACTTAGGGTTTAAGGCATAGGAAATGGATACAAGGCCTTTAGTTAAAAGCTGTAAAGTGAACCTATGCAGGGGTAAGACTCACCTTATAAACCATACCCTAGAGTATGAGTGGTACCCTGACTCGTACCCTAGGCTTCTCCTAGGTCACCTACACTATTAAGGGTACAATCAAACACCCTTGTGTCATATACAAAGGGTATGACTCAACCCCTAAATCGTATACACCACCCGTACCCAAAACAGTCTGCTCAACCTAAGACTTCCCTCTATACGATCATATTGGATGCGATTGAGGAGGAGGGTCACTTGTATAGTGGATAATATACTATCCTCTTAGGCTGCTTAAGGTACGAGAGGGGAAGAGAGAGTCGTATCCAGTGGGTACAACACATTCCCCTAGTCCTGCCTACCCAGTGACATCAATTAGAGAATTTCTTTCAATGGTTCAAAGTCTAGGAGTTTCAATTCTCCCCCACTTGGATCATTCGTCTGTGAATGATGCGTAGGGAAAGAAATAAACATAAGTTTACACATTATCACATATCAATATAACCCTTGAACTAGTTAGAAAGAGCATACAACAAGGGTACAACACACATCATACTCATCATCAATCAATCGTTCACTTCATCGACTTTGGGACTTAAACCTATTATTTATCAACCCTCTTTACAATCAAGTAGGGGACTACATATCGGGGACTAAGATTTCCTTTTTCACCAAATCATATCACTCCCTTAATGGGAGATACTTTCTAGAATACCTAATTGCCAACACTAAACTCTAGGTCCCTATGCCTCACATCTACATAGGACTTTTGGCGACTTTGAGCGGTTTTTAACCTATCACGAATCACTTTTAACTTCACTAAGGCTTGGTGAACTAAATCGGGGCCAAACAACATACCTTCACCAGCTTTGTACCACCTAATAGGAGATAGACATCTCCTACCATACAATGCCTCAAAAGGGTCCATGCAAATACTAAAATGGTAACTATTATTATAGGCGAGCTCAACCAAAGGCAAGTGGTCATAACAACTCTCACCATAATCAATCACACAAGCACGCAACATATCCTCCAATATTCGGATGGTTCTTTCCGCTTGCCCATCCATTTGTGGGTGCAAAGTGGTACTAAGGCATACTCTAGTACCCAAACACCTTTAGAACAACTTTAAATAATAGGATGAAAATTCAGGACCATGGTCTGAGATAGTAAAAATTAGAGCACCATACAACTTAAAGATCTCCACAAGATACAAATTAGCATAATTTTTCGTTGAATAATTAGTCCTCAAGGGAAAGAAGTGAGCGAACTTGGTCATTCTATCAATAATGACCCAAATAGAATCACATTGATTCTGAGATTTAGGAACACTGGTAATGAAATCCATATTAATTGCCTCCCACTTCCATTCGAGCAGCACAATTTCTTGGTATAACCTACCGAGCCTCATGTGCTCAAGTTTCACTTGTTGACACACCATACACTTGGCCACATAGCTAGCCACATCACATTTCATATTGCTTCACCAATAGAAATATCAAAGATCATGATATATCTTGGTGGCACTAGGATGTATATCATAGCAAGATTCATGAGCCTCGGCCATGACCCTTTCCCTTAATCCATCAATGTCGGGAACACGTAGTCATCCTTGGTATCTCAAGATACTATCACCACCAATCACAAAGTCTGCAACTTTATATTGAACCATATTACTCTTAATCTTCATCAAGTCGGAGTCATCAAGTCGGGGTCCAATGTTAGCTTCTTCTTTATCTCAACAACAAGCGATGACTGAGATACCAGATGCTCAAACACACCACCATCCTCAAAGTCCGCAAGTTGAACTCTAAGATTAGCTAAATGGTGAATGTAGTTCACCAATTCTCGCTTATCCTCATCTGCATAGGCCAAACATCCAATGAACAATATACTAAGAGCATCAGCGACTATATTTGCCTTACCAGGATGGTGATAAAGACTCATTTCAGAGGTCTTTTAGCAACTTAATCCACGTAGTTTGTCGGAGATTTAACTCCTTTTGGGTAAACATATATTGGAGACTCTTATGATCGGGAAATATATCGACATGAACCCTATAAAGATAATACCACCAAATCTGTAATGTAAAAACTAACAACTCTAAGTCATGAGTAGGGTAGTCTTCTCATGAAGTTTTAATTGCCTAGAAGCATAAGCCACCACCCTACCATGTTTCATTAACACACAATCGAGACTAATACGAGAAGTGTCACAATATACCACAAAACCATCACTACCCTCGGGCAAGGTTAAAATTAGAGCTGAAGTCAACTTATCTTTCCACTTCTCAAAACTACCCTCACACGCATCCAACCACAAGAACTTGACCTTCTTTTGGGTCAAATTAGTCAATAGGGTAGCTATAGTCGAGAAACTCTCTACAAATCTTCTTTAAAAACCAGCTAGACCCAAGAAGCCCAAAATATTGATTGGAGTCATAGGTCTAGGCCATTTTTTACCTGCTGCAAATTTTTGGGGATCTACCATGATCCATTCACTAGAGATAATATGACCAGGAAAAGCTATGACTTTCAACCAAAACTCACACTTAGAGAACTTGGCATACAAATGATGATCCCTCAAAGTTTGCAACACGGCATAGAGGTGATCGACATGATCCACCACACTCTTACAATAGACTAAGATATCATCAATGAAGACAATGACAAACATGTCTAAGAATGGAAGGAAGACCCTACTCATCAAGTCCATAAATGCTGCTGGGGCATTGGTCAACCGAAAAGACATGACAAGAAACTCATAATGACCATACAGGGTTCTAAAGACAGTCTTAGGGAGATTCGCATCCCTAATCATAAGCTCATGATAACCCGATCTGAGATTAATCTTAGAGAAACACTTCGCACCCTGAAGTTTATCAAATAAATCATCGATCCCAAGAAGTGGATATTTATTCTTTACGGTCACTTTGTTTAACTGACGTTAATCAATGCACATATGAAGGGAACCATTTTTCTAGCACACGAATAACACGGGAGCAACCCACAGAGACACACTAGGGTGGATGAAACCATTATCTAAGAGGTTTTTCAATTGCTCCTTAAGGTCTTTTAGCTCAGCCAAAGCCATTTTATAATGAGGAATAGAAATCGACCGAGTGTTTGGAACAAGATCAATCCTAAAATCAATTTCCCTATCGGGAGGAACACCAGAAAGATCATTGAGAAACACCTCAGGAAACTCATTAACCACGCGAATAGATTCTCGAGAAAGATCTCCTGAGTTAGAATGTTTAACTCAAACTAAATGATACAAACACCCTTTTGAAATCAACTTTTGGGCTTTGGGATAAGAAATTAACTTTCCCTTAGGCACTAGGGACGTTTCTATACAATGACCGGCTCATTAAGTAATTAGAATATAGCCCTACGGGTTTGACAATCTAAGGAAAAATAGCAAGACTGCAACTAATCCAATCCCAGAATGACATCAAAATCAACCATGTCCAACTTTATCAAGTCTACAAGAGTATCCCTACCACCAATTGATATCACACAGCCCTTATAGACCCTTCTAACAATCTTAAGGTCTCCATTTAGGGTAGAAATAGAAAAAGGAATGATAGAATCTCGAGACCACAATTTAGATGCACATCCACATACGGGGTCACAGAAGAAAGAGTAGACCCTGGATCAAGAAAATAATGTATATCATGCGAGAAAAGTCTTAACATACCCATGACAACATCAGGAGATGCCTCATAATCCTTGCGAGTAGTAAATGCATATAAGCAGTTCCAACCAGTGCTCGTGCTAGAGTCAAAAAGAGCATTCTTTGGTGTGAGAGTGAAGGGAGAAGTAATAGAGGACCTGTTGCCTCAAAAAGCTTCCAGAGAGTGAAAATTACACTGCATGTGCCCAATTTGACCACAATGGAAATATCTATTTATCCCATTCTCACACTGACTATGATGACTCTAACCACATAATCTGCAAAGAGGGTGGGGTGGAGCCGATTGGGCACCATTAGCTTGGAATTAGGAACCCTATTCCTAGGACCCACCACTAAATTAAGACCGACGATCACCCAAAAACTTTAGGTAAGGAAATAAAACACTATCCAAGGAGAAAGAATTCGAACTCCCCCACTTCTTGCATGGCCACTTGCCACCATCACCACCACTATTCTTAAACGGCCTAAATTTCTTTCCTTGCCTTTCACTATGCTCAACTTGGTTCTTTTTCTCTTCTTCCACTTTTTTTATATACATAATTAATCTAGAAATAACCATGTTCCTAATCAACAAGGCCTCCTTGATCTCAAGGTCTAACTCACAGGACAATATCGAAACAAACTTACGTATTCTAGCCGTTATAATAGAAACCATCTCGTGATCGTACCTTGACAATTGATAAAATATCAAGACATACTCTTGAACAGACATCCTTCCTTGCTTCAAGTTCATAAACTTTTCTTCCTTTTCCTCCTTCAACTCTTGAGGAAAGAAATAGTCTAAGAAAGATACTGAGAAATCCTTCCACATAATGGGACCAACATCAACACCTTTAGAAAACTCCTACTCTTTGTACCATTGGTACGCTACATACTTCAATTGGTAGGAAGAAAACTCAACGGCCTCAATCTCTAAAGCATGCATGATTTGAAAGATCTTCTCTATTTCATCAATGAAGCCTTGATGATCTTCATTAACCTTCTACTAAAGAACAAAGGAGGGCTCAACCTCAAAAATTTGCCAATTCTTGTGGGCTCAGAAGAAATGGTAGTCAGAGCACCACGCTCTGATTGAGAGGCTACCTATTGAGTTAAGAGGTTGATAGAGTGACAAAACTCAGTATTAGTAATATCCCTTCAACATAACGGAATAGGAGGGTCACTCTCATAGTCGGGATTAGTGGGGACAGTGGAACCCCATAAAGATTGTCGGATGAAGAATCCCTAGGTAGGTTCAAACTCCAGAATTTGGACGAGTTTCAACCATAGGGCCCTTAATCGGGGCAAAAGTGTTTGCCTGAACCTCAGATCTCTTTGGAGGCAAGATCTGAAAGATAGCTAATAAAAAATAGAGGAATCCAAGACCTTAGACTCTATATCTTGAGATTGAACACAAGAAAGTGAAACATTTCCTAAAATGTCTCATAGCTTCTCTTTTATAAGTGTGGCATACTTTACACCCAAAAAGAGACTCTACTCAACACGATATTGTGGACACCCAATTGACTATGAACCTAAATCTGATACCAACTTGGTACGACTCAAAAATGAGCCATGTCTAGGGAAACCTAGCCCACATAAACCAGAGGTCACCCCGATAACCTAACCCAAATATCATTATATCTATCATAAGGGTTGGGTGAATCCCGACTATATAACAAGATAGCAAAAATAATAATAGAAGTCATAACTTAACAATGTGTAACCCTTTCATAAATATCAACACACTAACCAATATACCCAAGTCCACAGTCATCCACAATACCTCTATACAAACCAAAGTTTAGAAATGTATATGTCAGGACAAGCCCCCGATAATAGCCAATTCAAGTCAAAATTAGATTATGTCTAAAGATAGAAGACAAAGAATGCATATCTTCCAAAATAAGAAAACTTACCACTCCATAGTCAATGCATAAACAACTTCAATCATCTAATCACTGCACAATAAGAGAATATAATGCTCAGCCCCAATGTCGTGTGGGGACATAGCATTCGGAGATGGTTAGCGGTTGGAACACTAGCATGTAACTTAAGAATAAGGATAAAATAAAATCATTATTCAACAACAAGTCAATATATCACATTCAATTATATCTATTCACTTATCCTTACATATAGGTATATCACATGCTAATCAAGAAATCAAGGCTCAATAACATTCTTTAGCATTTATTTGTTAGACATGAAGTAGGGGACTCCGACCCTCCACAATTATGGATTCAAGCATTTCTCATTAGGGATAGGACTTTAACCATATTCACACATTCATTAGCCAAGGACTTTAATTATATAGATAATCATTCAAACAAGGGACTCTAACCATAAACCATTTTATTTGGTGAGGTACATTAACCTTAAGAGATCTCTTTATGCAAGGGACTTTAACCTCGAGCAATTATATTGGGCAAGGGAATCCAACCTCAAGCCATTTTATAAGGCAAGGGACTTTAACCTTGAGCCATTTTGTAAGGCAAGGGACTTTAACCTTAAGCCATCACAATTGTCATTAGTTTTCATTGGGACTTTAATCTTTTGGCCATGCATCAACATTTATTCCATACAACACTTAAGTACTTTAACCATTAAACTAATTTAACACTATACATGACCCCATGGTCCTTATAGGAGCCTTTATTGCTCAGCTATTTCAATAGGCATTACCTTCATTCAATCAATTATATAGTTTAAGTTATGGTCATCAAGATCCTCACAATCTATTTACATTTCATTATCCATCTTATACCACATTCTCACCACACTTAGTTCAATATACAATTCAAATACATTATCATATTTAGGGACTTCAATCCCCTTATTAGATAATTAACCCATCATGGTCATAAATTATACAATACATAGCTAATAATACTTTTACAAGATTATTTATCAATTATTCATACTTATTGGGCCATTAACTTAGTTCAACATATCAGCACATGTGACTAGAAAATTCACTTAGTAATTTTCATAAACACTTTATGTGCATACCTTTGACAAGTCTATTTTCATGGTAGAAATCATAAATATGAGGTTTACATAAGACCCTCATGTTAAAACACATATAACAAGCATCATGTATGAAAATCACCATCAATGACATGTATAAACGTAAGTCTAAGTAAGAATCAACATTATTCATCATTAGGCAACAAAACTCTTTTCATTTGATTTCAAAATCACCATATACACTTACTAATCCAAGTGTGAAATACATGGGAATAGAGTTATTTAACAAGGGGAAGAGTTACATGCCTTAGACAACATAATTCACCAAGAGTCTTGTCTTTATTTTTTCTCTTGAAGATCACCCTTGAAACCCTAGCCTTCAATTCTTCAAAGATGAGTTTGAGAAAGCATTTTGGATGTTTGATCCACTCAAAAGTGTTTTTAATGGGTCCCTTATATATTTATATAGTGAATGGACTAAGGGTTTAAGGCATGGTAAATGACCATAAGGCCCTTAGTTAAAAGCTGTAAAAATGAAATCGTGCAGGGGTATGACTCACCTTACGAACCATACCTTAGGGTATGAGTGGTACCCTGACACATACCCTAGGATTCTCCTGGGTCACTTGCACTATTAAGGGTACGATTACACACTCTTGAGTCATATACAAAGTGTACGACTCAACCTCTAACTTGTGTACACCACCTGTACCCAAAATATTTCACTCAACTAGGACTTCCCTCTATACGATCATGTTGGGTACGACTCACATACTTAGGGTACGATTGAGGAGGAGGGTCACTTATATAGTGACAATATACTATCCTCCTAGGATGCTCAAGGTTTGAGAGAGAAGGGGAGAGTGGATACGACTTGTATCCAAGGGGTATAACTCATGCCCCTTGATGTACCCACTAGTAACATCAAATGGAGAATTTCTTTCAATGGTTCAAAGTCTAGGTATTTCACTTCCCTCCTATACTTTGGAATTTGATAGGTCTGCATAAATCCCTGTGAATTACTTCACAAAGTCTGGAATTACTTACTTACTTCTTCAATTTGAAGGAGGATCCAGTCTATTTACCTTTAATATAAGCATTAAAGACTTTGCTGTCTGGAAATTTCAGCTTTGGCAGGCCAGGGACTAGGTACCCCGAAATCTGCTTGTTTAATAAGGAGGAACTCACATGCCCTAATCTTCTTTTCAAGAAATTAGCATCTTTACCTTTTTCACTTAAACAAGTTAATTCCCCATCAACCACATAATCTAGATCAGCTACATACATGTTCTTGATCCTTTTGGATTTGAAAATAATCTTTCTAGATTTCATGCTTGATGATAATTTTACCTCATTTCCGTTATTAGAAATTTGAGATACACCTAGAAGCCCGTACTTAGCGCATTCACATAATACACAGCTTCTATTATATGATGAGGTAATTTCCCAATCTTTTCAACACCTTGGATGTAACCCTTTTCTGTCATTTCCAAAAGACACACCTTTCTTTTGAAGTTCCTTGAGAGAGAAAAAACAATAAACCCTCCCAGTCATGTCTCTAGAACAACCACTATCGATAAACCAGTATTGTTTGTCATCCCCCTTTTCTGCCATATTTCTTCTCTTTCTTTAGTAGTGGCCATTAGAGTGTTACAGGTTTTTGAGATTATTTTCTTCTAACCATGTTTTAACATGAAACAATCCCCATCCTTCTTATTTTTATTAGATTTATTTGTCGAGTCTTCCCATGCAGCCAACACCTTCTTTATTATACAGCTAGCTGCATCTTTTCATTTTGATTATTCAAGATTTTGATCATTCTTTTTGCTAAGCTGACCAACCCTTTTTATAGCTCTAACAATCCTCATTGCAATAAGTGCAACATCATTGTCTTTTTCACCTAGGTTAGACTCTAGAGTCTTCAAGGTTAGGAATCTCGCCCTTTTTTCTTCCATTCTTTCCACCACTAGTTCAGTTAAAGCAACCATGTTGATCAGAATATTCAAGGTGTGAACCTTTTAGAGTGATCCTTCTCTAATATCAATTGTTGGAACCATTGGGGGTTTCACCACACAGAGAGGGATAAGGTCCCTTAAAGTCAGTCATAAGTAATAGAACAGAAAGAAACTATGAGGTGCTAGAAAAATAAAAGCATGCAAGAAAGTAAACATACAAGAATTTTACGTGGAAACCCAGGAAGGGAAAAACCATGACTTTCCCTCACAAGAACCTTAAGAAATCTACTATAATCAACCTTCTGATTATAGTTTAGATTTTATACTATATCTGGGCTCTTTTTCCTTGTAATAACTCTACTAAAAGCTCATCTTAGCAACTCTACCAAGGACTCTCTACGCTGATTAACTCTAATCAGCCTCACACTTAAGCAACTCTACCTAAGCACTCTCTACCCAAAGATAAAAACACTACATCATACCATGAGTAATTTAATTACAAATCAGTACTAACTCAAGAACAATTTCAATTTAAGCTCAGATAAATAGCTGAGAACTTAAGCACTGGAGTTTTGCTTCTATCTTTCTTTTTCTCTTAAATTTGAAAAACCTCATTTGATGAAGAAATATCTCTTTTATTTTATAGATGACTGATGATTAGGGATGAAATATCATTGCACCAGATGTCCTAATCAATACAAAATAGCACCTGCAATTTTGTTACACAAGAGGAGAAAACTGTGCAGACAGTGCATGCCAACTGTACTATTCCTTGCATATCCAGGGACCAGGTCCCCTGCAGTTTATCTTCTCATCATTAAAACTACATATATCATGAAGTCTCGGACTCTTGTTTCTATCTAATTCACTTCTAAGTTGGCTGGTGTTATAACAAGATGGTTATTCTAGGTAGTCATGGCTGGGCTAAGACTATAAAGGTATTCCTAAATTTGGTATGCGAGACTTGTCCATTTAGAGGGTATAGGGAGCTGGTGGTGCTTATTGACTCTAATCTCATTTCCATTCCTCTTGATATATCTCTTTGGAGGCATATTTTATAAACGTGTAGGCAGTGAGCTAGAAAAAAGTTTTTATTAGAGCTCAAACTCTATCACACGATATAAGCATAAAAGAAGTGAAACTTTTCCTAAAATATCTCATAGCCTCTCACTCATTAGTGTGGCTCGCTTTATATCTATGAATAAGACTCTATTTGATGTGACTTTTTGGTATCATAGGACACTTTAAACCTACTTCTTAAATACCAAGTTTGTTATGACACGAGACTACCCCTAGTCATAAATGATGTTTAGAATCACAAGTGACCCTAAGCTAACCCATGACCTAGAAAAACACTAAGAATATAGATAATAACTGATAAACACCCTTATGAAGAAGCTGAACTAAAAAAATGATATAAATATTCAAAGAAATCCTATCATCAATAACCACATCTTAGATTACAAGCTGAATATGTAACTTTAAGTCTTAAAAGCTTCTACTAATATAAGTTGTTTGGACAAACCCCCAGCTAACGGTAATTGTCTGAAAACTGGGAACATCAGAGATAAAATAAATGAAATGTTGACTCCGATCCTTGCATGATAAGGACTTACAAAATCTGCTGCTAGTAATAGGGTAAGAGATAGTACTAGGCACGATTTAGATGCTGAGTGTCGAAACCTATATTATAAGACAATATAGCACAAAAGAGGGTATGCGGTTATTACTTTAAACTAAGTACGCGAGATAGCAAATTAGTGATAGAAGCAGAAAATGGTACATGTAATGTGATAACTAGAGTAAGTTCAAATTATGAACATATGTTGTAAAATGAACTGAATAACTAAATACAAGGTCATGCAAGAATATGAAGCTGAACTATATACTGTGGACTATAGGAGCTACTAATAAATTAGATACCCTAATATAAGCTAATTAGGATCTAACCTATAACCACAGCTGGAAGGGTTTTTAGTACCTTATTAATGGTACGGACACTAGCTGACATGGATCCACTAAACTAATGTCCAAAATGACTAAGGTGTCAAGCTAGCCTTATGGTTTACTCTTTAGAACAAATTGTGGCACCGTAGTTCTTGGACTTTGGGACCTCTAATAAAGGTCTCAACCTAGCTAGAGAATGAGCCTTTATTCCCCCGTCTGCTCAGTGCTAAGTGCTACTCCAAACTCAAAGACAGTAATAATTGCAAAGCTCAATGATTTTAATAATCTAAAGACTAAAATACATGTACTATCTGAAAGCATTCAAAACACTTGAACTAGGGAATATGGAATTCAAAAGCCTATGCATAAAACCGTAGGTCATCTGATGTTCATAACCTGCAATCTCTAAGTTATGCAACTATTATGTCAATTTTTAAATTGGACAAATTTAAAGAATTTAAAGACTGCGATAACAATGAATTTACCAATATCCATAAACCCTAAAGAGCAAAAGAGAACTAAACTAGAGATTTGGGTTAACTTCAAGACTCAATGGGTGGAAGAGACACATTTATGAAATCCCACATACTTGGAGATGAGAACCCTAAAGAATTCCTTAGAGTTGGATGCCCGATCAAGATGAACCACTAGCCTTGTTAAAAAATTACCTCTTTTCTCTTTGGAAACTAAGTATCGAATGTTATTCTGATATTAGGGCTTAGGGTAATATTAACCCTGATAATTATCCTTGAGATACCAAAAATAATGTAGTTTTAATGTTAACAAAGTGGGAAAGACTGATATGCCCCTAAAACTATCATAACTAGAAACTTTTTGGAGGGACATATGAGACCTTTCTATGATTGTAGGACCAACCTATGATCGTGGGTTACAATCATGGTTGGGATCTAGATGAGAGCTCAATGAACCTATTCAAATGGTTCTTTGTATGATTTTAGGATCTACCTATAGCCGTACCATGGTTTTTAGGTTTGTTTCTTACATGAAAAATATCTTTGGTACTCATGATCGTGCCTGGGATGTTTCAAAGAACGATTGTAGCTACCTCTTGTGGTATGAGGGTAAATTTTATTTACTTCATATTATGGGGTTTTCTTCATTAGATGAGACCATCTAAAGGTCGTACAATGCAACCACGATCGTGGTGTGACTCATGATATCTCATTGAAGCGCAGTGCTTTACTGAAAAGCCATAACTTTTTATTCCAATATCAAATTAAGGTGAAATTGGATTTGATGGAAATATAACTCAAATGTCTATCATTTGGTGGGTTTGGAAATCAAAGTTGCATTAGAATTTGAAAGTTATGCTCATTTGAAGCTGATCACTACTTTAAGAATCAATCGGTAAGAAAGGTTTTGGCTTGGTTAAGGGATAAGGGGTTCTTGTGGCCTTAGTACATGGAAAAATCCCCTATTATACTTCCAAAACTTGATTATTAACCCTACATGTACCTGAAGCATGGTTCTAGCCTAGGCTTGGATTTTTTAGGGCATTACACAATGACCAATAAAGTTAATCACACAACCCAAAACATATCCTATAATAGTTGAATGCTCTGCTTCAAATGACAGTCTGTTTGTGGGTGAAATATTGTACTAATCTCCAATGGAGTACCAATTTCTCACTACATGGAACTCCAAAAGCGTACTATGAACTGAGTACCTCGATCTAAAATGATGGAAATGGGCACACTATATAACTTAACTATCTCCTAATTGTAGATCTTTGCCAATCTCTCCACATTTTAGTCAACCTTTATTAGAATAAAATAAGCTAATTTGGTCAATCTCTCTACAATGTCCCAAAGGGCGTCAAACTTCCCCAATATTTGAGGCAAAGCAATCATGGAGTCCATAGTGATACATTCTTACTTCCACTCAGTTATAGGAATTCTCTGAGTCAAACCACCTACTCTACGTTGCTCATACTTCAATTTCTATCAATTTAAATGCTTAGCCATGAACTCCACGATGCCCCTCTTCATCCTAATCCAAAAATTATGCCGCTTTAAATCATGATACATCTTTGATGCAATTAAATGAATCAAATACCTCAAATTATCAATCTTATCCATGATCGATTTGTCAATCACCCACTTTAGTAGAACAAATCCAACAGTTAACCATAAACATACGATCTAAATTAATAACCACATCCTTTACTTCACCCATCAACCCCTTATCTCAATAATGCACAACTTCCCATCCTCCAACTGCCTATCTCAAATCTACTCCACCAATAAGGACTTTTCCTCAACATGAGTAAGAAATCTACCTATCACAAAAGTATCATGTTGGAAAAAACTATTGCCAAACTTTGAACATCCATGGCCAAAGGTCTTTGCTCAGTAACTATTAAGGCTACCTATGCTCACTATTTTTTTACTCAAGGCATCCGCCACAACATTGGTATTTATTGGATCATATCATAATCCTTCAATAATTCTAAACACCTATGCTTTTACAAATTCAATTATTTCTTATAGAAGATGTACCAAAGACGAAAATGATTGGTGATGACCTTAAAATGAATCCCATACAAGTAATGCCTCCATAACTTCAATATAATTACTAACACTGCCAACTATAAATAATGAGTAGGGTTGTTTCTCTCATGGGTCTTTAAATACATCAAAGTATAAGATATCACCATAACTTTAAACATTAACTTACCACCAAGGCCAACTCTCGAAGCATTACAACAAACTGCAAAACCATTGGACTTCACAGTTAAGGTCAAAAAGCACCAAAGTCAACAAAGTCTTGAGCTTTTGGAAGCTCTCCTCACACTTATCATACCACTAAAAGGCATTATTTTTTAGAGCCAATCTAGTAAAAGAAGTTACAATAACATAAAATTCGGCATGAACTGCCTATAATACCTAACCAATAAAATAATAAATCATGGTTAGGTGAAGTAGGCCTAGACAAACTCCAAAATGCCTCAAAATTTGTTGGATTGGCCAAAATATCTTCCTTACACAATATGTCCCAAAAATGCTGAGACTAAGAAAAGACTCATACTTTGAGAACTTGCATATGAATTTTCATCCCTCGACTTCTGGAGCACAATCTTTAACTGTTTAACATAATCCACCTCACTCCAGGAATAAACTAAGATATTCTTGGTAAGAACAATTAGGAATGAATCAAGATAAGGATAAAACACTCTAATCATCAATTATATAAATACCGATGGGGCATTAGTCAACCCAAAGGTCATAACCCAAAAATCATAATGACAATATTGAGTCTTAAAAGAAGTCTTAGGAATATTTGAAGCCCTAATCCTTATTTGATAGTGCCCTACCCCACAGTTAACTTTTGAAAACACCTAAGCACCCAAAAGCAAATTAAATAATTCATCAATAAAAAGAAAATAATACTTATTCTTGATGGTCACTTTGTTCAACTATTGATTATACATACACATATAGATAGACACATACATATTTTTCACATACATATATGTGTGATTTCAAGAATAGTTAATTCCATCTTACTCACCGTAGAGTTAGGTGCATTTGAAGATTGTACTGAGGGTCTTAGGTTCGTATATCTATTGTTCTTAGTTCAATTTCTTCTTATTTTTGTCTATCTTCCATCTATCTTTATTATATCTTTAGTTTATGTTTTTAAATTCTAGTTTCTATAATGGTCGCGTATCATTAAGTATAAAAGCAACACTTACAATAATTCTAATGATTCTTGTCTTGGGTTAGGTATCAAGAAATTCAATAGTCAAAGAAAATAAAAAAACACTTCAAGAAAAAAATCTCCCATAAATAGTCTGAGTGTTGAGTCATTCTTGAAGTTTCAATACTAGATCTAGTTTTGTCTAGTATTTTAAGTCAAAACTTGACCTTACAAGAGTGGTTTGAAGGTATTGAAGAGAAACTAACCATTATTGTCTTGAAAATTAAAGAAAAGTGGAAATGGTTTTTTAGATCAACTAGTTTTGGTGTGGAATTTAGAGCTAGGGTTTGTAGGAATGTTTTCCTTATGTTGAAGGGATCCTACGGTTAAAATTCATCACATTTGGAGAAAAGATGCAATAGTTAGAAATTTGGTGTTCATAGTGTTCTTGAAGACCTTCATATCTTCAAGAGGCATATTCATTTCAAAAGTTGTTGCTTAATACAAGAAAAAGAATGAAAAAACAAGAAAAAGTGTTAGTCTAAAAGTATATTCAAAGGGCTAAAGAATATTCCTAAGAGAGTGATAAAAGAGGCCTATAGAGAGGAAAAATTCTACATTTTCTCCAATTGGCCTGGGGTCCATCTGTGCCCAATATGTTCCCTATTTACTCAAGCAGATCAGGCATAGGTCACCAAGTAAATATATGCTTTTATCTAAGCCAAAATTCACTAGAAGATCCAAGGTGCGTCCAACCTGTTCCTGTATGCTCTAGAAGCATCTCAAGCTTTTTGAACTCACTTTTTCTTAGGTTTAATCCATCTAGTTTCATTTCTTTATTTGGAAAGTCATGTGTTGAGTTTTATATCACTCAACAACTATATTGACCTTCCAGGTAATTTTCTCAATTTGCATGCATTTTCAGCACTTTAAGCTTTTTATGGCGATTATTGGTCATTTACGACTTTCCAAAACTGTCGGTTCTATTATCAGATTGTTCTTTTCGATTTAGGCTCATTTCTCTATTTTGAAAATTTTTTAGTTTAGGATTTTGTCTTGGACCAAAACTCCTAGTAAATGACCTTAGATGAGAATTTTGATAGTGCCATCAGCTGTGGAACATTGATATTAGGCTAGAAGGACCCTTGGTTTAGGTCTGAGGCTTCCAAACTCATTTTGGGCTACTGGGTAGATTATGTGAAAATGTAACTATAGGTGTGGGCCTTATACTTAGTCAAAATAATCTCAAATGAATGTTTTGATACTTTCACTGAGTCCAGAATGTAAATTTATGTGGTATCATATTTTATTTGCACACATGAGGTTCCAAACAAACCCCGAGTAGCTGATCGAAGTTTGTTTTGACTTAAAAGAAATCTGATGCATCAGGTTGCTAATGTAACTGCTTAAGAGATCATATGATCGCTTAAGTGATCATTGCATGTGTGACATAGTATCATTGAAGTGACATTGACCATTTATTGACGTTTTCTTCACTTAAAAGGACTGGGAGTTGCTTAAGAGATACCCACCAATCTTGCTAGATTACTTTAATGATGTTGGAGCAGCATAGTGGCTATCGCCTAAAGCGATAAGATGACTGCTTAAGCGGCACCTGGTGGCTTTAAATCCTCTTTTCCCCACCTATTTTTCTACCATTCCTTCCACTATTTTCACACCAAATTAAGAGATCAAAGAGAGGAAAAAGTGAGGTATCATCCATATAAGTTAAGGTAAGCTAGCCTAACTCTTATTGGTCATTTTCTATTAATTTCCATCCCAATTAATGGTAAAATTCTTAGAAATTAAGTCTTAAATTCCTAAAATTTAAGGGTTGATTTGAGACCTGATTTGTCCTCAATTTTTGAGCTTACATTCCTTGTCCTTCGAGGGACCTCATGATGTATTTAATTTTGGATTCCTTTTATAGGCTCTGTAGGCCCGTTCTTGATCTAAAATTCAATTCGATCCTTAGTATAGTGATCTTGGGTGTATTTATACGCCTAAGCACCATAATTTTTCCATATTTTAGCTATTTTTAGAGAACAAAGTGCCTAGTTTCTTATGTTTTTACTCTACTTCTATGTAATTGAGCTAACCGATGTGATTAGCATGATTTTAGGTATTAATGAGGTAGATAAAGACATTATGGGACTAGGGAATGCAGATGGCATATGACACAAGAGAGAGTAGCAACCTGGACCAAATGTGGCGCCTAGAAACTACAATCTGGATCAAATGTGGAGCCTAGAAACTATGTCCAAGACTAGTTTGTCATTTATAATTAGTTCAGGGACCTAGAAGGCAATTATGAGAGAAAAGATTATTAAAAGGCTTAATGCTGAATTTTTAAGAGGGATTTATTATTCTGTATTTTTTTTGGAGAGAGTAGAGAAGGGAGACTTAGCTTGAGAGCGAGAGAAAAGTATTTTTTGCTCTTGCTCTCAGTATTCGCACACAAAGATCGTCTTCTAGTTTTTGGTATGAAGAATATTTCTATTGTGATTTTCATTTTATTCATGAGTATCTAAGTTTATTAGTTAGGGTTATGGAAGCCTTGTAGCATACAATCTATTACTTTGGGTTTTGAATTCATTATGCATTGATTTGTTTACATCATACTCTCTTTGTTTATCTTGAATTCTCGTGGTTGCAAACATAGAGGATATGCCTTAAAATGCAACTTGTTCGAAAGAAAGGTTGTTGTTTGAAAAGGAGAGTAGTGACAAGAAAATAGGATTACCAACCCCTATTTCATATGTTAATGCCTTAGAAGGATTAACTACTTGTAGATTTCGTATTGTTTTTGGTAAACACTTTTGATTTGAGAGAACTAAAGTGAATTAGTCCTTGATGGTTGAGAAACACTAGGATTATGTTATTAAATACAATACGTTTCTCTGTAAGCATGATGCATGTATGAATTCATAAAGCCCAGAGTTAGAAAGTATTGAAAACTACAAGGTGGACATAACTCCTAGCTTGCTTTTTCTATGAATTTGAATACTACTATACTTATTTCATCTTGTTAAACTGAAACCATTAATTTGTGAACTGAATCAAATCCCCCTATTTATTTTACGGAAACGAACGATTAAAAGTCAACTAATCTGCATACAACTTAATTAGCACCATATTCCCTGTGGAATTCAACCCCAACCTAGTTGGGTTATATATTTAATGACTACTTACTCTCTCATTAGAGAGGTGTAGTTTGGGCGTATCATATAGAAATATCAGTTTTTTAGTCCTAATGACATATAGATTACTATTTTGATAGTATGACAACATTTTGGGATCGTGGAGCAAAGAAGGAAGATTTATGGGCAATTCAAGGATTAAAGTTTGACATTGAGGTAGGCTTATATCTACTCTTCTTTATGAGATGTTTTATTGTATATGTGCATGTTAGATAGGAATTCTAGGATATGATATTGGATAGAACATTGTGATTTATCCTAGTTTATGAGTTTGGGGGCTATAAGGGTAATTGACCCATAAGGTAAAATACGTATTACGCTTCTCGGATCCTATTATCCTAGGTTACGACCATGCTAGGCATAGTTGAGACTAATGAACCCTGAGTATAGTATTTACTACAATAGTTGAAGGATTATGATGGGTTTTCAGGAATTATTATGATATACTTATGTCGAATATGTATTATTGGGCCTAAGGGTGTGATTATGATATAGGTTGGATTCCAGGAAGTTGTTTATCCTCTTAAAGGATGTACTTGTAGTCTATTGACATTTAGTTGATTCTAATCATATTGTTCGGATACTAGTGATGGCATGCACAGATTTGGTTTATCCATGCTCACTAAAAAGGTAAATAGTATTATCTAACTAAAAATATGGTTTTACTAATATTTTTTCTAAAAAAAGATTTATTCCCACTTTTCACTTTTAAAATAGATTTCTTCACAACGGGTATCGTACAATATTAAAGAATAACTTATGATCCTTTGGCAACAAAAATGTTCTAGAGATTTGGACAAGATAGATTTCGATCAACAATTTTACTACTACTATTTACCTCAATTAAGAGAGATTTTGACCTTTTCTATACTTTTGTGATGATTTAGTCTCAGACTTAACCCCAGATAGTGGATTTAAGGACTTACACTCTTTTAGCCACATTTCTATATCGTGCACTTAGATATATATATATATATATACATATATACTTGTTATACCTCATATTTTCGTGTTGGAATTCTAACCATCGTTTCTACACATCTAAGCTCTAATCCAAGTGATTATCACGTGAATATAAGATTCATGATCATCATCCTAGTGTATGGATTAGTTTAGAGGTGAAATATGTTCATAGCAATGCCCTAGAACAAAGTTGAGCTAAGATCAATTGATTCGTCCAAAGTTTGACATTCGATTCTATAAGGGTCTATTTCAAATGTATATATATATTAATATACATGGATTTTTTCATCCTAAGGCCTATCAAATTGTAGATAATTGAATTAACTTTCCAACAATATCAATTTTGCAAAAATCTGATGCCCGAGCAAAAAGTTATGACCATTTTAGTGGCTGAGGCAGTAGCACCATGCGATAAGCGTGTGACGTACGCTCTATCGCACGCTAATAATTTTCAGGTTCTGTTTCCACGTTTTTAAGAGCAAAAGTCATATTTTTCAACCCCCATCCAGCTATAACACGGGATTAAACTCCCATAACACCAAAATAAGTTTACTTTCTCTCAAAATCACTAAAAACATTCATTAGGGTTTCAACCTAAAAATCTAAATATCTCAAGATTCAACCATAGGTTTTCAATAATTTTTCAAGATTCGGATTCCCCATTTCGAGGACTATGAGAAGGACCCATTAATCTCAAGAATAGCAATCCGAAGTTAAGAGTTCATCCAAAGCTTAAATTTAGAGGTATGTGGGGTTTGACCAAAAACACCCTTTCGTTCTTGTGCCCAAAACTTATTTTAGATTATAAATTACTGAATTTTTGATTATTTTCCATGAAATTCTAGTTGGGGTTTAACCCATGGTTGTTAATCACAAGCTTATAAGGTTCCCAATGATTTAGAAGTGTAATTGTATGACTAATTTCACATATTTATGCAAGTAATGTGATTTTCCAATTTTTTCCAAGTGAGTTTAAGCATTATATTGTGATTCTTGATTTCTATATTTTGACACTGTTGAAGTATTTTGAAGAAGTATATTGAGTATGATGTTTTGCTATGATATTACATGAGTATGTTCATATTTTCACGCTTATTGCTGAAATTTTCAGATTTTGGGTTGAAGCATTAATATTTACATTATCAAGTATGAATCTTTTGGTATTTTAATACGAGTTTGATATATGGGTCATTAACCCCTATTTAAAGTTTGTCATTTTGAGAATGAGTTATTGAGGACTTCTAAAGAATTGCAAGAAGTATCTTTATATTTCCATTATTATGAGATCTTTAAAGCTTTGATGATGAGTCTATCAAGATTTCAGGAAAGAGTTGTTTTTTGAACCCAAGTAAGAAAAGAAATCCACATTTGATTGATTTATGATAAAAGGGTAGCATATTGACTCTCGATGGAAATTGTTGAATTGTTTATTGTGGATTTTCTTTAAAGTTCTGAGCTAAGTTTGGGAGTAGTATTTAGCACCGAGTAGGAAGTGTGGTACTTTCCTAGAACTACTTACCCCCGTAGGATATGAGCCTGAGGCTGATATAATGATCACTAATGAACTGTAAATTTAAGGTTCTATCCGATAGCACGGATACGACAGCTCTCCCCAACATGGGTAATATGTTGGACTCTATGTAGCTCACATGGTTTATGTCGGTTAAGAGAAACTCCCAAAGTAGTCCCCCACTCTATCTAAGATAAAGTATATGTTTTTTGAAAGCTATGATTCCAAGATTTCTAAGGTTCTCAAGTGTCAAAATCTTTATGTTTTCAAAGGAGTTCTTAGTTTTCATGAGATTAAAGTGTATATTCGAAAATATGTTGTTTTAGGGCATTATCTATACTACAAGTTTGAGAACAAAGAAAGAATGCAGATTTAGAATAAATTGAAATAACTCTTGAGATTTATACTAAATATTTCATTATTCATGATTTATGTTTATATTTTAGATATTTTTCAAGCAGCATGCATAATTTTATAAACTGTGATGATATTGAGATATTATTTTATATGTGCATTGCACCCTTATATACTCAGTACATCCTCAAAGTACTGATCCACATATACGTCTATGTGCTACATTGTCTCATAATGTAGGTACAAGTTTTAGTTTGCACATCAAACTCAGACAGTTGCAGATTTCAGCCAGCAAATAATATGTCCTCCAACTTTAGGGATTTAAGTTAGACGTCAATATATATTTTATTTCTTTATTTTTCTTATATATTAAATAGTGATAGTTGGGGTCTTGTCCTAGCTATCTATAGTCAGTATTAGTAGAGGCTTCATAGACAGCCAGTAGAATCATTGTATTTATCTTTATTTCTTTGCAAAAGTAGAGTTGTAATCATGTGAATTCACTTTTGTATTGATCAGATTTAGAAAAGATGTATCTTCCACTTACTTTATTTAGATTTATCTATATTATTTAGTTGCTTTTGAGTTATGCCAGTAGAAGGGTTAGATTGGGGTCACTTATGACCCTAGGCACCGTGTGATGTCTCGGGTCCAAATTTTAGGGCGTTACAAACTTGGTATCAGAGCACAGAGTTCAAGTGTCCTAGGGTGTCTATGAAGCCCTGTCTAGTAGAGTCTTACGGAATGGTACGGAGACATCTGTACTTTTCTTTGAGAGGCTATAAGGCATTTAGGAAATGTTTTTATTCTTTCAAGTCTCAGATTTTGCTATAGAAAGGGTCTCTAGGAAACTCATACAGATTCTCATCTTACTCTATTCGAGCCATTTTTGTCTTATTCCTAAGGTATGAAAAATAGTCAAGCTCAAATCCTTACTGCTAGAGCTTTCTTAAATAGTCTCCATAAATATTTATGGGATTATAAGAGAGTTAAGAAAGTATCCCATCAGTGCTTTTGAGTTTCGAAGATTGAAGTGCTTTATCATATTTGTAAAAATCATGCACTTCCAAATCAGATGTGCTTTCAGATTCCTTCTCAGAATACACAATGATAATCTATACTTCTCTATCTATGTACTATTTTTGAGGTAACATGATCGGAAAGTTCTAATTTCCTCCCCTAATAATGCTCTCAGACTTGCTAGCAAGAAGTTTCAAAAGTTTCATAAAGTGGCTTGAGAGAAGCCTTCTAGTGTGTTATAAGTCCCTCAAATTTAAAGTTATACCCTCATTCTTATGAGTCATTTAGTTAAGATAGAGCAAGATGTGTATTCTTAGATCATTGAATATTGTGTGTCAAGTTTCCATACCTTGTAATATGTAATCTTGTTGTCATGGTGTTTTCAAAACTCAAAGTCTAATGAAGCTGTGTGGGGATCTTTCAATTCACTAGCATAGTTGCTTTGTTATTTATCTAATTTTCTTGTTCAAAACACAAAATCAAAGTATAGTGAAGCCGTGTGGGGATCTTTCGATTCACTAGCATAGTTGCTTTGTTATTTATCTTATTTTCTTATTTAAAATGCAAAACCAAAGTCTAGTAAAGCCGTGTGAGGCCTATTTTGATTCCATAGGAACATGTTGACTATCTTGTGGTTCTTATGTTAGTTGAAAGTGTGGGTTTAGAAGTGTAGTAACAAGAAAGGTGGTAAGGGAAATTTATTGAATATGTATAGCTGAATTTTTGCTTATGATTGAATTAGTAATGAAGTGATATACCCTTGTTTGTCGGTTTAGTAAAAGTTAGAGAAGGAGATTATTAGTTAAGGTGGATTGTTGTTTGCTTGAGGTAAGAAAAGAGTTACTGTGCTAGAAAAGTATAGGTTTTGATGGAAGTATTTGGTGGATGACTGTTGTTAATTTAGGCTTTCCTGAGATTGCAAGAGAAGGTTTAGTTAAAAATTATAAAGCTATGAAGGATTTTAGATGTATACGAAGGGTAAATAGTAATGAGGTGTAGAAGAAGGAGGTTCTAGCGAATCATAATAAGATAGACCATAGGATTGTGATTGATCATTATTGTTATGAGGTTTTAGCGGACTAGTATTTTTGAATGTTTGGCAGGTAAGAATAGTTGTTAAGATTGTGGTTAATCATAGCTAGAACGAGATACTAAGTTCGAATAGTAGATGATGAGCAAGGTGGGGATAACGATTACTTAGTTAGTGATGCTAGTTATATGGAGGTGAATCAATAAGCTTGGAATAGTGAATGCAAGAATTTAAGTTAATTGATTTGAGATTAAGTATGATGTGGTAGGTATGAGGTGCCCAAGGTTATATGAGGTTGCATTATTTTCTAAGTTTATTAAGCATTGTGTGTGGTTTGTAGTACCCTTGAGTTTTAAGTGGAAGAAGCATAATGTCTAGTACGTGGTACTCTGGATAGCCAAGTTAACGATGATATATGAAACGGGGTTGTTCAAGAATGAAGTCAATAAGTTTGAAATATAGCTTATGCGTGCGAGTTTAGCACTTAAGTGTGGACCGTTAGAGCAAAGATATTCTGACTCACTCCTATGAATGTGAGATAGATCCATAAGTTTAGAAGATGGCTTTAAATCTAAGGGGGAGATAGTATAAGACCCTTTACTATTCTAGTTCTTTTTAGTTCCTTGTGGCATGACAAAATAGTTTCCAAAACTTAGAAATTCTCAGCTAAGTGCCAAGACTAAGTCTTTTCCAAGGCCTTCAAACTTTGACAATTTTGTTCATGACCTTACTGACCACTGAAAGTTGATTTTCAAGTTGATTCATGATCGGGGGAGTCAACAGTATATCTTGGGTGAGTTTCAGAATTTTTGGAATCCATTTAGGGCATAATTGGAATTCAAAATAGTGACATCGTGCAATTAGCGTGCGACCCATGCTCTAGTCCATCCCTATTAGTATACGATAGAGCATGTGATGCTTGCCCTAATTCGGTGCTTCATAGCATGCGATGCACGCTCCACAACATGCTCCCTTGTTTATCTATCTCCTATTTCAGCTAAGGAACAATGATTATATACTTCATGAGTATTTAAGTTCATTCTCAACTTTTAGTAAGTAAGTAATAGTTTCACTCTATGATTAGAGTTATCCCTCAAAAAAAATAAAAAAATCTATAGACTCCAATCTTATGATTGAATAGCTCATGATAAGTATGAACTCATGTTTCAGAGTATGACCAGTTTTAGAACTCATGATGCTAGTAAGTTTGCATTATATCATGTATGTCCTTAGCTTAAATTTCATTAATGAATCCATGCCTTTGATATTTTATTCCTCAGGCCTGGGATAAGTGTTAAAGTTATGTATTGTAGCCTTTCGTGCTTCAGGTTCTTATGTGTTAGCCCTTCGGTGACCTCTTCCTATGTTAAGATAGTGGCGATGATATTGGATAAGCAATGGTTTAGATGATAAAGATTTGATGACCCTCATTAAGAAAGATTATTTATTCTTTTCTATCTAAGGCTAAAGTGTGAAGTAAGATTGAGGCCAAGCCTTTGATAAATGTCATGGTTAGTTAGAGATTGTGTGTATGTTCTTAAGAATAGTGCAAGAAAATTATTGTTGAAAAAGGTTTAGAGAATATGTGAAGTATGCCTTTATGCGGTTTTGACTTTAAGTTCACATGTTTATTTATGATAAGCTTGAATGTCATGTTGGGTGTAAGTGGACGGATGAAATATGAGCTAGTGAATCAATAGTTAATATTTCGAGCTAGTCATTGAAGTGGTAAGGAAAGTTATTCTTAGGGTGTGAACTCTAAAAAGATATGGAATATTGAACCTTGTGGTTTAGACTAGTATTGTGGTTTGGCATATTGTATCTTGTGATTTAGAGTTAGGCTTGACCTTGGTGAGAGGACTTAATTTAGTTTAGACCTTGCAGAAAGATTTATCAGTGCCCATGTGAGAATTATAAGTTGAATCAAGCAAGTCTGATATTTGAGGGGAATAGCATAGTCAAGGAAGCATTTGACAAATGTTGCTAAACTTAAAAGTAAGAATTAGAATTTCTTAAGGCCTAGAAATTCTACCCTAGCTTATGATTTATGGGTCTATGTTTCAGGCCACAGAGGGGTAGAAATGTTGTAATTCTTTATTCAGATGTTTTATTCAGATTATGCCCAAAGTTTTTTACTTCCAAATTGCATTAGAAATTTCTTAGAAAGGGATTGAAGAAATACTTTATTTGGGTGTAAGCATCCAGTATGATTCTGTCTGTAAGTATCATGTGTATCATCTCAGTCTTTTCCTGATTTTTAAAATAAATCATTATTATTCAGGGATGAATAATCCCAAGAGGGGGATGTTGTAATACCCCAAGTTTTTATGTCATAAACGTCTCATATTTTTCTCCGGAGATCAGATCCAACGCGAAGTAATGGTTACTCATAAGTTGACACTCTCGTTTCTATCTTAGCCATATAGCTATTTTCATGAGAATTCATGCACTTGCAGATCAGTTCAGTGGCTCATTATATTTGAGATTCCGTGATTCAGTTTATATCAGTTGTACATGATAGCTTAAAGACTGAGATTCCTTTATGTTTCAGCTTATTTATACACATTCGAGGATGAATGTTTCCAAGGGAGAATAATGTAATAACCCATATTTTCGCGCTGGAATTCTAACTGTTGTTTCTATGCGTCTAAGCTCTAATCCAAGTGATTATCATGTGAATATAAGATTCATGATCATCATCCTAGTCTATGGAGTAGTAGAGATGAAAAATGTTCATAGCAATTCCCTAGAACAAAGTTGAGCTAAGATCAATTGCTTCGTCCAAAGTCTGACATTCGATTCTACAATGGTCTACTTCAAACATGTATATCTCTTAATATACATGGAAATTTTCATCCCAAGACCTATCAAATTGTGTATAATTGAATTACCTTTCCAGCGGTACCAATAGTTCAAAAATCCGATACCCGAGTGAAAAGTTATGGCCATTTTAGTGGCTGAGGCAGTAGCACCATGCGATAAGCGTGCCACACGCTCTATCACACGCTAATAATTTTTAGGTTCTGTTTCCGCATTTTTAAGGGCAAAAGTGGTATTTTCAAACCCCTATCCAGCTATAACACGGGATAAAAACTCCCATAACACCAAAATAAGTTTACTTTCTCTCAAAATCACCAAGAACATTCATTAGGTTTCAACCTAATAATCCAAATATCTCAAGATTCAACTGTAGGTTTTTGATAATTTTTCAAGATTCAGATTCCCTATTTCGAGGACTATGAGAAGCACCCATTAATCTCAAGATTAGCAATCCGAAGTTAATAGTTCATCCAAAGCTCAAATTTCAAGGTATGTGGGGTTTGAACAAGAACACCCTTTCATTCTTGTGACCAAAACTTATTTTAGATTATAAATTACTGAATTTTTGATTATTTTCCATGAAATTCTAGTTGAGGTTTATACCCATGGTTGTTAATTACAAGCTTATAAGGTTCCCAATGATTTAGAAGTGTAATTGTATGATTACTTTCACATATTTATGCAAGTAATCTGATTTTCCAGATTTTTCCAAGTGAGTTTAAGCATTATATTGTGATTCTTGATTTCTATATTTGGACATTGTTGAAGTATTTTCAAGAAGTATATTGAGTATGATGTTTTGCTATGATATTGCATGAGTATGTTTTTATTTTCATGCTTATTGCTGAAATTTTCAGATTTTGAGTTGATTCATCAATATTTACATTATCAAGCATGAATCTTTTGGTATTTTAATACAAGTTTGATATATGAGTCATTAACTCCTATTTAAAGATTGGTATTTTGTGAATGAGTTATTGAGGACTTCTAAAGAATTGCAAGAAGTATGTTTATATTTCCATTATTATGAGATCTTTAAAACTTTGATGATGAGTCTATCAAGATTTTAGGAAAGAGTTGTTTTTTGAACCCAAGTAAGAAAACAAATCCACATTTGATTGATTTATGATAAAGGGGTAGCATATTGGCTCCCGATGCAAATTGTTGAATTGTTTATTATGGATTTTCTTTAAAGTTTTGAGCTAAGTCCAGGAGTAGTATTTAGCACCGAGTGGGAAGTGTGGTACTTTGTTAGAACTATGTGCCCCCATAGGATGTGAGCCTGAGCCTGATATAGTGATCACTAATGAATTGAAAAGTTAAGGTTCTATTCGATGGCAAGAATACAACAGCTCTCCCCAACGCAGGTAAGACATTGGACTGCATGTATCTTACATAGTTTATGTCGGTTAAGAGAAACTCCCAAAGTAGTCCCCCACTCTATCTAAGATAAAAGTATATATTTTTCGAAAGCTATGATTCCAAGATTTCTAAGGTTCTCAAGTATCAAAATCTGTAAGTTTTCAAAGGAGTTCTTAGTTTTCATGAGATTAAAGTGTATATTTGGAAAGATATTGTCTTAAGACATTGTCTATACTACAAGTTTGAGAACAAAGAAAGAATGCAGATTTAGAATGAAGTAAAATGACTCATGAGATTTATACTAAATTTTTAATTATTCATGATTTATGAGATTTATATTTCAGATATTACTCAAGCTATGTCAGTCATTTATGTCAGCATACATAATTTTATAAACTGTGATGATATTGAGATATTATTTTATATGTGCATTGAACCCTCATATTCTCAGTACATCCTCAAAGTATTGATCCAAATATACGTCTATGTGCTACGTTATCTCATAATATAGGTACAAGTTTTAGTATGCACGTCAGACTCAGATAGTTGCAGATTTTAGCCAACAAATGATATGTCCTCCAACTTCAGGGATTTAAGTTAGACATCATTATATATTTTATTTCTTTATTTTTCTTATATATTGATTAGTGATAGTTGGGGTCGTGTCCTAGTTATCTATAGTCAGTATTAGTAAAGGCTTCATAGACAGTCATTAGAGTCATTGTATTTATCTTAGTTTCTTTGTAAAAGAAGAGTTGTAATCATGTGAATTCACTTTTGTATTGATCAGATTCAGAAAACATGTATCTTCTGCTTACTTTGTTCAGATTTATCTATCTTATTCAGTTGCTTATGTGTTGTGCCAGTAGAATGGTTAGCTTGGGGTCACTTGTGACCCTAGGCATCGTGTGACGTCTTGGAACCCAATTTTGGGGTGTTACAATACAGTACTGTGTAACGGTATTAAATTTAATGAAATATGTGTAATGTGTGCTTTTATGTGATTTGACTATTTTACCCACCCATAGTGTCATTGTGGTACTTCTGAGGTGTCAGGGTGATTTTCATGGTTCACGATTTATTTTGGTGCCTTTTAATCAATATTGAGGTTTTTAGAGGCTTCGAGAGCCTTATTATAGACTTATATGATTATTTTTGGATCCATGTGATGGAAGGATGAACGTTATATGCTAGTCATCTATATTATTTATTTTAGAGTGGTAACTTGTTTAGTGTGTTTTTACGACTTTTAAATCTCATTTCGATCCTCAATTTGAAAAATTATTATTTTAAATTTTGGAGGTCAACTTTGCGAAAATGATGTCTTTTCAAAAATATGATGTCCCTATTGAGTTTGAAACGTCGAATTTAGTATGGTTTGATAGTTTGTTTAGGTATATCAAATTTTGAATGAATTTTGAGGCCTTGGAGGAAACTTGGAAATCTTCCAAATTTCTAGTTTATATCTGGTGTACCAACGATCGCCAGACTAGGACATAATGTGACTAGTACGATCGCCATGATCGTAGTGCAATCACGAGTGGATTGTCCAGGTTAAGGATAGTGCGATTGGACACCCCTGGTCGGAATATCGATAGCTTAGCACTTGGATTGGGTATAAATTGAGTCATTTTCCATGATTTTGGCATTACATAGCTTGCCTCTTTAGAGATAATCCCTAAATATTGTGAGAGCTTAAAGGTGGAGCATGTGGGTTCTTGAAAATATAGATGAACATCTGTTTCTTGATTCTCTTATAGATTTAAGGTTAGAATTCACTCTTTTCTTAGTTGTATTTCTTGATTAATTTCTCAAAACCTCAAAACCTTAGGGCTGGATTTCTAAATCCCAATTTCACTTATTTTCACTTGAATAATATTCCTAAACCTATTGTTTCTAGTTTTTCTCAATTTCAACTTTAAAATAACCTGACTCATGATTTTGAAATGAATTTCAAAGGTTTTATCCCTTAAAGTTTAAAAATTGATTTTCTCTGATTTGAACCATATTTTAACTCAATTTGACTTAGCTTTTTAGCTGTAGATTTGTAAATACATGAGAAGCACATTTTTGAAATAATTTTTTGATTTTCCCTTCTTTTTTAAAAACCTATTTCGTGGGTTCATTTTGACTCAAACCAAAAATAGGTAATATGGGCATTGTTAACTTTCTTTGATGCATAGATTCTATATTTCTTAATTTTAGTTGATTTTGGGATCATTCATGAGAATTAAGGTCATGGGTTAAAATGTTGCAGATCGATCTTTAGCCATGAGGTAGGTTATGGATTAACTCTTTCAGACTGGGCTAGGTAGTTAATTTGTAAACAAAAAACATGTTAAGGGGATGGGAAATAATCATGAAATTATCTATCTTAATGTGTTATATCTGTGTGGGAGTTAATATGTGATAAAATTATTGGTTTTGAGATATGATATGATTTATGTGACTGTATGGGGTCCTATATGATGTTGATAGCCTGAAATACATATGACTAATTGTATTGTATTGTTAAAATGCCTAATATGGTGCAATTGGTGTATTATTTTATATTCATACTTTATTTGGCATATGAATTATGTAGAATTTCATGGATGGTAGAAATAACGAGTGGATATTGATTTACGGGGCTGTGGAATATATCATTGTGGATGATTGTGGAAATATATCATTATGGTTGGTTGTGGAACTACATCATGTGGTTGGTTGTGGAAATACTAACTATGATTGATTGTGAGCAATATATTCTCATATCATACTCATTCATGAAACATTGGTACTACTGTGGTAACTTAAAAAAAATACTGGCAACACCTTTCTAAAACCCTTCTTGAGGGATGTGTCGGGAAGAAGATATTGTGAAATCTTATAAAATCCTCCCCTAGGGATGTGCTGGGTAAGATATATGATATATGGATTGCATATGGGTTGACGAACCCCCCTTGGGTCATACGTCTGGAGACTTTCCTCCATAGGTGTATATCGAGGTTCTACGACAACTTTGTGCATCATCATCATCATAATTTTTCTTGTGTTTACTACATTATGGCTAGGATGTGATTGTACTTCTACTTTGACTTATTATCTATCTAATTATTCTATCTTCTTATACTTGTACTCAATGATCCTATATGTATATTGTCCTTTTTTGTTCTACTTGTATGTCATAGATTGTATACATGTGGTCTTTTTGTGTTTTTTCCAATGTATGTTATATATTAGAACTGTTAGTACCAGAGGTATGGCTACTATTGTAGGATATTATTTGATTACTGGTGATGTGCCCTTAGTGTATATTTGTATGTTTTATTTTCTACATTGCTCTGTCGGCCTATGATATCTACTGACTACAAGTGGACTGTACTCACTCCTACTATACCCTTTCAAGTTTGGGTGCGCCCCACATTGCTTGACTTAGGCTATTGTTGGAGTTTTCAAGGTAGTGGATGATTTTTAGGCATCCAGATTTCTACTATCTTTCTCTATCATTAGACTCTTTCTTTACTAGTTCTTAGAGATAGAGTTATATCTATTGGATTTTCTTATGTATTTTATTTGGATTTAAGTTTTACTAGATACCCCCGTGTGTTGTTGACATCAGGTTTGGGAGTTATGGCTGTATTAATTGATTATATTATTTTTGCAATTATTATGCTTATATGGTTTGGCTTTATTCTAGAAGCCTTTTCTTGGGGGCATTTATGTCTTTTTTATTTGTGTATCAGTTTGGGTGATAGTCTTACTTATCAAGGTATGCCATGACAAATGCCATCATGAACCTTAAATTTTGGATCATGACAAATTTGTATCAGAGCAACCAAGTTTATTGGTCTTAATGATGTAAGAATGGGATGTCTAATAGAGTCTTATGGGTTAATACATAGGCGTCTGTATCTATATTCAAGAGTCTATAGGATGTCTTTAGGAAATTTCTCTTATTTTATTCCTTATTGTGTAAATTTTTTCATACCTTGTGTTCTATATTATGTTTCCTTCTTTCTGTGTAGATGGTGTTGACTAGGTCCAGGAAGAGTAAAGATGTAGAGCATTCACCCATAGGACGAGCCTCGAGTCATGGACAGACTCAAGATAGTGGACGAGCCATTGGATATGTCCCATATAGGAGGAGTGCTAGGGGACTGTCCCCTGAGCCTCATGTTGAAAAGGTTAGAGGTATGAGTTTTACTCCAACTTCAAAAAATTTGTCTGCCCTAGTTTTGCAGGGGTTATTGGTGCATTTACTTACCCTCTTAAAGGGTTCTCCTTTTGTCATATTTGGTGTTTATCTAGTTTTGAGTGTGTATCCTTCAGTGGCACAATCTTATATTTATGGTACTCCTCAAACCCCGAGTACTATTTTTATTTTAGCGCCAACATCTGAGTATGGTGTTTGGGATCAGAATTTAGCTTTCATTTATGTTGCCTCCTCAATAGGATCTCAGCCTTCCATAGTTACCATGTCTTCTCTTATTTGTAGTATAGTGATGTCTTTTGAGGATCAAAAGAGTTTGAGAAATTTACTCATTTAGGTCCTCCTAGATTCAGTGGTTCCGTGGGCTAGGATGCGTACGAGTTCTTGATTGATTGCTTAGAGAAGTTGCATAATCTAGGTTTGCTGGAGTCGTATTGAGTTTCTTATACTACTTATAAATTGAGAGATACTGGTTGAGATTAGTAGAGGTTACCTTTTTGTTGTAGAACTCTTGATTCTCTTGAGATAATATGGGATCAGTTTGCTGATGACTTTTTTGAGAGATTTATGCCTTACAATATAAGGAATCTATTAAGAGATGATTTAATCGCCTGGAGCAAGGCTCCATGAGTATTGAAGAGTATGGGGCATATTTCCATGCCTTGTCTAGATATTTGTATTATAGTATTTCCACTAAGTTTGAGAAGTCTCAGAAGTTTGTGAAAGGTTTAGATGTTTCTCTTCAATTGGCTATATCTTAGGTGGTTGTATTTTGAGCATACTTTTAGAGCATTATGGATCATGCAAAGATAATAGAGGACATTCTTAGAGCATTTTAGGGAGGCGCCAAAAAGTTGTGCTATTTTGGTGAGTTTAGAGGTAAGGCTTCTTGTGGTAGAGATTTTAGAGGTCCTCATGGGCATCATGGTAGGGTAGTGTAGGAGGCCTTATAGAGTTTATGTGGTGGATCTTCTAGTTCAATAGTTCAGGATAGACATCTATACCCAGTGGTACCTTTTTCTATTGAGTCAGGTCATAGAGGTTGCTTTGTGTGTGATGAGACTGGACATTTGGCCAAGGACTATCTTGGTCGTGATTAAAGCTACTCATATTTCAGCTGTGAGATGTAGGGGTTCTACTAGAGGTGTGAGTGGCAGACGTAGTAAAGATTTTGGTGGTGGTCATTGGGCTACTCATCTTATTGGTGGTCTTAGTCAGTGTTTGCTATACCTGCCATGCTAGAGGTGGAGGATTCTGATGTTATGATCACAGGTATCGTCCCCATTTGTTTTAGATATGCATCTATGTTATTTGATGTCAGATTAACTTTCTCTTATGTTTCTACATATTTTTCTTTGGGTTTTGATTCTGTTAGTGAGCCTCTTGCCATGACTATTCGTTTATCTACCCTTATAGGAGATTCTTTAGTGGTGGATCAGGTGTACCAATCTTGTGTTATGACTTTCTCTGGACGTGATACTTGGGTATATTACTTGTGTTAGATATGGTTGATTTCAAAGTTATTTTGGGCATGGATTGGTTGGCTCTTTATCATGCTTCATAGATTATTATGCTAAGAATGTGACTTTAGCTTTATCGGGTGGGACAAGGATAGCTTGAAAGGATGCGCTTCATTCATGTCCTAAGAGGGTTATATTTTATGTTTAGGCTCATAGATTGGTTAAGAGGGGATATTGATCTTATTTGGCTTATATTTGTGCTACTAATGTTGTTTCACTTCCTTCTTTAGATTCTATCCGTGTTGTCGGTGAGTTTATGGATATGTTCTCTATGAATTTACCTGGTATGCCTCTAGATTATGATATTGATTTTGCTATTAATGTTGAGATGGGCATGAAGCCCATTTCTATTCCTTCTTATAGGATAGCCTCAGCAGAGTTAAAGGAATTGAAGGATAAGTTGTAGAAGCTGTTAGATAAGGGATTTATCTGACCTAGTATATCACCTTGGGGTGCACATATCTTATTTGTGAGGAAAATTGATGGGTCTATGCTTATGTATATTGATTATTGATTGTTAAACAAGGTGACAGTTAAGAATAAGTATCCTCTTTCTTATATTGATGATTTATTTAATCAACTTTAGGGTGCCACAGTGTTTTCAAAGATTAATTTAAGATTCGGTTATAATCAATTGTAGATTAGATCTTCGAACATTTCGTAGATAGATTTTTGGATTCAATATGGTCATTATGAAATCTTGGTCATGTTCTTTGGATTGACTAATGCACTAGCCGCATTCATGGAGTTGATGAACCAAGTGTTCCACCCGTATCTCGACTTCTTCATCATTATATTAATTGATAATATCTTGGTTTATTCCAAGAGCGAGGCTGAGCATGAGGTCATTTGTGTATTGTGCTTCATAAATTGATGGATGAGAGCATGCATGACAAGTCTCCAGGTGTGAGTTTTGGTTGGAGTCTGTTTCTTTCTTGGATCAAGTGGTGACTAAAGAAGGTATTAAGGTTGATCCAAACATGATTGTAGCGGTTTGTGATTGGGTTTGACCTACTTCGCCCATTGGGATTCAAAATTCTATTATCTTGGTAGGTTATTATCAATGTTTTGTTAAGGGTTTTTCATCCATTACAGCTCTATTGACAAAGTTAAATGAGAAGAAGATTTCATTCCAGTAGTCCGATGCTTGTGAGGCAATCTTTTGAAAGCTCAAGGATTTGTTGAATTCAGCTCCTATCTTGACTTTACCCAAGGAGAGTGTAATACCTCGTATTCTTCCAAGTTCGGTTCAGCTCATAGTGCATGCATAAGAGGCTTAGAACCTAAAAATTTATCTAGGTATTGGAGTCTTATTATTGGCCTCTAAACATTGACGATTTTATTTTTGAACTTCCCGGCCTTAGAATGTTGATTTTAAAGTTTATTCATGATCGAGCGTGTCAAAGGTACATCTCGAATAAGTTTTGGAATTTTCGAACGAGCATAAGGGCATGTTTGGAATACCGAAATAGTAGTATCCCGCGATAAGCCTGCAATACATTCTCCATTTTACAGCTAAGGTAGCCCGCGATATAGCCCGCGGTGCACACTCTACTCTAGCGATCTAGAGCATCCGACACATGCTCCATCACGTGCCCTTTTATTTTCGAAGTTTTGTTTTCATTTTTGCAAAGGCAATTGGGTCTTTTCCCTTCACACAAATGGTCCATAACGCATGATTTATGGTCCCAAAAGAACAAATTGTCATCTTATTCACAAAATCCTCTCAAAAGAAGAGCATTCTCTCTTAAGAACAAACTTTAGCCTCCTCAAAAGAATCAAGGAAATTCATGCTTAATTTTCAAGAAAACCATCAAGAATCTTCACGAATTCTTCAATAAAGGTATATGTCATGTTCATCCATGGGCCCTTTTCACGTATGGAGTCCAAGAATCTATTTTCATGTTTAAAGTTATGATTTTTAAATGTTGTTATGAATTATCTACATGAAGCTATTATGAACAATGATTTCAAATTATGTTTACCATGTGTTTACGTTGGAATTTGTCTGTGACACATTTAAATGGTGATTTTTGCATCTTACATCCTTAAACCAGGTTTTTAGTATTGTAATTATGTTAGATGCAGATGTTTTAACTATTCCCATGCTCAAGTCTATGAATTCCAAGTGTTTGATGAAATACCAAAGAGAACGATTTTGTAGAATTATTTCCCCATTATGGTTTTAAAGCTTTTACATGCCTTTATTGTTATTTTCATTTAGTGTTGGGGGTTATGAATACCCGTTACTTAGTTGTTTACATAGTTTCTTAGTATTCTCAGAATGGTTTCAGATAAATCATAAGCCTTGTCATTCAATTAGTATTATGTTAAGTTGTTGGCTCAGTTAAGCTCAGTTTAGTTCAGTAATCAGTGTCTTTAAGTTGGGAGTAGAATTTAGCACTGAGCAAATACACGATGATGACTTTCTCATCAGTTAGGGAAAGTCATTATTAGTATTCCCCACATTTCAAAAATACGTAGCCAACATAGGTTATGAGGAGTCACCCATCTGTTTAGGCTTGACTACCTCGTAGGGGTCACCCGTCAGTTTATGCTTGACTCCACCCAAGGATCACTCATTAATTTTGGCTTCATACCCTGGTTCTTCAGTAGCTTATTGGATCCACACAGCTAGTGTTAGTACCCGTGAACGTTATTGATATCCTTCTAACTGGGGCCATTGGTTGGACCCTAATAGCTTATATTGGGGCATGTTAGTTAGATAATACCTCCCATAGTCTCAGTCCAGTATTTAGTATAGATTTCAGTTCAGGTTTGTTTGAACATAGCTTAAAGATTTCAAATTATTCAGTTATCAGATTTTAGTATTTCATTTTGTAGACTAAATCAGTATTTGTTATATGCTTGGTCATGCATCCTTAGCTTTTACAACTTTCATGCGTATTATGCATTAGTTATCTCTGTTATTTAGTTAGACAGTATTTCATGTACATGAGCCTAAACATTTTGGAGTAACCTTATCTTGCATACCAGTACATTCAAAGTACTGATCACATATATTTTCTTTGCGCTATGATGTCTTATATCATAGGTTCGGATCCTTAGTTTCTTGACAATGCTTAGACAGATCCGGCTATCAACAATAGTAGTCATGGTGAGTCCTTATCTATCGAGGACATAGTTATTTATTTTTGTAGTTCATCTTTTCATTCCAGTTAGATAGTTTGAGTTTGTTGGGGTATGTCCTATCAACTCTTTTCTGTCAATTAGAGGCTTTCAGACATTCAGATAGTTAGTTAGTTATCAGTCTTTTTAGTATATTTTCAGACACTCAAATTTATGATTTACACTTTTTTAGTATTTAAAACCAGATGGCTTTACTTAGTCATTTACGCACATACTATTTATTATCAATTTTACTCAGTGCTCACAGTAGGTACTAGCTCATGGATTAGCTTGTGGTCACTTGTGCCCATAACCACTATTGTCGCGACTAGGGGGTAGCCTCGGGTCGTGAAAAAACTTGATATCATAGCCTAAGGTTTTTAGAGAAGTCCTAGGAGTCTAAATAGTCATGTTAAGTAAAATCTTGTACATGGGTGTGATTCGTGTTACTCTTATGGAGAAGAGGCCACAAGATGTTTTAGGAAAAGTTTCCCTTCTTTTAGTATTCATATCGTATGAGTGAGAATGAGCTCTATTTAAACTGTATTTCTAATCCATCTGTTATTTCATTACAGAAAATGCCTCCCAGAAAGAATAACAGAAGAAGAAATAGAAATTAGCCTGTACCTCCGCTTGTTTAGGAAGATCCCCTAAACGAGTATGTCTGTCATGCCAAATTCAGAGATGCATTCACTACCTTAGATCACTCAGTAGAAACTCAAAATAATTAGTAGGTTGCTGCCCCAGCCAATCCAGTCACTAACACAGGTGCAGCTAGGATTCAGGACTTTACCCAAATAAACCCTCCTTTGTTTTTGGGATCCAAGTCTGAGGAGGATCCATATGAATTTCTTGATATGGTTCAAAAGGTGACTAATATTATGAATGTTACGTCTAGTGAGAGTGCAGAGTTGGCTAATTACCAGTTATGGGATGTAGCTCATATATGGTATAAGCAGTGGAAGGAGGATAGAGGTGCTGAGTCAGGGGCTGTAGAGTGGAGGAGTTTTACACAACCTTTTTAGATAGATTCTCTCCCTTAGAGTTAAGATAAGTTAAGGTGCTGGAGGTTATTAATTTTAAGAAGGGTAATATGAATGTGAAGGAGTATTGCTTAAATTACTCAGTTCGGGAGGTATTCTCCTTCGATGGTGGATGATAATACATCTAGAATAATTAAGTTTGTTTTTGGTGTAACTTATAGTGTAGTCAAAGATTGTAGGACTGCAATTTTGATTAAGGAGATGGATATATCTAGGCTTATGGTCCATGCTCAGCAGATTGAGGAGCAGAACCTTAAGGAGAAAGAGAGGGAGAATAAGAGAGCCAGAACAGGTAGCTTTAGTTTTGCTCAACCAAAGTCAGAGGGTGGTAACTATTCTTTGTTTTGAGAAAATTTTTCAGCCCTAACTCCATCTTCAGCTAGTGTGTTAGTGACAAAGTTTAGAAATGACAGTCGGGATAGGGCACCAGGACCCAAGCCCCAAAGTCAGAGGGTGGTAACTATTCTCAGTTTTGAGAAAATTTTTCAGCCCCAACTCTATCTTCAGCTAGTGTGTTAGTGACAAAGTTTAGAAATGACAGTCGGGATAGGGCACTAGGACCCAATCCCCAGGATAGTGTGAACAGTGGTTGTACTAATCCTTTTTGCTAGAAATATAGTAGAAATCATTAGGGTGTGTGCAAGGCTGGTAGTGATGTGTATTTTGGGTGTGGCAAGCCAGGCCACAGGGTTAGAGAGTGTCCAATAGTTGCTAAGAGGGGTAGAAATAATTGCCAATAGGGTCAGACTAACTCTTCTACAGTGCCAGCAGGTCGCCCGACTCAGCAGGGTGCTACTTTCAGTGCCACCAGTAGACAGTGTCAGAACAGGCTTTATGCACTTCATTCCTGACAAGATCAGGAAAATTCTTCTAATATGGTTATTGGTATGTTACAGGTCTTTCACCTCCATGTTTATGCTTTGTTAGACCCTGGAGATTCATTTTCGTTTGTAACCCCTATATAGATGTTGATTTAGGTGTCAGTCCTAAGTATTTAGCAGGACCCTTCTTAGTGTCTACTCCAGTAAGTGTCTATATTGTAGCCAGACAGGTATACATGAACTGTCCGGTCATAATATCCCAAAAATTCACCTCAGTTGACCTCATAGAGTTAGAGATGACTTATTTTGATGTCATTCTCGACATGAATTATCTCTACTCATGTTATACTTTAGTGGATTGCAGAAATAGAATCGTTCAATTTTAGTTTCCCAATGAACCAGTCATTGGATGGAGGGGTAGTACTACAACGCTTGGGGGTGAAATTGTTTCATACCTTAAGGCAAGAAAAAATAATTTCCAAGGGTTGAGTTTAGCATCTTGTTAAAGTCAAAGACTAATTCTGAGACCCCAAGTCTAGAGTCAATTTCAGTAGTGGAGGAATTTCCAGATGTGTTCCCTGAATATATTATCAGAGTTCCTCTCGAAAGGGAAATTGACTTCAAAATAAATCTTCTTCTAGATGCCCATCCTATATCTATTCCTCCTTATAGAATGGCTCTAGCGGAGCTTAGAGAGTTAAAAGAATAGTTGAAAGATACCTTAGATAAGGGATTCATTAGGCCAGTCTTTTCTCATGGGGCACTCTAGTTCTTTTCGTGAGTAAGAAAGACGGCTCTCTCAGAATGTGCATCAATTACTGTCAGCTCAACCAAGTTAGAATCAAGAATAAATATCCACTCCATAGGATTGATGACTTTTTTGACCAACTTTAGGGTGCCAGTTATTTTTCTAAGATAGATCTCATATTCGACTATTGTCAACTTAGAGTCAAAGAATGTGACATTCCAAAAATAGCTTTCAGAACTCGGTATGGTCACTTTAAATTTCTAGTTATGTCTTTTGGACTAATGAATGCCCTAGCAACTTTCATGGACTTGATGAATAGAGTATTCAAGAAGTACTTAGACATGTTCATTATAGTCTTCATCGATGATATTTTTGTTTACTCCCATAGTGAAAATGACCATACAAACCATCTCAAAATTATGTTGTAGACTCTTAGAACCCATTAGTTGTTTGCCAAATTCAGTAAGTGCGAGTTTTGGTTAAGATCAGTAGCTTTCCTTGGCCATAATATTTTAAGTTATATCATTAGGGTTGGCTCTTAAAAGACCAAAGTAGTAAGAAACTACACCATACCTATCTCTACGTTAGATATCAGGAGTTTCTTGAGTTTGGATGGCTATTCTCGATGGTTTATTGAAGGGTTTTTGTTTATTGCATCTCCTATGTCCAAATTAACTTGCAAGAAAGTTAAGTTCCAGTGGTCAGATTCTTGTAAGAAGAGTTTTCAGGAGTTGAAGATCTGACTCACCAGATTGTTCAAATATGTTTGTTGTTTACTATGATACTTCTAAAGTTGGCTTGGGTTATGTTTTGATGCAGAGAGGTAAGGTCATAGCCTATGACTCTAGACAGCTTAAACCCCATGAAAAAAATT
The DNA here is from genome assembly GCF_002878395.1 of Capsicum annuum. Taxonomy (NCBI): domain Eukaryota; kingdom Viridiplantae; phylum Streptophyta; class Magnoliopsida; order Solanales; family Solanaceae; genus Capsicum; species Capsicum annuum. Next base: position 68,673,172 of record NC_061121.1, read on the forward strand.
ACCCTACCCATGATATTGAGTTGGCAGCTGTTGTATTTTTCTTAAAGATTTTGAGGCATTACGTTGATGTGTTCACATATCCTAAAAGCTTGCAGTATATGTTTTCACAAAAATATTTAAATCTTCGTCAAAGAAGGTGGTTAGAGTTATTAAAAGATTATGATATGAGTTTTTTGTATCATTCGACCAAGGCTAATGTAGTGGCAGATACCCTTAGTAGATTATTTATGGGTAGTGTTGAGAATAATAAGAAGAGGTTAGTTTAGGAGGTTCATCAACTTGCTAGATTAGGTGTTTGGTTGGTTGATTCAGGTAAAGGTAGTGTATGGGTAAAAAATAGTTCAGAATCTTCTTTGGTTGCTGAAGTTAATGTGAAGAAAGATAGGGATCTTAGTTTAGTTAAGTTGAAGGAATCAGTTAGAGATTAGAAGGTAAAGGCTTTCTCTCAAGGGGGAGAGGTTTCTTGCAATGTCAGGGTAGTTTGTGTGTGTCATGTGTTGATGGGTTAAGACACCTAATCCTTGAATAAGCACATGGTGTACATTATTCTATTCACCCAGGAGCCACTAAGATGTACTATGATTTGAGGGAAATCCATTAGTGAAGTGGTATGAAGAGGGATATTGCTGAGTTTGTAGCAAAGTCTTCTAACTATCGGCAAGTTAAGGTTGAACACTAGAGGCCTAGTAGTTCATTACAGGAATTTAGTATTCCCACCTGGAAGTAGGAAGAGGTGAACATGGATTTTGTGATGGGTTTTCCTCGTATGCATCATCAGCATGATTCTATATCGGTCATTGTAGAAAGAATGACCAAATCAGCCTATTTCTTTCCAGTTCATACTTCCTATACATCTGAGGACTATGCCAAGATCTATATTAGAGATTTGGTTATATTTCATGGAATCCCATTGTCTATCATTTCAGATAAAGGTACTCAATTTACCTCTTACTTTTGAAAAGCTTTTCAGAAGGGTCTGGGTGCCCAAGTTCTTCTCAGTACAGCCTTTCACCCTCAAATAGATGGTCAAGTAGAGATGACCATTCAGACCATAGAGGACATATTGAGAGCATGCGTTATTGACTTTAAGGGTAGTTAGGATTATCACTTGCCTTTGATTGAGTTTGCCTATAATAATATTTATCACTCTAGTATTCAGATGGCTCTGTTTGAAGCTCTCTATAGAAGGAGATATAGATCTCCTATTTGTTGCTTTTAGGTAGGAGAGACTGCATTGAAAGGTCCTAATTTAGTATTGGATGCATTGGAGAAAGATTAGTTAATCAGAGAGAGGCTTAAGACCGTCCAAAGACGACAGAAATAGTAAGTAGATGTGAGGAGAAGAGATCTTGATTTTGATGTTGGTGATTCAATCTATTTGAAAATCTCTTCTATGAAGGGAGTGTAGAGATTTGTCCAGAAAGGGAAGCTCAGTCCCCATATTTTGGCCATTACAGGATCTTAAGTCGTTATGGGAAGGTAGCATACGAGCTTGAGCTGCCTTCAAATTTGGAATCAGTGCATCCAATGTTCCATGTTTCTTTGCTAAAGAAATATGTTAGTGATCCAGCCATAGTTGTTCCTTTAGAAAGCACAGACATTCAGGATAGCCTTTCGTATGAAGAAATCCTAGTCGAGATCATATATCATCATATTCATAGTCTAAGGAACAAAAAAAGTTCCCTTGGTTACGGTTCTTTGGCGGAATTAGTCTGTAGAGGGAGCTACTTGGAAAGCAGAAAAGATATGAGAACTAAGTACCCTTACCTCTTCTCTGCAAACTCAGACTCAAGTTTAGGCAACAGTTTTTCCTCAGATTCTATCTTTTCCATTATCAGTTCTTGCCATGTAATCATACTCATAATATTGCATGCATTCACGAATCTGTTCAGTCATGTATTATGTTTCAGACTTAGTCATGTTATTATGTTTTTAGTTATTCATGTTCAGTATATAATCTTATTTCCTCAATATTCTCAGCTTAATCAGTCTAATTCGAGGACGAATGTTCCCAAGGGGAAGATATTGTAATACCCCGTATTCTTCCTAGTTCAGTTCAGCTCATAGTGCATGGATAAGAGTCTTAGGACAAGAAAATTTAGTTAGGGTTTGAGACTTAATCTTATTTTTTGCCTGTAAACTTTGATGACTTTATTTTCTATCTTCCCAGCCTTAGAATGTCGATTTTTAAATTGATTCATGATCGAGGGTATCAAAGGTACATTGTCTTGGGCAAGTTTCAAAATTTTTGGATGAGCGTAAGGGCATATTTGGAAGAACAAAATACTAGTAGCCTGCAATAAGCCCACGATGAATGCTCCTTTTCACCACTAAGGTATTCTGCGATATAGCCCACGACGCACACTCCACTCTGATACTTTAGAGCCTATGGTCCATGCTGATTCACGTGCCCCCTTATTTTCTAGCTTCTATTCCTATTTTTACAAGGGAAATTAGGTCTTTTCCCTTCATACAAATGATCTATAATACGTGATTTAGGGTCCCAAAAGAACAAATTGTCATCTTATTCACAAAATCCTCGCAAAAGAAGAACATTGTCTGTCAAGAAAAAACCCTAGCCTCCTCAAAAGAATCAATGAAATTCAAGCTTAATTTTCAAAAAACCATCAAGAATCTTCACGAATTATTTAATTAAGGTATGTGTGATGTTCTTCCATGGATCTTTTTCACCCATGGAGTTTAAGAATCTATTTCTAAGTTTAAATTTATGGTTTTTACATGTTACGAATTATATACATGAAGCTATTATGAACTTTGATTTCAAATTATATTTACTATGTGTTTTTGTTGGAATTTATCCGTGACATGATTTAGTGGTGATTTTCATATATTACTTCCTTAAAACATGATTTTAGTATTGTAATTATGTTAGTAGCACAATTTTTAACTATTCCCATGCTCAAGTCTATGAATTCAAAGTGTTTGATGAAATACCAAAGAGAATAATTTTGTAGAATGATTTCCCCATTATGTTTTTATGCTTTTACATGCATTTATTGTTATTTTCATTTAGTGTTGGGGTTATGAACTCCCGTTACTTAGATGTTTATATAATTTGTCAATATCCTTAGAATGGTTTTAGATAAATCATAAGCCTTGTCATTCAGTTAGTATCATGTTCAGTTGTTTGCTCAGTTAAGCTCAGTTTAGTTCAGTAATAAGTGTCCTTCAGTTGGGAGTAGGATTTAGCACCAAGCATATGCAGGACGGAGGCTTTCCTATTAGTTAGAAGAATTTGTTAGTAGTAGTCCCTAAATTCCAGAACCATGTAGACATATTGGGTTATGAGGAGTCACCCATTAGTTTAGGGTTGACTACCTCCCAGGGGTCACCCGTCAGTTTAGGCTTGACTCCACCAAGGGATCACCTGTCAGTTTAGGATTGATACCCTGGTTCTTTAGTAGCTTAGTGGATTCATATAGCTAGTGTTAGTACCCGTGGTATGGTATTGACACCCTTCCAACTGGGCTCACATGTTAGACCCCAATTAACTTATATTATGGCATGTCGGTTAGATGATACCTCTCATACTCTCAGTCTAGCATTCAATTCAGGTTTGTTTCACCATAGAATATAGATTTCTAGTTATTCAGTTATCAAATTTTAGCATTTCAGTTTATAGTCTATTTCAGTATACGGTTATATGCTTGGTCCTGCATCCTTAAATTTTACAACTTTCACGCATATTATGCATTAGTTTTCTTATGTTATTCAGTCAATCGGTATTTTATGTACATGAGCCTATATATTTTAGCCTAACCTTATCTTGCATAGCAGTACATTTAAAGTACTAATTGTATACATTTTCTTTAAGCTATGATGACTTATATCATAGGTTCGAACGCTCAGTTTCCTAACCGCGCTTAGACAGATACTCCTATCAGCATCAGTAGTCATGGTGAGTCCTCATCTATCAAGGACATGGTTATTTATTTAAGTTATTTTAATAGTTCAACTTTTCATTTCAGTTAGACAGTTGGAGTTAGTTGGGGCCTATCCCATCAACTCTTTTTAGTCAGTTAGAGGCTTTCAAACATTCAGACAATTAGATAGTTCAGTTCTTTTATTAGTTTTTTTATTATGTTTTCAGATGCTTAGATTTATGGTTTATAGTATTTGTATTTAAAAGCTTATGGCTTTACTCAGTCGTTTCCATATATGTTGTTTATTATCAGGTTTACTCAGTTCTTATAGCAGGTACCAGCTTATAGGTCAGCTTTTGGTCACTTGTGATCGTAAGCACCATTGTTGAGTCTTGGGGGCAGCCTCTGGTTATGAAAAAAATCCCGTGTTAGCCCCATTAATGTGGGCCATAGTTCAAATAGAGTTTAGGCAAATCCCAGTAAAATGGGGCAAACATCAGTCCTGAGTCTAGGCAAATCCCATTTGGTAGGGCAAACCTCAATGAGGATGCTGAGTCCATAAGAGGGGTGTGTGTAACACCCTAACTTAGGGTAAGAAGTCCCACATCTGTAAAACACAGGAGGAATGCTGGGTATAAAGTAAGCAAGCCTTACTCCCTAGTGACACATTTTAAAGCCGTGCGAGCTTATCCCTAGAGTAGATAATATCACTAGTGGGTTGGGGTATTACAGGGGTCTCTCAGGCCTTGATGGTTCAGGATGCCCGCCGCAACTAAGTCCCCAATTTGGGTTGTAATAGGAGGACATAGATTTTACTATCTTTTGTTATGCATCAGGAGTTGGGTTAGGTATTGTGTTGATATAGAAGGGAGAGGTGATTCCCTATGCTTCTCATCAGTTGAAGCCTTATGAGAGGAATTACCCTACCCATGATTTGGAGTTGTGCGCGGTTGTTTTTGATTTGTAGTTATAGAGGCACTACTTGTATAGAGTTCATTGTGAGATTTTTATAGATCATCGTAGCCTTTAGTACTTCTTTACCCAGTGAGATCTTAATATAAGGCAGTATCATTAGCTTGAGTTTCTTAAGGCTTATGACTTGACTATTTTTTGTTATCCGAGCAAGGCTAATGTGGTTGCAGATGCTTTCAACTGAGAGTCGACTAACATGGGTAGCTTGACGTATCTTTTGACTCAAGAGAGGCCTATAGCCTTAGAGGTTCAGTCTTTGATTGAGTAGATTCGAGCTCATCAGCTTGATGATGCGAGATTGAGATAGATTTGAGATAAGGTGTTGAATGGTGAGGCTAAGGAAACCTTACTTTATTCTATTGGAGTTTTGAGGATTGGAGGCTGAGTTTTTGTGTCGAGATGAGATGATTGGATTAGATTGATTTGGGAGGAGGCTCATTGTTCCAGGTATTCCATCCATCTGGAAGTGACTAAGATGTGTTATGATTTGAGGAAACATTACTGGTAGGGTTGTATAAGGAAAGATATAGCAGATTTTTTAGCTTGCTATTTTTGTTGCCAACAGGTAAAGGCTGAGGATTTGAGGCCTGGTGGATTGCTTCAACGGTTACCCATTCCCGAATGGATGTGGAAATGGATCACTATGTATTTCATGACCGAGTTACCTCATACTTCCTATGGATCTGATAGTGTTTGGGTCACAGAGATCGATTGACCAAGTTTGCATATTTTTTTTAATGCAGGTTTGCTTCAGTACCGAGAGGTTGGCTCATATCTATATTTGAGAGATTGTGCATCTGCATGGTGTGCCTATGTCTATCATCTTAGATCATAGTTAGGTATTTACATCTCTTTGTTGGAAGAATTTTCAGGATGAGTTTGGCACTCGTATTGATCTTGAAGTAGCATTTAAACCCAAACTGATCGTCAATTAGAGCGGACTATCTAGGTTTTAAAGGATATGTTTTCTTTGTGTGGGAATATATTTTTGAGGTTAGTGGAAGCAATAGTTGTCATTAGAAAAGTTTGCATATAATAACAACTACTATTCTAGCATCGACATGTCTTCTTTTGAGGCGTTGTATGGCAGGAAATGTCTCTCACCAGTGGGTTGGTTTGATGTTTCTAAGGTTAGACTTTGAGGTATGAACTTTCTTCGTGAGTCGTTAGATAGAGTTTGGATCATTCAGGATAGGCTTCGAGCAACTTAGAGTAGGCAAAAGTACTATGCGGACCATAGTCTTTGTGCCTTAATATTTGGTGTTGGTGATCGTGTTTTCCTTTGAGTCTCACCCATAAAGGATGTAATGAGGGGAAAGCTTATCCCAAGTATATTGGTCTATTTGAGATCCTTCAGACTATTGGTGATGTGGCTTCTTAGTTAGCCTTTCCCCTAGATCTATTAGTTTTTCATCTAGATTTTCATATTTCTATGCTTTGCCATTACATTTTTGATAAGTCTCATGTCATTCTTTGGGAGTCGGTTCAGTTAGATGAATAATTGTCTTTTATTGAGGAGCCAATCTCCATATTTTCTAGGGATGTTAGATGATCTAGCTCTATAATTATCCCTGTGGTTAAGGTTTCGTGGTGACATCAACCTATGATGAGGTTACCTAGGAGGTCGAGTTTGATATGTATAGTTCTTATACCCAGCTTTTCTTTGATTTAGGTATTTTCTTGTCTTAGTTAGAGGACGAACAAGATTTTTTGTGGTGGATGATGTAACGACCTGGAATTTAATGACATATGTGAAATGTGTTATTTTGTGTAATTTGACTATTTTACCCCTCCCCATAGTTGCATTATGGTATATTTAGTGTGTGGGGGTGATTTGCATCGTTCCCGATGCAATTTGGTGCCTTTTATATGAAGTTGTCATTTTTAGAGGCTTCGAGAGCCTTATTACAGACTTCTCTAGTTATTTTTTGATCCATATGATGGATGGCTAAGTAGATTGTGCCAACAAATCCAGAACATCAATTTTAGGGTGGTAACATGTTTGACGTGGTTTTACGTCTTTTAAATCTTATTTAGAAGCTCGATTTAGAAAATTGTAATTTTGGCTTTAAGGGTCAACTTTGTGAAAATGATATCTTTTCAAAAATCTGATATCACCATTGAGTTTGGAGCATCTAATTTAATATGGTTACATAGTTCGTTTTTGTATATCAGATTTCAAATGAATCTCAAGGCCTTGGTAGAAACTTCAAAAGCTTTCAAGTTTCCAAATAATATCTGGTGTGTTGGCGATGCCAGTCCTGGTCACAATATTGATAGTGTGATCGCCATGGCCCTGGTGCGATCATGACTGGCCCGTCCAGACTAGGGATAGTGTGATCGCACACCCCTGGTCGTGATAGTGACTATCGAGCACCTGGATCGGGAATAAATTGAGTCATTTTTCATGATTTTGGGCATTACTCATCTTGCCTCTTGAGAGTTAATCCCTAAATTAGGGTGAGAGCTTAAAAGAAGAGCTTGTGGGTGCTTGGGATGCTATATTAACATCTATTTATTGATTCTCAAATGGATTTAAGGTTAGAATTCACCCTTTTCTTAGTTGAATTTCTTAATTAATTACTCAAAACCCCAATACCTTAGGGCTTGATTTCTAAACTGCAATTTCAATCCTTTTCACTTGAATAATGTTCCTAATCCTATAATTGCTAGTTTTTCCTTAATTTTATCTTCAAAACAACATCGACTCTTGATTTTGAAATGGAGTTTAAAGGTTTTACCTCGTAAAGTTTAAAAATGTTTTTTCTTTGATTTGGACCTCGTTGTTAACTTAATTGACTTAGGGTTTTTAGCTGTGGATTCCTAAAAACATAGAAAGCACGTTTTTGAAATAAAGTTTTGGTTTTGATCTTCTTTTTCAAAAATCTATTTCGGGGTTCCATTTTGACCCTAAAAAAATTTAGGTAATATGGATATCCGTAGCTTTCTTTTGATGGGTAGATTCTATATTTCTTGATTTTAGTTGGTTTTAGGATGATTTATGAGATGTAAGTTCATGGGTTGAAGTGTTGTAGATCAGTTTTTAACCTTGAGCTAGGTTATGGCTTAACTCTTTCAGACCGGGATAGGTAATTAATTTGTATACAAAATGCATGTTATGGGGATAGGAGCTAAACATGAAATTGGATATCTTAATTTTTTGTTCCTGTGTGGGGGCCTATATCTGATAAAATTATTGGTTTTGAGATGTGATATGATATGTGTGACTGTGTGGGGTCCTATGTGATGTTGACAACCTAAAATACATGTGACTAGTTGTATTGTATTGTTGAAGTACCTACTGCAGTGCCATTGGTGCATTGTGTTATATCATACTTTAATTGGCATATGAATCATGTAGAATTTCATGGATGGTGGAAATAATGAGTGGATATTGGCTTACTAGGCTGTGGAATATATCATTGTGCATGGTTATGGAAATATATCATTGTGGTTAGTTGTGGTAATACATCATGTGGTTGATTCTAAATTTCTAATTGGGATTAGTTGTGAGCATTACATCTTCATATCATACTCATTCATGAAACATTGGTACCACTGTTACAACATTTGAGAAATATTGGCAACACCTTTCTAAAACCCTTCCAAAGGGACGTACTGGAAAAAACATTTCAGGAGGATTGCTTCCATAGGTTCATACGGAGGTTGCGCTACAACCTCATGCATCTTCATTATCATTATCATCATCATTCTTATTGTGTATACTTCATTATGGCTGTGATGTGATTGTACTTATTCTTTGAGTTATTACCTATCTAATTGTTCTATCTTCATATACTTGTACTTAATGATCTTGTATGTTTATTGTCCTTCCTTGTTCTACTTGTATATGGTAGATTGTAATCTTATGGTCTTTTCTATGTTTGTTATAATATATGTGATATATTAGAATTGTTAGTGCAAGCCGTTTGGGCTACCATTGTGGGACATTTTTTGATTGCTAGTGACGTTCCCTTAAGGTGTATTTTGTATATGTTTTTTCTACTTTGCTCAGTCAGCCCATGATACCTGCTAAGTACATGTGGACCGTACTCACTCCTACTGTACCTTTCTGGTGTAGATTTAGGTTTAGGTGCTCCCCATATTTCTTTACTCGGGCTATTATTTGAATTTTCTAGGTGGTGGATGATTTTCAGGCGTTCAAATGTTTCTTACTATCTTTCTCTGTCAATAAACTATATCTTTTACTAGTTTTCAAAGATAGAGTTATATCTATTGAATTTTCTTATGTATTTCATTTTGATTCAAGTTGTACTAGATAGGTTCTTATGCTATTGACATCAGGTTTTGGGAGTTATAGTATTTTTGTCAATTATATTCTTTCTTATTTATTATACTTGTCATGTCCGGCTTCATTGTAGAAGCCTTACCTTAGGGGTATTTCTATCTTTCCTTCTTTGTGTACCAGTTTAGGTGATATTCTTACTTGTTAAGGTATGCTATGACAACACCATCATGGCCCTTAAATTTTAGTTTGTGACATACTGGATAAAGTAGGTTGATAATAATGATAGTTATTGGAAATCCTTTCATAAGGATTAGGTCGGTGTACTCTCTAACCCCTAGGGGCCCCTTTATCCGTGATCCATCATGCCGGATAAGAGAGGTCATCGTAGGTCCTGCCTTTATCGAGTGAGAGAATGTGCGTAGTCTAGGTTGCTTTATGGTACTTTGTTTGGTTATGGTCATATGGATTTTACACTATATTTATCCTTTAATGTGCATTTCCTATCACCAATATGCGCCTATATCTATCAACCTTATAGAGGGTTGCATAAGTATAGGTAATGAGTATTGCTTATGGTGTATTGTATCAGGTTATGAGGCCCAATTTAGGTATTGTTTGTTCGGGCTAGCTTGTTACTTTATATTTTTTATATTATTATGATTATCTTATGACAAGTTAATTATTAATTGGTATTGATAATCAAGGTATGATTCTAATTTCTTTATCTTTTGGTTATTTTACTACACATGATTATCCTATTAATAGGCATTATGGTTTTAGACCGTGGTGATGTTAGCACTAGTTCCTACTATGATTAGAAGGCCTTGAGATGCTAGTGTGTCTACATAGGTGTACCTTTTGAGTTATCCTAGTTTATGTATGTGTACCTATATATAGTAGTTATGGTATTACCATATATCCCTTTCTTCTTTCATTTATTGATGCTGTATATCCATTTCTTGGCCTTGTATACATACATTTATATATGTATATATATCCTTCTTCTATTCCATTTTTGTATATTGGTGAGTGATATACGGTATGGTTCTTAGGCTCTTAAGTATGGCTAGAATAGGATAGTTTATCCTTATTGCCTCCTCAGCTTTACTATGTTAGTTCCCTAGATATTTGGGTGTAGTTTATGTTCTTCCTTGCATGTTTGTATATTTGCATTATCTTTGGAGCTCAGCTGATAGTTGCCTATTGAGTAACACATGTTTGGTGCTCATACTACACCTTTGTAGCGTGTAAATCAATGTACAGGTTCTAGTCATTGTTATGTGTGTCATACAGAGCAACTATGGTTTAGAGAGATAGAGTGAGCTCCTAGAATTCAGAGCGTTGCTATTCTTCCTCCTATGTATTAGACTTATCTATGTGTCATATTCAGAGATAGATTGTATCAGCATGTTTATCTAGTACTTCATTTTGTAATCTTATTACATTAGAAGAACTTGTACCGATTCCATCAAGTTTCAAGATTATCTTATGTATTTTAGTTTTTACTATATTTATTTTACATTCTTCATTCATATCCTTTGGTAGTTGGTACTGGTGTGTTGGTACAAGAGATTGGTGTCTAGTAGAGTGCTACAAATCAGAGTGCAGACGTATATAACCTATCATTGGGAGGCTACAGGGCGTTCGTAGGAAATTTTACTCTTGACTCCTGAAATGCCCCAAGTCTGTACCCCGAATGCTACATGGTGCTCATAATCCCGAAGGACCATAAGCTAACCCATGACTGGTACCTTCTGTAATAACTGAACAACAATAATACTGAAATATGCAGAAATTAGGAAGAAAACTATCCATATACTATAAATAATACTGAATATGGTATCACAATACCAAAACTGAATATCAATACTGAAAACTAAACAACTGTCTGAAAAGCCTCTAAACTATACTGTGGAGTTGATGGGACAAGTCCCTAACTAACTCCGACTACTGAAAATGAACTTAAATGCTAAAATAAATAATCACATCCTCGAACTATGAGAATACATGCATGAATATGCAGACTGTACTGAGATCGTAATATGACTGAATACTGGATTACTAGTAACTGAATGACTGTATCTGACAGTCTTGACTCTGTGGAACTACACTTAGTCCCATACTGAGCTGAGTGACTGTGCCTGACAGTCCTGAATCTGTAGAACTAAACTGAGTTCCATATTGAGATTGATTCTGAAATTGAGACTGTGGGAAGTAATCATCTAACCGACATGCCCCATCTCTAATTGATTTGGGGTCCAACCTGTAACCTAGTTGGAAGGGTGTCAATACTGTGCCATGGGTAAGGTTAAGTGCTAAGTTACCCTCATCTAATAGGTGCTCTGAACGAGACTGGTAGTACCCTCAACTGGCAGGTAGATCTCCTTATCAACCCTCAACTAGCAGGTTGATGTCTCAACCTACGCTGATTATGTAGTTCTGGAATGCAAGGACTGCTTCTAAGGATTTCACCCTCTACTGGAAGGTGAGTCCCCATCCTTGGGTTGACTCGGTGCTGAATCCTGCTCCCAACTGAATACACACTGGACTAAAATTTAAACTGCACTAGGTTAGACTGAACTGTTACTGATTGTATCGGATAACTAAACTGAACTGAACTAATTTTACTGAACTGAGCTGGAATGATTCTGAGTTCATTGAGTTTTCCTAAATTCTATAACTAACTAAATTGTACTGATCGAGACATGATTGATTCTACTTTGTGACTGACCATGGCTTTAGACAAACAACTAAATTATCGGGTATTAAATACCCCCAGGACTCGATAAATTAAACTTAAAAGACATCACATAATCTTGAGACATGGTAACTAACTACTTAGTCATCATTCATTCATTTGGCAATTCAAGTAAACACTTGCGTATATGCTAACATGACATAATTTCACTATTCAACTCACATGGATAATTCATCAAACATTTATGGGGCACAATATATGCTCATAATACTAAATCAACATGTAGCCATCATGATTCAATTTCAATTACACAATTTCAAGAGTTTTAACATGAATTCACATAATAAAGCACACATGTCAATTAACGCTACATGAATCTTGTAATAAATCATGAATACACTTTAATCAAAATCATGGAAATCATGAAATCACTCTACATGAACTTTAAAAGAGTTTCTTTAACTCCAAGGGTGGAAGGAACCCTTGGTTAAACACTTCACATACCTTAGTTGGTGAATTGTAGAAAATTTGCGGTCGAATCTTGAGCCTTGAATTTGTATTTAATTCACCTAGGGTTTTTGTTCTTGAGAAATTTGTGAAAGAATGAATATAGCTTGCTAAAACAGGGCTAAATTTCATGTTATGGGGGTTGAAAAGCATGGTAAAAATACTTAATTAGCCCTAAGGACGCGACCATTTAATTATAAAAAAATTGTATCATCGACGCACAGGACGACACGCTGTGTCGTTGGCATTGATGAGATAGCCAATGCGCCGCGTTAAGTCTGCATCTATTCATTGGAAATTGCACTAAGCTGAGGGAAAAATTATCTGTCGATGCGATGGATGAAGCGATGCGTCAAGATCGCATCGACTCACTATTTTGGTCATTCGAACATGACCTAAACGAGGTTCAAAAAATCCAAAACTTGTCCGAAAACACCTATTGACATTGCTGATCATGAATTAACTCAAATATCAACATTTAATGGATGTAAAGGTCACAAAATAAGATTTCCAACTTTTGAAGGCTAAAATAACACTAAGTCTGAATACTTGGCTTGAATTTTCTAAGTCTAGGACCCCTTAGAAAACTTAAAGGACTGAATTAAGCTAAAAATTTTGCGGGGCCTTACAATATCTCCCCTTGGGAACATTCGTCCTCGAATGAGACTGACTAAGCTGAGAGGACTGATAGACTAAACTTACGTACTGAATATGAACACCTGAAATATGATTATTTGGCTAGCATTACTGACATACTAAATTTCCTACTGAACATGCATATCTGACGCATGAATATATGATGGATCTGACTCATGAACATATGACTGAAAATGCAATGGTAACTGATACCACATTCGTAATGGAAAATCTGAATATGAAACTGAATAAGCTTAAGGAAGACTATACCTTGAGCTGAATCTAAGTTTGTGGAGAAGAGGTGAGGATACTTGGTCCGCATATCTGCTTCTTCTTCCCAAGTATCTCCCTCAATGGACTAACTCCACCAAAGAACTTTGACTTGAGGGATTTCTTTATTCCTTAGTCTAGAAATCTGATAATTAAGGATTTAGACTAGAATCTCTTCATAAGAGAGGTTGTTCTGAACATCTATGCCCTCTATGGGGACTAAAGCTGATGGGTCACCTATGGACTTCTTTAGCAAGGAGATATGAAATTCTGGATGGATTGAAGATAGATCTGAAGGCAACTCAAACTTGTGAGCTACCTTTTCGAAATGGCTGAGAATTCAGTAAGGATCGATATTTTGGGGACTGAGCTTCCCCTTCTTGCCAAAACACTTCACTCCTTTCATAGGAAAGATTTTCAAGTACACATTGTCTCCAGTCTCAAACTCGAGATCCTTTCTGCACAGATCTGCATATGATTTCTGTTGGCTCTAAGCTATCTTAAAGCTTTTCAATATGGTATCAAATATCAAGTCAGGCCCTATGACTATGGACTTACCCATTTCAAACCAACCAATGGGAGATGTAAACCTCCTCCCATAAAGTGACTCAAACGAAACTATCAGAATATTAGAATGATAGATGTTGTTGTATGAGAACTCAATCCAAGGAAATAGTCATCCCACCCACCTTTAAAATCAATCGCACATGCTCAAAGCATATCCTCTAAAGTCTGAATGATCCTTTCTACTTGAAAATCTATTTGAGGGTGAAAAGCTGTATTAAGGTGAATTCAGGTACCAAGACCCTTTTAGAATGCTTTCCAGAAATAAAAGGTGAACTGGGTACCTCTATCTAAGATGATCGACAACTGAACACCTTGTAATCTAGCCAACACCCTAATATAGAGTTTCGCATAATCCTCGACTGAGTAAGAGGTATGTAATGGTAGGAAATAAGCTAATTTTGTCATCCTGTCTACAATGACCCAAATAGAATCATGCTGACAATGAGCACGAGGAAAACCCATCACAACGTCTATGTTCACTTCTTCCTATTTCTAGGTGGGAATGCTAAACCCCTGTATGGACCCACTAGGCTTCTGATGCTCAATCTTAACTTGCTGACGTGTCAAGCACTTAGCCACAAACTCTGCAATATCTCTCTTCATCCCACTCCACCAATAGATCTCCCTCAAATTATGGTACATCTCGGTGGCCCTTGGTTGTATAGAGTAACGTTCACCATGTGCTTCTGCAAGAATTTGCAGCCTCAAGTCATCTATGCCTGGCACACATAGTTTACCCTGACAATGCAAAACAACATCTCCCCCTTAGGAGAAAACTTCTACCTTCTGATCTCTGACTTGTTCTTTCATCTTGACCAAACTAGGATTTCTATAATAATATTCCTTTACTTTAGAAACTAGGAATGATTCTGAACTACTCTGAACTCATACACTACCTTCTGTTGAATCGACTGAGCGGACACCAAGTCGGGATAACTGATGAACTTCCTGAGCTAACTTCTTCTTACTATCCTTGACATAAGTAATACTACCCATAGACATTCTACTGAGAGCATTAGCCACTACATTGGCCTTGCCCAAATGATACAAAACACTCATGTCATAGTCTTTCAACAACTCCAACCATCTTTTCTGATGGAGGTTTAGGTTATTCTGAGAGAATACGTATTGCAGGCTCTTCTGGTCTATAAAAACATCCACATGAACTCCATACAAATAGTGCCTCCAAATCTTTAAGGGTACTGCTGCTAGCTTAAGATCATAAGTAGGATAGTTCTTCTCATGGGGTTTAAGTTACCTAGAGACATAGGCTATGACCTTACCTCTCTGCATCAGAACATACCCCAAGCCAACTATGGAGGCATCATAATACACCATAAAGCCATCTGAACCATCTGGTAAGGTCAAAACTAGAGCTGTAGTGAGTCGAGTCTTCAACTCCTGAAAACTCTTCTCATAAGAATATGACCATTGGAATTTAACTTTCTTCTGTGTCAATCTAGACATAGGGAATGTAATAGGTGCAAATCCCTTAATGAACCGTCAGTAATAGCTTTCCAAACCTAAGGAACTCCTGATATCTAATGGAGAGATATGCCTAGGCTAGTTTCTCACTACTTCAGTCTTTTAGGGATCAACTCTAATGCCATTACCGAAAATGATATGGCTGAGGAAAGCTACTAACTTTAGCTAAAATTTGCACTTACTAAATTTGGTAAATACCTAATGATTTTTTGAGACTCTGAAATACTAATTTGACTTGGCCTGCATGATCATGTTCATTACAAGAGTAGATGAGAATTTCATTTATGAAGACTATGATGAACATGTCTAAGTACTGGTTGAACACACGGTTCATCAAGTCCATGAAAACTGCTAGGGAATTAGTAAGACCAAAGGATATGACTAAGAATTGGAAGTGACCATGCTGGGTTCTGAAAGCTATTTTTGGGATGTCACACTCCCGGACTCTAAGATGATGATAGCCTGATCTAAGGTAAATCTTAGAGAAGTAACAAGAACCCTGAAGTTGGACGAATAAGTCATCGATTCTTGGAAGTAGATATATGTTCTTGATCATGATTTTGTTTAACTGATGAGAGTCAATACACATTCTGAGGGAACCATCTTTCTTATGCAAGAATAAAATTGGTGCACCCATAGGGACACACTAGGTCTGATAAATCCCTTATCTAGAGATCATTTGACTGCTCTTTTAATTCTCTAAGTTCTACTGGAGCCATTTTATATGGCAGAATAGATATGGGCTGAGTATCTGGAAGAAGATCCATTTTAAAATCAATTTCTCTTTCGAGAGACACTCTGGGAAGATCATCAGAAAATGCATCTGGGAATTCATATACTACTGACACTGATTCAAGTGTAGGGATTTATGAATTAGAGTCCTGGACACAAACAAGATGGTAGACACATCCCTTAGATATTATTTTTGTAGATCGAAGGTAAGAAATAAGCTGACCCCTAAGTGATGAAGTACTACCTCTCCAATCTAGTATGAGTTCATTCATAAACTGAGGGTCCTCATTTGTCTTCGACCCAGTAAACAATGGAGGGTTTATTCGGGTGAAGTCTTGAATCCTGGCAGTAGTAGTATTGGCCACTATGTTGGTCGAAATGGCAGCTGGGCATTCATTATGAGCTTCCACAAAATAAGCTAGGGTGGTGAAGGCTGCTTTGAACTCAGCGTGGAAGACGTGTTCGTCAAGTAGATTTGGCTGGACGGGCTGGGGTTCTGGCTGATCTCCTATTTCTTTTCCCTTAGTCCTCATTGGAGGCATATTTTTGTAAAAGAAAGAGAAAGGATTAGAATGCGAGTTTAACTGGATCTTATTCTCACTCGCAGACATAGATACTGAAAGAAGGGAAACTTTTCCAAAAACATCTCATAGCCTCTTGTCTATAAGTGTGGCGTGCAACACATCCATGCATAAGACTCTTCTAGATGCAGCTTTCAGACTTCCTAGGACTCTGTTGAATCTTAGGCTCTGATACTAAGTTTGTAACGCCCCAATTCAGTACCCTAGATGCTACATAGTGCTCATAATCTGAAGGACCACAAACTAACACATAACTAGTACTTTCTATAATAATCAAATAACAATAATACTAAAATATACAGAAATTAGGCAGAAAACTAGACATTATTTTCAATGTTATAAATAATACTGAATATGGTATCACAATACCAAAGAAGAACATCAATATTGAAAACTGAACAACTGTCTGAAAATACTCTAGTCTGAAAAGCCTCTAAACTGTCTGAACTGTGGAGTTGATGGGACAAATCCCCAACTAACTTCGACTACTAAAAATAAACTAAAATGCTAAAATAAATAATCACGTCCTCGAACTATGAGGACTCATCACTAACTTTGTATGCTGAGAGTGTGAACTACAAAGGGTGCTCGGGAGTCCGTGCATTTGAACCTATGATATAAGACATCATAGAGAAAAAGAAAACATGCATCAATACTTTGAATATACTGGAATGCTCAGTGAGGTAGGTTGAAATGCATGGATTCATATGCATAAACAATACTAACTGAATAGCATGAGTATGAATGAATGAGAGTACACACATGAATATCTAAACTATAGTGAGATCATAATAACACTGAATACTGGATTACTGGTAACTGAATGATTGTATCTAAAAGTCTTGATTCTGTGGTACTATACTAGGTCCAATACTGAGCTGAGTGACTATGCCCGACAATCCTAAATCTACGAAAATAAACTGAGTTCCATATTGAGACTGAATCTGAAACTGAGATTGGGAAATAATCATCTAACTAACATACCTCTTCTTTAACTGATTTGGGGTCCAACCTATAACCCCAGTTGGAAGGATGTCAATATTGTGCCACGGGTAAGGACAAGAGCTTAGTCGCCCTCATTTGGCAGGTGCTTTGAATGAGAATAGTGGTACCCTCAACTGGAAGGTAGATCACCTCAGCAACCCTCAACTTGCAGGTTGATGTATCAACCTACACTGGCTACGTAGTTTTGGAATGCAAGGACTGCTTCTAAGGATTTTACCCTCTACTGGTAGGTGAGTCCTCATTCTCTGGTTTACTCGATGTTGAATCCTAGTCCAAACTGAATAGACACTGGACTAAATTCTAAACTGTACTAAGCTAGACTAAACTATTACTGATCGAACTGTCCAACTAAAATGAACTGATTTTACTAAACTGAGCTGGACTGATTCTTAGTTCACTGCATTTTTCTAAGTTTTGTAACTGACTGAAATTACTAATCGAGACATGATTGATTCTACTCTGTGACTGACCATGGCTCTAGACAAGCAGCTAAATTATCGGGTATCAAATACCCCTAGGACTCGATAAATTAAACTTAAAAAACATGGCATAATCTTGAGACATGGTAACTAACTACTTAGTCATCATTCATTCATTTGGGAATTCAAGCAAACACTTGCATACATGCTAACATGACATAATTTCACTATTCAACTCACATGGAAAATTCATCAAACATTTGTGGGGCATAATATATGCTCATAATATTAAAACAACATGTAGGCATCATGATTCAATTTCAATTACATAGTTCTAAGAGTTTCAACATGAATTCACATGATAAAGCACACATATCAATTAACTCTACATGAATCTTGTAATAAATTATGAATACACTTTAATTTAAATCATGAAAATCATGAAATCACTCTACATTAACTTTAAAAGAGTTTCTTTTACTCCAAGAGTGGAAGGAACCCTTGGATGAACACTTCACATACCTTGGTGAATTCTTGAAAATTAACGGTGGAATCTTGAGCCTTGAATTTGAATTTAATCCACCTAAGGTTTTTGTTCTTGAGCAATTTATGATAGAATGAATATAACTTGCTAAAAAGGGCTAAATTTCAAGTTATGAAGGCTGAAAGGCAGGGGAAAAACACTTAATTAGCCCTAAGAACGTGGCCTTTTAATTATAGAAAAATTAAATCATCAACGCGCAGGTCGACACATCGAATCATTGGCATCAACGCAATAGCCAACTCATCGTGTTGCGTCTACATTGATTCACTAGAAATTGCACTAGGCTGAGTGAAAAATTATCCGTCGACGCGATGGACGACACGATGCATCAAGATCGCATTGACTCACTATTTTGGTAATCCAAACATGATCTAAATGATGTTCGATAAATCCAAAACTTGTCTGGAAGTACCTATTGATATTACTGATCATAAATTAACTCAAATATATACATTTAATGGATGTAAAGGTTGCAAAATAAGATTGCGAACTTTCAAAGGCTAAAATAAGACTTAGTCTGAATACTTAGCTAGAATTTTCTATGTATGGGACCCCTTAGCAAGCTTAAAGGATTGAATTAAGCTAAAAATTTTGCGGGGTCTTACAATATCCCCCTTGGGAATATTCATCCTCGAATGAGACTGATTAAGCTAAGAGGAATGATAGACTGAACTTACTTACTGAACATGAACATCTAAAACATGATTATCTGACTGGCATTACTGACATACTAAATTTCATACTGACAATGCATATCTGATGCATGAATACATGACTGATCTGACTCATGAACATATGACTGAATATGCAATGGTAACTGATACCATATTCGTAATGGAAAATCTGAACATAAAACTGAATAAGCTTAAGGAAGGCTATTACCTTGAACTGCATCTGAGTTTGCGGAAAATAGGTGAGGATACTTGGTCTTCATATCTATTTTTTATTCCCAAGTAGCTCGCTAAACGGATTGATTCTACCAAAGAAATTTGACTAGAGGCATTTCTTTGTTCCTCAGTATGCAAATCTGATAATCAAGGATTTTGACTGGAATCTCTTCATATGAAAGTCTGTTTTGAACATCTATGCCCTCTATGGGAACTGCAGCTGATGGGTTAGCTATGCATTTCTATAGCAAGGAGACATAAAACATTGGATTGACTGAAGATAGATCTACAGAAAACTTAAGCTCATACGTTACCTTTCAAAAATGGCTGAGAATTAGGTAAGGACCGACATATTGGGTACTAAGCTCCCCCTTCTTACCAAAATGCTTCACTCCTTTCATAGGAGATATTTTCAAGTACACAAAGTCTCTAATCTCAAACTCGAGATCCTTTCTGCGCACATCTATATACGATTTCTATTGGCTCTGAGCTATCTTACGCCCTTTTCTGATCAGCTTAAATTTCTCCAAGGTATCAAATACTAAGTCAGGACTTATGGCTGCGGCCTCATCCACTTCAAACCAACCAATAGAAGATCTATACCCTCTCTCATAAAGTTCCTTAAATAGAGCTATCTAAATGCTAGAATGATAGTTGTTGTTGTATGAAAACTCAATCAGAGGCAAGTGGTCATCCCAACTACCTTTAAAATCTATAACACATGCTCACAACATATCCTCTAAAGCCTGAATGGTACACTTTAGTAGCCCATGGATGAATAGAGTAGCGCACACCATGAGCTTCTATAAGAATTTGCTGCCTCAAGTTATCTATGCCTGGCACACATAGTCAACCCTGACAATGCAAAACACCATCTCCTCCTTAGGAGAAAACCTCTACCTTTTGATCTTTGACTAATTCTTTCAACTTGACCAAACAGGGATCTCTATCCTAATTTTCCTTTACTTCAGAAACTAGGGATGATTCTGAACTACTCTGCACCTATACACTACCTTCTGTTGAATCGACTAAGCGGACACCTAGTTGGGCTAGCTGATGAATTTCTTGAGCTAAATTATTCATATTGTCCTTGACTGAGTAATATTACCCATAAACATTCTACTGAGAGCGTTGGCCACTACATTGGCCTTTCTTGGATGATACAAAGCACTCATATCATAGTATTTCAACAACTCCAATCACCTTCTCTGATATAGGTTTAGGTCTTTCTGAGAGAATACATATTGTAGGCTTTTGTGGTCTGTAAACACATCCACATGAAATCTATACAAATAGTGCCTCCAAATCTTTAAGGCAAGCACTACTGCTGCTAGGTCAAGAATATGAGTAGGATAGTTCTTCTTATGGGGTTTAAGCTACCTAGAGTCATAAGATATGACCTTACCTCTCTGCATTATAACACTCTCCAAGACAAATCTAGAGGCATCATAATACACCACAAATCCATCTGAACCATCCGGTAAGGTCAAAACTGGAGCCGTATTAAGTCGAGTCTTCAACTCTTGAAAACTCTACTCGCAAGAATCTGACCACTGGAATTTGACTTTCTTTTGAGTCAATCTAGACATAGAGGATATAATAGATGAAAATCCCTCAGTGAACCATTAGTAATAGCTGTCCAAACCCAAGAAACTCCTGATATCTGATGAAAAGATATACCTGGGCTAGTTTCTCACAACTTTGGTCTTTTGGGGATCAAGTCTAATGCCATCACCAGAAACTATATGGCTGAGGAAAGCTACTGACCTAAGCCAAATTTTGCACTGACTGAATTTTGCAAATAACTGATGATTTTTTAGAGTCTGTAATACTATTTTGAGATGGTATGCATGATCATGTTCATTGTGGGAGTATATGAGAATGTCATCTATGAAGCCTATGACAAACATTTCTCAAGACCGTGAAAGCTTCTGGGGCATTGGTAAGATCAAAGGACATGACTAAGAATTCAAAGTGACTATATCGAGTTCTGAAGGCTATTTTTGGGATGTTACACTCCCTGACTCTGAGTTGATGATAGCCTGATCTGAGGTCTATCTTAGAGAAATAACTAGCACCTTGAAGTTGGTCAAACAAGTCATCAATTTTGGGAAGTGGATACTTGTTCTTGACCATAATTCTATTTAGCTGACGATAGTCTATACATATTCTGAGGGAAACGTCTTCCTTACAGACGAATAAAATAAGTGCAACCCATGGGGACACACTAGGTCTGATAAATCCCTTATCTAGGAGATCCTTTAATAGCTCTTTAATTCTCTGAGTTTTGCTGGAGCCATTCTATATGACGGAATAGATATGGGCTGAGTATCTGGAAGAAGATCAATTTCAAAATCAATTTCCATTTCTAGAGGAACTCCGGGAAGATCATCAGAAAACACATCTGGGAATTCACATACTACTGACACTAACTCAAAAGTAGGGGTTTCTGAATTAGAATCCTAGACTCGAATGAGATGGTAGACACATCTCTTAGATGTTATTTTTTTAGCCCGAAGGTAAGAAATAAGCTGACCCCTAAGTGCTGAAGTATACCCCTCTACTCTAGTTTGGGTTTATTCAAGAACTAAAACTGGACAATTCTATTTCTACAGTCGACTGAAGATAGCAGGAATGAATCCCATCTATGCCGAGAATGACATCAAAATTAGTCATCTCTAATTCGACAAAGTCTATTGAAATGACTTTTTGAGATATTATTATCGGACAGTTCCTGTATACCTATCGGGCTATGATAGATTTACCTATTATGGTAGAGACTGAGAAAGGCTTTGCTAGGATTTTAGGACTGACTTCAAAATCAACAGCTATATAAAGAGTAACAAAGGACAAAAAAGCTCCTGGATCTAGCAAAGCATAAAAATACAAATGATAAACTTGTACCGTACCAGTGACCATACTAGGAGAACTCTCTCGATCCCGTTGGGATTAAAGAGCACAGAGTCTATTTTAGCGTTGCTTACTAGTGGAACTGGAAGCGGCACCCTTTTGATTCGGGTGACCAGACTGAGCTGGGGGAAAGTTATACTGAACTGGAGAACCTGACTGGGGATAATCTCAGACTCTATGGCAGGGCTTATCACACTCGAAACACATATCGCTACCCGCTCTACAAATACCCTGGTGGTTTCTGCCAT
The DNA here is from genome assembly GCF_002878395.1 of Capsicum annuum. Taxonomy (NCBI): domain Eukaryota; kingdom Viridiplantae; phylum Streptophyta; class Magnoliopsida; order Solanales; family Solanaceae; genus Capsicum; species Capsicum annuum. The sequence continues at coordinate 68,695,766 of NC_061121.1, forward strand.
ACTTCTATAAAGAGGATTGGTTTGGGCACTGCTAACACTGTCTTAGGGTTTAGGGTCTTAGTGCCCTATCCCTATTGCCGTCTATGAATTTTTCCATAGGAGCACTAGCTGAGGATAGAGCTAGGACTGAAAATTTTGGGTAGAACTGAGAACAATTCCCACCCTCTAATTTAGGCTGAGTGAAGTTGAAACTACCTATTCTAGCTCTCTTGCTCTCTCTCTTTTTCTTTATTATTGGCCTCCTCTATCTGAGCATGGTCCATGAGCTTGGATATGTCTATATCCTTAATAAGCATTGCGGTCCTACACTCCTTAACCATGCTGATAGACACCACTTACACAAACTTATTCATTCAACATCTACTGTCTACAACCACATGAGGAGCATATCTAGCTAAATGAGTAAACTTGAGAGAATACTCTTTCATTGTCATATTGCCCTACTTTAGATTGATAAATTCTAGAACCTTCGCTTTTCTCAAATCCAATGGGAAGAAACTATCCAGAAAAGAAGTGGCAAACTCCTCCCATTCTATATGCCCTACATCTATGACCCTCTTTGCCTTCCATGGTTTAAACCATGAGTAAGCCACATCCTTCAATTGATATGTGGAAAACTCAGCACTCTTAAAAATAATTACCCCCATAATACCAGTAACTTTCTGCACCTGATCAAGAAATTCCTGAGGGTCCTTATCTGAATTCGACCCTGTAAACAATGGAGGCTTCATTTTAAGTAAAGTCCCAAATCCTAAAAGCAACAGTATTGGCCACTGGATTGGTCAGAATGGTAGCTGGGCATTTATTCTGAGCTTCCACAGAATGAGCTAGGATGGTGAAGACTGCTCTGAACTTAGTGTGGGAGACGTGTTCATCCAGTAGATCTGGATGGATGGGCTAGGGTTTTGGCTAATCTCCTATTCCTCTTCCCTTAGTCCTATTTAGAGGTATATTTCTGTAAACAAAACAAAATAGATTATACAGAGAGTTTAAGTAGAGCTCATGCTCACTCACATGACATGAATACTGAAAGAAGACAAACTTTTCCTAAAAAATCTCATAGCCTCATGTCCATAAGTGTGACATTCAACACACCCCTGCACAAGACTATACTAGATGTGGCTTTCAAACTTTCTAGGACTCTATTGAACTTTAGGCTCTGATACCAAGTTTTAATGCCCTGAGTCTATACCCCGGACGCTATATAGTGCTTGTAATCTCGAAGGACCATAAGCTAACCCATGAATAGTACCTACTTTAATAACTAAATATCAATAGTACTGAAAAATGCAGAAATTAGGTGAAAAATTAGAGATAAAGTTGAATACTACAAATAATACTAAATATGGTATCACAATACCAAAATTGAACATCAATACTAAAAACTGAAAAATTGTTTAAACATACTCAAGTATGAAAAGCCTCTAAACTATCTGAACTGTGAAGTTGATGGGACAAGTCCCCAACTAACTTCGACTACTAAAAATAAATTGAAATGCTGAAATAAATAATCACATCCTCAAACTATAAGGACTCACCACTAACTCTGTATGCTGAGACTCTAACTGTTAAGGGTTCTTGGGAGCCCATGTGTCTGAACTTATGATATAAGACATCATAGCGCAAAAGAAAAACATACATTAGTACTTGAATGTACTGGGATGCTCAGTGAAGTAGGATAAAATGCATTGGTTCATATGCATGAACAATACTAACTGAATATCATGAGTATGACTGAATGAGAGTACATACATGAATATGTAAACTGTACTGAGATCATAATAACACTGAATACTGGATTACTAGTAATTGAATAACTATATCTGACTGTCTTGATTTTGTGGAACTGTACTGAGTCCTTACTGAGCTGAGAGACTGTGCCTGACAATCTTGAATCTATAAAACTAAACTGAGTTCCATACTGAGACTGAATCTGAAACTGAGACTGTGGGATGTAATCATCTAGTTGACATACCCCTTCTCTAACTGATTTGGGGTCCAACCTGTAACCCCAGTTGGTAGGATGTCAATATCATGCCACGGGTAAGGACAAGTGCTGAGTCACCCTTATCTAACAGGTGCTCTGAACGAGAACAGTGGTACCCTCAACTGGCAGGTAGATTACCTCATAAACCCTCAGCTGGCTAGTTGATGTCTCAACCTATACTTTCTACGTAGTTCTAGAAGGCAAGGAATGCTTCTAAGGATTTCACCCTCTACTGGTAGGTGAGTCCTTATCCTTGGGTTCACTCGATGTTAAATCCTACTCCTAACTGAACAGACACTGGACTGAATTCTTAACTATACTAGGCTAGATTAAATTGTTACTAATCATACCATATAACTAAACAGAACTGATTTTACTAAACTGAGATGGACTGATTCTGAGTTCACTGAGTTTTTCTAAGATCTGTAACTGACTGAGTTCTATTGATCAAGACATGACTGATTCTACTTTATGACTGACCATGGCTCTAGACAAGCAGCTAAATTGTTAGGTATTAAATACCCTCAGGAGTCGATAGCATAAACTTAAAAGACATGGCATAATCTTGAGACATAGTAACTAACTACTTAGTTCTCATTCATTCATTTCAGCATTCAAGCAAAGACTTGCATATATGCTAACATGATATAATTTCACTATTCAACTCACATGGTCAATTCATCAAACACTTGTGGGGCATAATATATGCACATAATACTAAAACAATATGTAGGCATCATGATTCAATTCCAATTACCCATTTCCAAGAGTTTCAACATGAATTCACAAAATAAATCACACATATCAATTAAATCTGCATGATTCTTGTAATAAATTATGAATACACTTTAATTTAAATCAAGAAAATCATGAAATCATTCTACATGAACTTTAAATGAGTTTCTTGGACTCCAAGGGTGGAAGGAACCCTTAGATGAACAATTTACATACCTTAGTTGGTGAATTCTAGAAAATTTATGATGGAATATTGAGCCTTAATTTTAAATTTAGTTCACCTTCCTGAGCAATTTGTGAAAGAATGAATATAACTTGCTAAAAGAGGACTAAATTTTGTGTTATGAGGGCTGAAGGGCGTAGGAAAAAGACTTAATTAGCCCTGAGGATGCGGCCTTTTAATTACAGAAAAATTGAATCATCAATGAGTAGGCCGACACACTGCATCCTTGGCATCAACGCGATAGCTAATGCACTTCGTCGAGTCTGCATCGATTCATTGGAAATTGTACTGATCTTAGGGAAAAATTATCTATCGATGCGATGGACGACACGATGCATCAAGATCTCGTTAACTCACTATTTTTGTCATTTGAACATGATCTAAACAAGGTTTGAAAAATGTAAAACTTGTTCGAAAACACCTTTGACATTCTTGATTATAAATTAACTCAAATATCAACATTAATGGTTAGAAAGGTCGCAAAAAAAGATTACCATATTTCGAAGGCTAAAATAACACTAAGTCTAAATACTAAGCTAGAATTTTCTAAGTATGGGACCCCTTAGCAAGATTAAAGGACTGAATTAAGCAAAGAAATTTGCAGGGTCTTACAACTCCTTCTCATGTGTCTATATTTCTATGATCCTCCATCACGTTCCTTGACTCTATTTTTTCCTAGATGGACGATGCGAGGTTGTTGATAGATGTAGATGGGTCTTCGGCATGCATTTATAGAGATTTAGTGTAGCATCAAAATAGAGAGTCAAGGATAGACATCAAAGATTTTCAGCATCAGCTAGAGGATTAGGGGATAGTCCAGGCTCAGGTGGAGTTTGTGACCACTTAAGCCTTTTGATATTTATAATTGGGGATCCTAAGTATTTTTGTAGATACCTTACAGCCAAGGATGGCATTTGGCTCTTCGAGCAGTTCTCAAGCTAGAGTTTGTTTATTAGTGTTCAGCAGGGTTCCTTAACAGTTTTGAAATATGAGATTGGGTTTCTTGAGTGGGCCAAGATTATTCCTATGCTATATACTTTAGAGCATGACATGGTTCATGAATTTATTAGAGGATTAGCTTTTCCACTCTTTTTGGTGTTAGGGCATTTGATAACAGCTTGGTCTTCTTACTCACGATTTTTTGACTATGTATAGGCCACAGAGAGAGCATGTATAAAGACTTATAGAGATGGCGGTAAGAGGCCATACGATAATTATAGTTCTATTGATATTTCATCCGAGAGGAAGGATGCTCCTAAAGGAGGTCAGCTTTATTTGCAACCTATCGGTTCTATATTTCATCAGTTGGTCAAACAGTTAGGGTCAGCTCATGTTCTCACCAGGTTAGGGCTTTTGGGATTTGCTAAGACTACAGATAGATCGGTCATTGGTCCAAAGAGTGTCCCGATATGGCATTATTAATATTTTAGCTCCTTTAGACTAGTTTTATAGTATTGCAATACCTTTGGTCAGAAGAAGTGTATTTAGTATCTGCGTTGGTGATTCAGACGTTTAGTCTGAGTTTGGACCTATTCAAATTGGTTCTCCATTGGACATGTTAGTCATGTGAATTGAAATTCATCCATGCTAGGTGTAATTTATTTACTTTCTCTACCTTTCTCATTTTTGTGTATTGGGGTTCTTAATATTGCTTGAAATTACACCTCTAAAAAAGTATAATGTGGTCACTATCAAATAAACAAACCAACAAAGGCTAGGGTCGAACCCACAGGGAATAGGCTAAATCTCTGTCAAGAACTTGCTGAAGTATCCGAAAAGTGTAGAAAGTAAATGGGGGGGATTTTTTTAACAGTAACAGTAGTAATAAATCTGGATCACTTTAGGTTGAAATCAATATGAGACGAATACCAGGACTGTGCTCTTTCTAACTTCCAAACGATATAGACTTATTATGCTTGGCAAACTATCTCGATACCTTGTATGCAGAATCAAAAAAGTTATGTATCACCAATTGTCTTTTGAACACCTTTGGTTAATTTCACTAATATCTTTTTAAGTCTCAGAGTGTCGTATTACTAACCCTTGTCCTAGATCCTAGATTTACTATCTCTCTTTAGGTCTCAAGTTAAGTAGATGAAGGTTGATAGCTCCAAATTATTATTGTGATCTTCTTTAGAAAATAACCATACATGTAAGAACATCTATCAAGAAAGACTTTGCACTTCTGATACTTTGTTATTCCACAAGGTTCCCGTAACCCTAGATAAGAGGATTAACTGTTCATGTTTGCAAGAACACCCATAGAATTCATAATAAAAAGCATATGAATTATCTTACAATAAATTAAGAATGAAAGCCTGAATCTAAAATTAATCGCAAGCAGTAAAAACTAAGAACAAAGATTCCAAGATCAAAAGTATATCAGAATCAATATAATGTTTTAAGTATAAAGAGTGTGTAACTTAATAACAAGAAATCAATAGGGTAATTATAGAATACATCATAAACCTAAAAATCCTAACCTAAAAAAATCAAAATTCGATGTTGGCACCTATCTATTAATCCACCTATGGGTTGTAGGAACTACCTTCGAACCCTAGGAGGGTTGTAGGTCTTATAGAAAATTAGCAACTTTAGATCTTCTACTTATGAGGGTACTTACGATGGTCGTAAGTGTACATAAGCCTGTGTAGGTCTTAGTATACTTGGAATACTTAGAGCTTTCAAAACTCTTTTCTCTGCTACTTATGATGGCACTTACAAAGGGTGTAAGTCCCACTTATGCCCACTTAGTGGGTCCTCTACAACTTTGACTTTTTTTCTTCTCTTTTGCTCCTAACTTTATTTTCCTGCGAAAAAAAAAACATAAAAGCACATCACATCTAACAAAAAGAATCTAAGTACATACATAAATTTCCAATTTTAAGCATCAAAAGTGCCATGAAACCATGACATATCAACACACTCAACTTTAAACATTTGCACATCCTCAGGAAACTAACACATAACAAAGACACTGATGCTTAACTAAGAGAACCCTAAGGCGCCTATGCTAGTCAAACTAATTTCAGCTGGAAAACTCTTACTCCCTCATATTTCAAACTTTTCAACACCACCATATGGATCTATGAAGGACAAAAGTATAACCCAAAGTAATCAAGCAATGACATTACATTAGTAGCAAATAATCAATAAAATATGCAATATACACTACCCGAATAAAGAAACAGTTAACAACACAACCCATGTACCCTTACAGAAAGAAGTCCTAACTCTTACAGTATTATATCATGTTAATGTGAGGGACTATGTCAAGACACTCATGCTCATAAAAGAAGTTCCTATCAATTTGCACAGAATACCATAGGCTTGCCCTTATTTTCTTTACCTTAATTATATGGACATTGGACTTGGATCATTATAGCACTTTACTCGGCATATAATATAGACTTTGGGGAAGGTATGGTATATTTGGGATATAGTGACTCAGCCTTCTTGTCACTACACTTACATTTTGTCTCCACTTCTACATCATTCTTATTTTCTTCATACCCCCTTTCCCCCTTATTGATTTTTCAAATTAGGTTTGGTTTTCTTTTTTGCTTTTTATTTATTCTCATTTCTTTTCTTTTTTGAGTTTTTTTATTTCTTTCTTTTCTCTTTTTTCAACCACACCCAACCTTATTTTTCTTTTCTTTTACATTAAACACTCTTCTGTATACCAAATATAAACTATGCACACCTTTGATAGCCATTTCAACTTAGACTATTTTCCTGAGTTGAGGTACACAGTGTGTAAGGAGGGACCAAGGCCAAAATATGCTAATTGTAATCTATTGGGAAGGTGAAAACCAATAAACTTGGTCAATGTAGTCTCAAATCAGGAGTCAAGGGATACTTATTCATATTTGGATGGTTATTTAGGCTAAAAATAGACTAAGTCAAAGACGGACTATGATGACATCATAACCAACTATCCTATAACCTAGGCAAGACTAACCGGGTAAGTACTGAATTAAATGCATAAAGGGAATTAGGTAGAGGCCTCACATATATATGGTAGTGGGTTATATCATTGACTACTACCTATCTGGTTCATGGAATGCTAAGCTATGATTATTTTGTCACTAATCCTAATGCCATAACAAGATTCAAATAATAGTTACACATATATTTATATCACACAATTAACAAAATTTTAGAGGGGTTTTATTTTTTTCTTAATGCTTAAGAACAAACAAAACATCGCAAATGTCGTTAGGTTCCTTATTTTTCTCTTCATTAAACACAAATAACACATAAAGTAATAAACGACACAAATATAAACTAAACATACTGGTTCAAGGAGAACGCCACGATGGGAAAAGAAACATGAAAAATGTATTCAACTTTGGTGTAACCCCACCAAACAAAGATAATGCATTGTCCCTAGTGTATAACTATAATAAAAAGAGGGGTTGAACATACCTGGGACTCTTTAGGAGTTTGAATTAGACTCTCCCCTATATGGCATGATGTAGCTCAACTGGAAGAGGTAGTGTTGGTGCGACACAAGAAAAGGCATTGGCTGCTATATCGACGTGCCTCCGCTCATCAATCAAAGTCGACATAACTAAATCCTAGGCTACCGTTACATGGCATGTTGATAGTACATTGTCCAATCGTATAGCTCCTTCTCATGACCTTTCTTAGCCCCAATAAATAGGACCACATCATCATCCAAAAGAGATTAAATACCACAATTGGAGTTCAGGGTAAAGGTTGTGTAAAAGATGGAATAACTGGAGAGTCGATTGAAATATGGATCTTAGATAAAGATCAAACCTCTGAACTCAAAGTAGCCAACTCCTCAACAAGTTGGGTGCCAGGACCTCACACAGTCATGCACTCATTAAATTTTCAAAAATTTCTATAAATACTTGTATTTCTCTAGTATACTCATCTATCACTGCTGATCTGAGGTGATTTTATGCACCTTAGCATTGTTATCCTAGCTTATTTAGCCTTATTTTGAGGACAAATTGTGTGATTAATATGATAATGATGATATAATTTAGCATATAAGTGCTTAAGTAAGTTATTACAATTTTTAAGGTATCTTTCAAATAGGTTTGTACATAATTTGGTTACTTGGAGTTCAAATGAGAAAACTTGTGTTACTAGCTTGAGCTAGGGGCTGTTCTAGTCTATTGCAATGGATTATAACGTGCGTAATGGGTTACTAAGGTTATATTATTTTTTTAAGTGCATAATAACTTGTTCAAAGTGTTCAAAGTTCAATTGGATCACTCCTAGGGTAAAAATACTAAGTTGAAGATTAATAGGACGATACTAGTTCTTAGCTTGAGTTTCTATTGACCGTTCATGATGTTATGTTGTTTTGATCTCTAAATTGTGGTATTTGAAGATATAAAATTCTTGATAAGTTGATTTTTATGATATATGTAGGATATTCAAGCTTGAAATCAAGTGGAAACAACACTAAAAGGCTTGGGATAGAAGACAAATGTGTAGGCATAAAATGCAATTTCCAGTGAAGTCTTGTGATAAAGGGGAGACACACCCCTTATTTTATCAGAGAAATAAACATACAACACCTCTTATTACCTTGGACTAAGCAACGCACCATTGATCTTATTCTCGTACCAACCAAAATTTTGCCCCTATAAATAGGACATTTTAGCTTAGTGTTATTCACCTTGGACACGTGGGAGGATTTAAGAGGGTATTATAAACACTTAAAATAGTCTTTCTATTTCTTTACTTTAGTTTCCTTATTTATTATATTAAGTATTCATTTATTGCAATTATGATTATGTCCATTAGTGGCTAAATGCCCCCTTTTTAGGGTTAAAGCCAAGAACATGATTATGATTGCTTTGAATTGAGTTTTTTTGGATTTATTATCATATTTTATTGTTTATTTATCCTTCTAATTACTATTTTAATAATTTGTGACCCTTACAATACATCAATTATTATCTTGTGAGCCCTTGAGGGGGGAGGGCGGTGGGGGAACGAGCAGATAGAAAATGGGGATAAATAGAGTAAGGTTCTTATTCTTTTATAAAATAAGGTAATTGAATTAGAAACTAGGATAGGGATATACCTATAAAACTTACTTGGTTCATTATGGTATAACACTTGAGGAATTTAAAACTTTCAAAATTTCCTTGGTTTCAGACTCACTGGACTTGATATGACTTAAGGTACCATTTGTACCATTGAATACAACTTTTTTGATGGATTTATGGTTCACTCATACCCTAGTTAGTATGGTTGCCTTTAAAACTTCCAAAAATATTTTTTAGTAAGGTACGAATCATATAGGAGCATACGAGTAGTGTAAGGCAAGTCTCATAGTGCATGATTATCCTTGTCTTATGGAATCTGCCTATGGTACGGTTGGTGGGTATGATTGAGTGTACCACTCATACCATTAAGGTATGAGTATGGAGGTGTGAGTCCAATAGAAATAACTAGGTAGGGTCTTGACATGGTCTTGGGTACGAGTTGGGGTACCACTCATATCCTAGGATACGGAAGGCATAGGTAATTCATACCCCTGGACGTGGCTTGTGTTTAATTCTAAGTAAAGGGTAGTCTGGATATTTCCTTCATTAAAGACCGTATGTCCTCACATTATATTACCCTTGGTAGCCTTCCATAACAATTATTAAAGGATTAAAATACTTCAAATACCCTCTCAAACTCACTCTTGAAGATTAGAGGCTAGGGTTTCTTCATATGTTCTTTAAAGGGCTCATAGGTCACGATTTCTTTCGTGAATCTTCAGGTATATGGCATATACTCTTTCCCTTTTTGTTAGTTCAAACTAAAGAAATATGCATTATGTTTTACACATTTATATATGGATAACAAATGGTGGTTTTCAAAATATATGTTGAGGGACTTGATGCATAGTGTTTGATATTAGTTTAAACTATGTTTTCACATGTTTTTGGTAAATGGTTTTCATATGTGGTTATTCATTAGTTATGGTTTAACAAATGGGACTGAAGTAACCTTAATTATGAGGGTTTATTCATTGGTTTTTGTCTTGGTAAAAGTATGCCCTCAACATGTTTGATAAAATGCCTCAAATTATGTTTACACTCTATTGTTGAACTTCCATTATAACTCTTACATGATTTGGTTTTGTAATGGAACCTTAAATATATTTGGATGGTTTTGCATGGTTTAAATGATATAAATGCTTTCAATGGTTGGCATGGTCTAAAATGGTATGGAAATGGTTTTAAATGGTATACATAGTTTAGAAGGATTAAATAGTAAGGACTTGGTGGCTATAAAAATGATTATGCTTGTGGGGTACATGATTGGGAAGGATTAAATGGTAAATCCTTAGTGGATATGAAAATTGTTATGTTTGTGGGGTACATCGAATCGCCTAAGTGGTTTAATATGGTAAATAAATGGGCACTTGTAAGTCCCATTAAACTTATATATGGTTGGCTATGAATAGTACTTGCAAGTATGGTCGGTATGACGATACCACCACTAAATGGACTTGGTTAATAAATGGTAAATGTATTGATTGGTTGCTTGGTAATGGTTTTAATTATGCAATAATGGGGGGAATATGTAGCAAAGCCATAGAAGTTGGAGGTCCCTGGGGGACCAAAATTGGAAATTCATATTTGTCTATGTGAGGTTGCTCTTGGTGACCGTGTGCATGATGTCACACTATAATTTGGGGAAAGTACTATTCATCCCAGGATTTCTTCCCTGGTCATACAGCTACACGCACTGGGGGCTTTTCAATAGGAGGAGATAAACCCATATACCCCATGGGTGAATTAGGATGGGAAAGCTACATAACACATGTAAAGGTTTTAAATGCATGCTAAACGCAGTTCCCTTTCTCGGCGTGGATATATATATATATATGTATGGTTGTATGAATTGTGGATGGTTTTACTTGGCATTGTAAATGGCATTATGTTATCCTTATCCTAAGTGCATGCTAGTGTTCACCCGCTATCCCGTCTTTGGGCGTCTGTATACCCACGCTATGTAGGAACCGTCCATTCTACTTCTCCCACTTAGTGATAAGCTTCAGGGATAGTTGATGTTGGATTGAAATGGTGAGCTTCCATATTTTGGAATGTATCTATTTTATGCCATGGTTTAGTTTATATATTTCTCGTCTTCCATAGACTTTGGTTTTGGCTATGGTTGGGAGCTTGTCCTCATTAGGTACTCTTTGATTTGTCTAGAGGCTTTGTATCGACAATTGTGGACTTGGGTATGGTATGGATTGTTTTGTTTTACATACATACATTCATTAGCTTACTATCACAGGATTGGTTTATGGTTTCTACATTAGTTTGGTAGGTTATTGGGTGGTTGGAAATGGTTGGGATGGTAATAGATATAGACTTATTCCAAAGTCACTACATGGTTGGATACTCTATCTTGTTATAAATTTAGACTTTTGCTGACTCAAGGTATGTGTTTGGTGGATGGTTGGGAAATGAGGGTAGTTCCCAGTCTTGGTTGGGCTTGGGATTACCTATTAAGATAAGGCCCTGATTTAGGTTATGTCAAGTTGGTAAAAGAGTTTTAAGTTTTAGGTTCATGGGGTGTCTACAAAGCTGTGTCAAGTAGAGTCTTGGTTATGGGTATGTCGTGCACTATACTTATAATCAGGAGGCTACAACACATTGTGGATGTTTCACTTTCTTGGTTATTCTACTTTTGGGCTATGGAGTCTAAGGTCTTGAACTCTTCTCTAAATCATATTTGGTTCAGTCTTTGTATTATGTCTTCTCAATGTTCTAATATTCATGAAAACTTACTTGTTCTACTAAAAAATATAGATGGATCTAGTTTAACTCAAGGGGGACAGGCCCGGTCAGAGGTCATAATTTTGGTTTTCCTAGTGGAGCCCAATCCTTATCATCCTATTTTGTTTATAGATTTGGCGGTTGGCCGCACCATGGTTGTTGAAAGGAGGAATGAATTAGTGTTTCTGTTATGGTCTGTTGGGTCACATGCAATGAGAGTGTCCCATAAGGATTCCATTTTGGAAAAATAGGGTATTGGTTGCTACTTCTCTAGCTATTGCACTAAGGGGTGCTACTTCGGGTGTTGATATTGGTCGGGGTCGTCTAAATGTTCTTACTATCCCTTGGAGGCCCAAGGCTTCTTCTGGTGCCGACACTAGTATGTTGAAAACTCCTTTCTTTGTTGTGTATATGGTTTAATAGTTATGTATTCTTGATATGGTCCCAAGATTACTTCAAACTCTTTTCTTCTTCTATTTCTACCTTGGTAGATGACTCTTCGAATGCCAAACGTGTCTATGGGGGTCTTTTATTTATAATGGATAGATCATTCCATAGGAATATAATTCTTAAGCTTAAATGTTATGATTGGTAGATATACCAATAGTTGTATTAGGTACTTGAGATATGTTATTAGGCATGGTTTTATGAATTGTTTTCATGACATAGCAGTGTATAGTTTTAGATGTTCAATTATAGGTTGGAGGTTTCAGTTATGGTGGTTTGATATGGTTTGTCCTTGTCCTTTACTCATGGGTTTCATATTATAATGGTGATGAAAGCGGAGTGGTGTTTTGGTATAGATGTAAGGAGTAGGGCCTGGTGGCCTAAGTTAACTCTTTTAACTTTGGATAGGCTTGTACATGGAGGTGATATATAATTAGACTCAAGCTCTCATGGTGGTGTGTCTTGGTAAATTCTTAGTTGAATTGGAATTACTCTCTAGCATAAGTCGATTCATTAAGGAATCTATGTATTTATGTTGGGGTAAGGTGTAGATGGTCCTTGATTAGTAGGTTCCTTTAGGTGGTATTGGTATCTTGGGTTCTTTGTTCTTTTGGAGAGGTCCCGATAAGGATCCTGGATTTATAAATTTGCTGATTGCAAACAAATAAGGTATGTCTTTGGTAAAGTTTCCATGGTGGAACTGATGGTCTGAGAAAGTCATTTGGTATCGAAGGAGGACATGGAATCCAAGTATGTGCATTGGTTCTTCATTCTAGAAACTCGTTCGTAGAGTATGCATTCCATATTGCATCTTTGTTTCTAGTAGGGTTAAAGGTGAGGAATGGTTTCTTTTGTATATTTGTTTTCTAACTTAGTTAGAGGTCAAAATAAAGGTGTTGGGATGTAAATTATGCTCGGGGTATGTGATGACCTTCTCATCTAGGTCTGTGTTCTTGCACTCTATTTTGGTTGGACGAAAGTTTGATGTGTGTTAACGTGTTATCTCGTGCTTGTTCTTTCCCTTACCCTTCTTTAGAGGATGAATAATCGTAGTAGGGAAGACTATAACACCCCAGGAAGTTGACCCTTACAAAATTTCCTTGGTTTTGGACTCACTGGACTTGATATGACTCAAGGGAACCATTCGTACTCTCGAATAGGACTTGTGAAATAATTTGAGAGTTCACTTGTACCCTAGGAAGTATGGTTTGCTTGGCTAGTCCCAAGATATAACTCACTAGGGTATGAATTGTATAAGAGCATACGAGTGTTGTAAGAAAAGTCGTATGGTGCATGATTATGTTGGTCTTATGGAATCTAACCATGGTACGATTGGTGGGTACGATTGAGTGCACCACTCATAATCTTAAGGTACAAGTGGGGAGGTGTAATACCCCGCAAATTTCTTTTCTAGTCTGAGCCTTAGAGCGTATCCAGCAAAGCGGAAAATTTGTGTCTAAAAGTTTCAGAAGTATCTTCCTAAGTATGAAACACTTTGAATCATGTGAAATTTCTCTAATTTCTACTTTTAGTCATGTACAGAATTGAACAAGATTTCCATCGATACCAATTTCATCAAAATCCAATATCGGACGAAGAAGTTATGGCCGTTGTACGGAGCGTTGTCGAAATCCTAGGTTTGACGGTCGATCTGACGGATTGCCAAGTCCTTGGTGGACCATCAAGTGTTCAGACCAAGGCAGTGGCTTCCTTTCTCAGTCATCATGTGGCGGCCAAAGTGGTGGGCCATCAGAAAGTTGATGGACCGTCAAGGAGCCCGTCAGACCGAGGTAGAATGTCCTATTCCTGGACACCGGGTGACGGACGATCTGGTGGACCATCAGATTTCTGACGGACTGTCACTTCGACCGTCACTCTGAGGAAAAAGATCCCAGTTTTTTCTCTTGGGTGAAGGACGACTTGGTGGACCGTCAGTCCCTCTGACGGACCGTCAGGTCGACTGTCACATACCCCGATAAGAATTTTCTAGACAAATTTTAAAGGGGTATTTTGGTCTTTTCCACATCCTCCCACAGCTCTAAATACCAGGGCAATGGCCTTCAACTTCATTTTTGTCTCTTCCACCCAAAAATTAGGGTTTCAAAAATCAAAATACTGTCTTCTCCTTCCTTAAAATTCAAGAGAGATCAAGAAGGATCTAGACAAATCAAGAACTCCTTTCAAGAGCCTTCAAGAAAAGAAATTTCCAGGTATGTAGATGTTGATTCTTGGGTCCCTTTCATCCAAGAAGCTCAAGTACCCTTTTTTTTAAACTTAAGGATTTTATGCTTTGTGATATTCCATGATTTGTATGAGTTGAAGTTGATGTTACTTGTGTTGTTGAGTTTGGATTCATGATTGT